>NC_082654.1:105489805-105806112 GCF_028023285.1 Balaenoptera ricei
CATGGTAATAGTGCTCATGGTGACACTCCCCATGGTGACAGTGCCCATGGTGACACTCTCGATAGTGACATTTCTCATGGTGACAGTGCTCATGGTGAGAGTTCCCATGGTGACATTGCACATGGTGACAGGGTTCATTGTGATAGTGCTCACGCTGATAGTGCCCACAGTGACAGTTCTAATGGTGACAGTTCCCATGGTGACAGTGCCCATGATGACAGTGCTCATGGTGACAGTGCCCACGATGACAGTGCTCATGGGGACAGTGCCCTTGTTGATAGTTCTCATGGTGATAGTGCTGATGGTGGCAGTTCGCATGGTGACACTGCGCATGTTGAAAGTGCCCACGGTGACAGTGCTCATGGTGGCACTGCCGATGGTGACTGTGCTCATGCCGGCGGTGTACATGGTTGGAGTTCCGATGGTGAAATTCCTCATGGTAGCACTGCCCATGATGTTAGTGCTCATGGTGACAGTGTCCAAGGTGACAGTGCCTATGGTGACACTGTCGATAGTGACATTTATCATGGTGACAGTGCTCATGGTGAGAGTTCCCATGGTGACATTGCACATGGTGACAGGGTTCATTGGTATAGTGCTCACGGTGATAGTGCCCACATTGACAGTGCTCATTGTGACCGTTCCTATGGTGACAGTGCTCATAATGACAGTGCTCATGGTGACAGTGCCCACTGTGATAGTGCTCACGGTGACAGTGCCCTTGGTGATAGCGCTCTTGGTGATAGTGCACACGGTGATAGTTCGCAAGGTGACAGTGCTCAAGTTGAATGTGCCCATGGTGACAGTACCCATGGTGACAGTGCCCATGGTGACAGTGCACATGGTGACATTTCCCATGGTGACAGTGCTCATGGTGAGAGTTACCATGGTGACAGTGCGCATGTTGACATTGCCCATGGTGACCTTTCCCATGGTGACAGTTCCCATGGTGATAGTGCTCATGGTGATAGTGCTCATGGTGACAGTGCACACGGTGACAATGCGCACAGTGACAATGCTCACAGTGATAGTGCTCATGGTGATAGTGCCTATTGTAAGAGTGCTCACGTTGACAGTGCCCATGTTGATATTGCTCAAGGTGACACTGCCCATGGTAATAGTGCTCATGGTGATAGTGCTCATGGTGACACTTCCCTTGGTGATAGTGCGCTTGGTGATAGTGCTCATGGTAATAGTGCTCATGGTGACAGTGCTCATGTTGACAGTGCCCATGGTGAGGGTGTCCATGGTGACAGAGCTCATGTGGACAGTGCCAACGGTGACAGTGCTTATGGTGAGAGTTCCCATGGTGACAGTGCTCACCTTGACAGTGCCCTTGGTGATAGTACCCATGATAATAGTGCTCACGGTGACAGTGCGCATGGTGATTGTGCTCATGGTGATAGTGCTCATGGGGACAGTTCCCTTGGTGATAGTGCTCATTGTGATAGTGCTCAAGGTGACAGTTCGCATGGTGACAGTGCTCATGATGACAGTGGTCATTGTGACAGTACCCACGGTGACAGTGCTCATGGTGACAGTGCCCTTGGTGAGAGTACCCATGGTAATATTGCTCACATGACAGTGCCCATAGTGATATTGCTCACGATGACACTGCCCATGGTGATAGTGCTCACGGTGACACTGCCTATGTTGATAGTGGTCACGGTGATAGTGCTCATGGTGACAGTTCCCATGGTTACAGTGCCCATGGTGACAGTTCTCATGGTGACAGTGCTCATGGTGATAGTTCTCACGGTGACAGTGCCCGTGGTGATAGTGCACATGGTGATAGTGCTCATGGTGATAGTGCTCATGGTGACACTGCCCATGGTGACTGTGCTCATGCTGGCGGTGTACATGGTTGGAGTTCCGATGGTGAAATTCCTCATGGTAGCACTGCCCATGATGATAGTGCTCATGGTGACAGTGTCCATGGTGACAGTGCACATGGTGACAGTGCCCATGGTGACATTTCCCATGGTGACAGTGTTCATGGTAAGAGTTTCCATGGTGACAGTGCTCATGTGCACAGTGCCCATGGTGACAGTGTCCATGGCCAACAGTGCCCATGGTGAGAGTGCCCATGGTGACAGTGCCCATGGTGACAGTGATCATGATGAGAGTTCCCATGTTGACAGTGCCCATGGTGACAGTGCATATGGTGATAGTGCTCATGGTGACTGTGCCCTTAGTGATAGTGCTCAGGGTGATAGTGCTCATGGTTATAGTGCTCATGGTGACACTGCCCATGGCGATATTGCTCACGGTGATACTGCCCATTGTGATAGTGCTCACGGTGACAGTGCTCTGGTGGATAGTGCCCATGGTGACAGTGTCCCTGGTGACCGTGCTCATGGTGACATTTGCCATGGTGAGAGTGCTCATGGTGAGAGTGCTCACTGTGGCAGTGCCAATGGTTACAGTGCTCATGGTGGCAGTGTCCATGGTGGCAGTTCCTAAGATGACAGTGTCCATGAGGACAGAGCCCACGGTGACAGTGCTCATGGTGACAGTGCCCATGGTGACAGTGCACACGGTGACAGTGCCCACGGTGACAGTGCTCACGGTGAGAGTGCTCATGGTGATAGTGCCCATGGTAATAGTGCTCACTGTGACATTTCCCATGGTGATATTGCTCACGGTGACACTGCAAATGGTGTTAGTGCTCACGGTGATAGTGCTCATGGTGACAGTTCCCATGGTGAGAGTGCCCACGGTGACAGTGCTCATGGTGACAGTTCGCATGGTGACAGTGCCCATGTTGAAAGTGCCCATGGTAATAGTGCTCATGGTGACACTGCCCATGGTGACTGTGCTCATGCTGGCGGTGTACATGGTTGGAGTGGCCATGGTGAAATTCCTCATGGTGGCACTGCCCATGATGATAGTGCTCATGGTGACAGTGTCCATGGTAACAATGCCCATGCTGACAGTGCCCATGGTGACATTTCCCATGGTGACAGTGTTCATGGTAAGAGTTACCATGGTGACAGTGCTCATGTTCACAGTGCCCATGGTGACAGTTTCCATGGTCAACAGTGCCCATGGTGAGAGTGCCCATGCTGACAGTGCCCATGGTGACAGTGCCCATGGTGACAGTACTCATGGTGACACTTCCCATGATGACAATGATCATGGTGACAGTGCTCACGGTGATAGTGCTCATGGTGGCAGTTCCCATATTGACGGTGCTCATGGTGATAGTTCTCATGGTGACAGTGCCCATGATGACAGTTCCAATGTTGACAGTGTACATGGGGACAATGCTCATGGAAAGAGTGTCCATGGTCATAGTGCTCCTGGTGACAGTGTCCATGGTTACAGTGCCCATGGTGACATTTTCCATGGTGACGGTTCCCAAGGTGACATTGTCCATGGTGACAGTGCCCATGGTTACAGTGCCCATGCTGAAAGTTCCCATGGTGACAGTGCTCAAGGTCACAATGCTCATGGTGACAGTGTCCATGGTGACAGTGCTCATGGTGACAGTGCTCACGGTGATAGTGCCCACAGTGGCAGTGCTCTAGGTGACAGTGCCCATGTTGAACAGTGCTCATGGTGACAGTGCTTATGGTGACAGTGCCCACGGTGACAGAGCAAATGGTGAGAGTGCCCATGGTGACATTTCCCTCTGTGACAGTGCTTATGGTGACAGTGGCCATGGTGACACTGGCCATGGTGACAGTGCTCATGGTGAGAGTTCCCATGGTGACAGTGCTCATATTGACAGTGCCCATGGGGACAATGCTGATGGATACAGTGTCCATGGTGATAGTGCTCCTGGGGACAGTGTAGATGGTTACAGTGCCCATGGTGACATTTTCCACAGTGACAGTGTCCATGGTGAGAGTGCCCATGGAGACAGTGTCCATAGTGACAGTGCCCATGGTGACAGTGCTCATGGTGACACTTCCCATAGTGAACAGTGTCCAGGGTGACATTTCCCATGGAGACAGTGCTCCTGGTGAGAGTTCCAATGCTGACAGGGCTCACGTTGACAGTGCCCATGGTGACCGTTCCCATGTTGACACTTCCCATGGTGATAGTGCTCATGGTGACAGTGCTCATGGTGACAGTGCACATGGTGACATTGCCCACGGTGACAGTGCTCACTGTGATAGTGCTCATGGTGATAGTGCTCATAGTGATAGTGTTCATGGTGACAGTTCGCATAGTGACAGTGCCCATGTTGACTGTGCTCATGCTGGCAGTGTACATGGATGGAGTTCCGATGGTGAAATTGCTCATGGTAGCACTGCCCATGATGATAGTGCTCATGGTGACAGTGTCCATGGTGACAGTGCCTATGGTGACAGTGCCCATTGTGATAGTGCTCAGGGTGAGAGTGCCCACAGTGACAGTGCTCATGGTGACAGTTCCTATGGTGACAGTACCCATGATGACAGTGCTCATGGGGACAGTGCTCATGGTGACGGTGCACACGGTGATAATGCCAACGGTGACATTGCTCATGGTGATAGTGCTCATGGTGATAGTGCCTATTGTAATAGTGCTCACAGTGACAGTGCCCATGTTGATATTGCTCAAGGTGACACTGCCCATTGTGATAGTGCTCACGGTGATAGTGCTCATGGTGACACTTCCCTTGGTGATAGTGCTCATGGTGATAGTGCTCATGGTGACAGTTCACATGGTGACAGTGCTCATGATGACAGTGCTCACGGTGACACTGCCCACGTTGATAGTGCTCACAGTGATAGTGCTCCTGGTGACAATTCCCATGGTTACAGTGCCCATGGTGACAGTTCTCATGGTGACAGTGCTCACGGTGATAGTTCTCACGGTGACAGTGCCCGTGGTGATAGTGCACATGGTGATAGTGCTCAAGGTGATAGTGCTCATGGTGACACTGCCCATGGTGACTGTGCTCATGCTGGTGGTGTACATGTTTGGAGTTCCCATGGTGAAATTCCTTATGGTGGCAATGCCCATGACGATAGTGCTCATGGTGACAGTGTCCATGGTGACAGTGCCCATCGTGACAGTGCCCATGGTGACATTTCCCATGGTGACAGTGCTTATGGTGAGAGTTCCCATGGTGACAGTGCTCATGTTGACAGTGCCCATGGTGACAGTGTCCATGGTGACAGTGCCCATGGTGAGAGTGCCCATGGTGACAGTGTCCAAGGTGACAGTGCTCATGTTGACTGTGCCCACGGTGACAATGCTCATGGTGAGAATTCCAATGGTGACAGTGCTCACCTTGACAGTGTCCATGGTGACCATTCCCATGGTGACAGTTCCCAAGGTGATAGTGCCCATGGTGACAGTGCTCATGGTGACAGTGCTCACTGTGATAGTGCTCACGGTGACAGTTCCCCTGGTGATAGTGCTCATGGTGATAGTGCTCATGGTGACACTGCCCATGGTGAATGTGCTCATGCTGGCGGTGTACATGGTTGGAGTTCCCATGGTGACATTCCTTATGGTGGTATTGCACATGATGATAGTGCTCATGCTGAGAGTGTCCATGGTGACAGTGCCTATGGTGACAGTGCCCATGGTGACATTTCCCATGGTGACAGTGCTCATGGTGAGAGTTCCCATGGTGACAATGCTCATGTTGACAATGCCCATGGTGACTATGCTCATGGTGACAGTGCCCACGGTGAAAATGCTCATGGTGACAGTGCTCACGGTGATAGTGCTCATGGTAATACTGCTCATGCTGACAGTGCCCTTGGTGATAGTGCTCATGATAATAGTGCTCATGGTGACGCTTTGCATGGTGACAGTGCCCATGGTGACATTTCCCATGGTGACAGTGCTCATGGTGACAGTGCCCACGGTGACAATTCTCATGTTGACAATGCTCACAGTGATAGTGCTCACGGTGACAGTGCTCCCGCTGACAGTGCCCTTGGTGATAGTGCTCATGGTAATACTGCTCATTGTGATAGTGCTCATGGTGACGGTTCGCATGGTGACCGTGCACACGCTGACAATGCCCACAGTGACAGTGCTCACGGTGATAGGGCTCATGGAGATAGTGCCCATTGTAATAGTGCTCACGGTGACAGTGCCCATGTTGATATTGCTGACGGTGACACTGCCCATGGTGATAGTGGTCACAGTGATAGCGCTCATGGTGACACTGCCCTTGGTGATAGTGCTCATGGTGATAGTGCTCATGGTAATAGTGCTCATGGTGACACTCCCCATGGTGACAGTGCCCATGGTGACACTCTCGATAGTGACATTTCTCATGGTGACAGTGCTCATGGTGAGAGTTCCCATGGTGACATTGCACATGGTGACAGGGTTCATTGTGATAGTGCTCACGCTGATAGTGCCCACAGTGACAGTTCTAATGGTGACAGTTCCCATGGTGACAGTGCCCATGATGACAGTGCTCATGGTGACAGTGCCCACGATGACAGTGCTCATGGGGACAGTGCCCTTGTTGATAGTTCTCATGGTGATAGTGCTGATGGTGGCAGTTCGCATGGTGACACTGCGCATGTTGAAAGTGCCCACGGTGACAGTGCTCATGGTGGCACTGCCGATGGTGACTGTGCTCATGCCGGCGGTGTACATGGTTGGAGTTCCGATGGTGAAATTCCTCATGGTAGCACTGCCCATGATGTTAGTGCTCATGGTGACAGTGTCCAAGGTGACAGTGCCTATGGTGACACTGTCGATAGTGACATTTATCATGGTGACAGTGCTCATGGTGAGAGTTCCCATGGTGACATTGCACATGGTGACAGGGTTCATTGGTATAGTGCTCACGGTGATAGTGCCCACATTGACAGTGCTCATTGTGACCGTTCCTATGGTGACAGTGCTCATAATGACAGTGCTCATGGTGACAGTGCCCACTGTGATAGTGCTCACGGTGACAGTGCCCTTGGTGATAGCGCTCTTGGTGATAGTGCACACGGTGATAGTTCGCAAGGTGACAGTGCTCAAGTTGAATGTGCCCATGGTGACAGTACCCATGGTGACAGTGCCCATGGTGACAGTGCACATGGTGACAGTGCTCATGGTGAGAGTTACCATGGTGACAGTGCGCATGTTGACATTGCCCATGGTGACCTTTCCCATGGTGACAGTTCCCATGGTGATAGTGCTCATGGTGATAGTGCTCATGGTGACAGTGCACACGGTGACAATGCGCACAGTGACAATGCTCACAGTGATAGTGCTCATGGTGATAGTGCCTATTGTAAGAGTGCTCACGTTGACAGTGCCCATGTTGATATTGCTCAAGGTGACACTGCCCATGGTAATAGTGCTCATGGTGATAGTGCTCATGGTGACACTTCCCTTGGTGATAGTGCGCTTGGTGATAGTGCTCATGGTAATAGTGCTCATGGTGACAGTGCTCATGTTGACAGTGCCCATGGTGAGGGTGTCCATGGTGACAGAGCTCATGTGGACAGTGCCAACGGTGACAGTGCTTATGGTGAGAGTTCCCATGGTGACAGTGCTCACCTTGACAGTGCCCTTGGTGATAGTACCCATGATAATAGTGCTCACGGTGACAGTGCGCATGGTGATTGTGCTCATGGTGATAGTGCTCATGGGGACAGTTCCCTTGGTGATAGTGCTCATGGTGATAGTGCTCATTGTGATAGTGCTCAAGGTGACAGTTCGCATGGTGACAGTGCTCATGATGACGGTGGTCATTGTGACAGTACCCACGGTGACAGTGCTCATGGTGACAGTGCCCTTGGTGAGAGTACCCATGGTAATATTGCTCACATGACAGTGCCCATAGTGATATTGCTCACGATGACACTGCCCATGGTGATAGTGCTCACGGTGACACTGCCTATGTTGATAGTGGTCACGGTGATAGTGC
Organism: Balaenoptera ricei; assembly: GCF_028023285.1. NCBI lineage: Eukaryota > Metazoa > Chordata > Mammalia > Artiodactyla > Balaenopteridae > Balaenoptera > Balaenoptera ricei. Next base: position 105,497,637 of record NC_082654.1, read on the forward strand.
TCATGGTGACAGTTCCCATGGTTACAGTGCCCATGGTGACAGTTCTCATGGTGACAGTGCTCATGGTGATAGTTCTCACGGTGACAGTGCCCGTGGTGATAGTGCACATGGTGATAGTGCTCATGGTGATAGTGCTCATGGTGACACTGCCCATGGTGACTGTGCTCATGCTGGCGGTGTACATGGTTGGAGTTCCGATGGTGAAATTCCTCATGGTAGCACTGCCCATGATGATAGTGCTCATGGTGACAGTGTCCATGGTGACAGTGCACATGGTGACAGTGCCCATGGTGACATTTCCCATGGTGACAGTGTTCATGGTAAGAGTTTCCATGGTGACAGTGCTCATGTTCACAGTGCCCATGGTGACAGTGTCCATGGCCAACAGTGCCCATGGTGAGAGTGCCCATGGTGACAGTGCCCATGGTGACAGTGATCATGATGAGAGTTCCCATGTTGACAGTGCCCATGGTGACAGTGCATATGGTGATAGTGCTCATGGTGACTGTGCCCTTAGTGATAGTGCTCAGGGTGATAGTGCTCATGGTTATAGTGCTCATGGTGACACTGCCCATGGCGATATTGCTCACGGTGATACTGCCCATTGTGATAGTGCTCACGGTGACAGTGCTCTGGTGGATAGTGCCCATGGTGACAGTGTCCCTGGTGACCGTGCTCATGGTGACATTTCCCATGGTGAGAGTGCTCATGGTGAGAGTGCTCACTGTGGCAGTGCCAATGGTTACAGTGCTCATGGTGGCAGTGTCCATGGTGGCAGTTCCTAAGATGACAGTGTCCATGAGGACAGAGCCCACGGTGACAGTGCTCATGGTGACAGTGCCCATGGTGACAGTGCACACGGTGACAGTGCCCACGGTGACAGTGCTCACGGTGAGAGTGCTCATGGTGATAGTGCCCATGGTAATAGTGCTCACTGTGACATTTCCCATGGTGATATTGCTCACGGTGACACTGCAAATGGTGTTAGTGCTCACGGTGATAGTGCTCATGGTGACAGTTCCCATGGTGAGAGTGCCCACGGTGACAGTGCTCATGGTGACAGTTCGCATGGTGACAGTGCCCATGTTGAAAGTGCCCATGGTAATAGTGCTCATGGTGACACTGCCCATGGTGACTGTGCTCATGCTGGCGGTGTACATGGTTGGAGTTGCCATGGTGAAATTCCTCATGGTGGCACTGCCCATGATGATAGTGCTCATGGTGACAGTGTCCATGGTAACAATGCCCATGCTGACAGTGCCCATGGTGACATTTCCCATGGTGACAGTGTTCATGGTAAGAGTTACCATGGTGACAGTGCTCATGTTCACAGTGCCCATGGTGACAGTTTCCATGGTCAACAGTGCCCATGGTGAGAGTGCCCATGCTGACAGTGCCCATGGTGACAGTGCCCATGGTGACAGTACTCATGGTGACACTTCCCATGATGACAATGATCATGGTGACAGTGCTCACGGTGATAGTGCTCATGGTGGCAGTTCCCATATTGACGGTGCTCATGGTGATAGTTCTCATGGTGACAGTGCCCATGATGACAGTTCCAATGTTGACAGTGTACATGGGGACAATGCTCATGGAAAGAGTGTCCATGGTCATAGTGCTCCTGGTGACAGTGTCCATGGTTACAGTACCCATGGTGACATTTTCCATGGTGACGGTTCCCAAGGTGACATTGTCCATGGTGACAGTGCCCATGGTTACAGTGCCCATGGTGAAAGTTCCCATGGTGACAGTGCTCAAGGTCACAATGCTCATGGTGACAGTGTCCATGGTGACAGTGCTCATGGTGACAGTGCTCACGGTGATAGTGCCCACAGTGGCAGTGCTCTAGGTGACAGTGCCCATGTTGAACAGTGCTCATGGTGACAGTGCTTATGGTGACAGTGCCCACGGTGACAGAGCAAATGGTGAGAGTGCCCATGGTGACATTTCCCTCTGTGACAGTGCTTATGGTGACAGTGGCCATGGTGACACTGGCCATGGTGACAGTGCTCATGGTGAGAGTTCCCATGGTGACAGTGCTCATATTGACAGTGCCCATGGGGACAATGCTGATGGATACAGTGTCCATGGTGATAGTGCTCCTGGGGACAGTGTAGATGGTTACAGTGCCCATGGTGACATTTTCCACAGTGACAGTGTCCATGGTGAGAGTGCCCATGGAGACAGTGTCCATAGTGACAGTGCCCATGGTGACAGTGCTCATGGTGACACTTCCCATAGTGAACAGTGTCCAGGGTGACATTTCCCATGGAGACAGTGCTCCTGGTGAGAGTTCCAATGCTGACAGTGCTCACGTTGACAGTGCCCATGGTGACCGTTCCCATGTTGACACTTCCCATGGTGATAGTGCTCATGGTGACAGTGCTCATGGTGACAGTGCACATGGTGACATTGCCCACGGTGACAGTGCTCACTGTGATAGTGCTCATGGTGATAGTGCTCATAGTGATAGTGTTCATGGTGACAGTTCGCATGGTGACAGTGCCCATGTTGAAAGTGCCCATGGTGACAGTGCTCATGGTGACACAGCCCATGTTGACTGTGCTCATGCTGGCAGTGTACATGGATGGAGTTCCGATGGTGAAATTGCTCATGGTAGCACTGCCCATGATGATAGTGCTCATGGTGACAGTGTCCATGGTGACAGTGCCTATGGTGACAGTGCCCATTGTGATAGTGCTCAGGGTGAGAGTGCCCACAGTGACAGTGCTCATGGTGACAGTTCCTATGGTGACAGTACCCATGATGACAGTGCTCATGGGGACAGTGCTCATGGTGACGGTGCACACGGTGATAATGCCAACGGTGACATTGCTCATGGTGATAGTGCTCATGGTGATAGTGCCTATTGTAATAGTGCTCACAGTGACAGTGCCCATGTTGATATTGCTCAAGGTGACACTGCCCATTGTGATAGTGCTCACGGTGATAGTGCTCATGGTGACACTTCCCTTGGTGATAGTGCTCATGGTGATAGTGCTCATGGTGACAGTTCACATGGTGACAGTGCTCATGATGACAGTGCTCACGGTGACACTGCCCATGTTGATAGTGCTCACAGTGATAGTGCTCCTGGTGACAATTCCCATGGTTACAGTGCCCATGGTGACAGTTCTCATGGTGACAGTGCTCACGGTGATAGTTCTCACGGTGACAGTGCCCGTGGTGATAGTGCACATGGTGATAGTGCTCAAGGTGATAGTGCACATGGTGACACTGCCCATGGTGACTGTGCTCATGCTGGTGGTGTACATGTTTGGAGTTCCCATGGTGAAATTCCTTATGGTGGCAATGCCCATGACGATAGTGCTCATGGTGACAGTGTCCATGGTGACAGTGCCCATCGTGACAGTGCCCATGGTGACATTTCCCATGGTGACAGTGCTTATGGTGAGAGTTCCCATGGTGACAGTGCTCATGTTGACAGTGCCCATGGTGACAGTGTCCATGGTGACAGTGCCCATGGTGAGAGTGCCCATGGTGACAGTGTCCAAGGTGACAGTGCTCATGTTGACTGTGCCCACGGTGACAATGCTCATGGTGAGAATTCCAATGGTGACAGTGCTCACCTTGACAGTGTCCATGGTGACCATTCCCATGGTGACAGTTCCCAAGGTGATAGTGCCCATGGTGACAGTGCTCATGGTGACAGTGCTCACTGTGATAGTGCTCACGGTGACAGTTCCCCTGGTGATAGTGCTCATGGTGATAGTGCTCATGGTGACACTGCCCATGGTGAATGTGCTCATGCTGGCGGTGTACATGGTTGGAGTTCCCATGGTGACATTCCTTATGGTGGTATTGCACATGATGATAGTGCTCATGCTGAGAGTGTCCATGGTGACAGTGCCTATGGTGACAGTGCCCATGGTGACATTTCCCATGGTGACAGTGCTCATGGTGAGAGTTCCCATGGTGACAATGCTCATGTTGACAATGCCCATGGTGACTATGCTCATGGTGACAGTGCCCACGGTGAAAATGCTCATGGTGACAGTGCTCACGGTGATAGTGCTCATGGTAATACTGCTCATGCTGACAGTGCCCTTGGTGATAGTGCTCATGATAATAGTGCTCATGGTGACGCTTTGCATGGTGACAGTGCCCATGGTGACATTTCCCATGGTGACAGTGCTCATGGTGACAGTGCCCACGGTGACAATTCTCATGTTGACAATGCTCACAGTGATAGTGCTCACGGTGACAGTGCTCCCGCTGACAGTGCCCTTGGTGATAGTGCTCATGGTAATACTGCTCATTGTGATAGTGCTCATGGTGACGGTTCGCATGGTGACCGTGCACACGCTGACAATGCCCACAGTGACAGTGCTCACGGTGATAGGGCTCATGGAGATAGTGCCCATTGTAATAGTGCTCACGGTGACAGTGCCCATGTTGATATTGCTGACGGTGACACTGCCCATGGTGATAGTGGTCACAGTGATAGCGCTCATGGTGACACTGCCCTTGGTGATAGTGCTCATGGTGATAGTGCTCATGGTAATAGTGCTCATGGTGACACTCCCCATGGTGACAGTGCCCATGGTGACACTCTCGATAGTGACATTTCTCATGGTGACAGTGCTCATGGTGAGAGTTCCCATGGTGACATTGCACATGGTGACAGGGTTCATTGTGATAGTGCTCACGCTGATAGTGCCCACAGTGACAGTTCTAATGGTGACAGTTCCCATGGTGACAGTGCCCATGATGACAGTGCTCATGGTGACAGTGCCCACGATGACAGTGCTCATGGGGACAGTGCCCTTGTTGATAGTTCTCATGGTGATAGTGCTGATGGTGGCAGTTCGCATGGTGACACTGCGCATGTTGAAAGTGCCCACGGTGACAGTGCTCATGGTGGCACTGCCGATGGTGACTGTGCTCATGCCGGCGGTGTACATGGTTGGAGTTCCGATGGTGAAATTCCTCATGGTAGCACTGCCCATGATGTTAGTGCTCATGGTGACAGTGTCCAAGGTGACAGTGCCTATGGTGACACTGTCGATAGTGACATTTATCATGGTGACAGTGCTCATGGTGAGAGTTCCCATGGTGACATTGCACATGGTGACAGGGTTCATTGGTATAGTGCTCACGGTGATAGTGCCCACATTGACAGTGCTCATTGTGACCGTTCCTATGGTGACAGTGCTCATAATGACAGTGCTCATGGTGACAGTGCCCACTGTGATAGTGCTCACGGTGACAGTGCCCTTGGTGATAGCGCTCTTGGTGATAGTGCACACGGTGATAGTTCGCAAGGTGACAGTGCTCAAGTTGAATGTGCCCATGGTGACAGTACCCATGGTGACAGTGCCCATGGTGACAGTGCACATGGTGACATTTCCCATGGTGACAGTGCTCATGGTGAGAGTTACCATGGTGACAGTGCGCATGTTGACATTGCCCATGGTGACCTTTCCCATGGTGACAGTTCCCATGGTGATAGTGCTCATGGTGATAGTGCTCATGGTGACAGTGCACACGGTGACAATGCGCACAGTGACAATGCTCACAGTGATAGTGCTCATGGTGATAGTGCCTATTGTAAGAGTGCTCACGTTGACAGTGCCCATGTTGATATTGCTCAAGGTGACACTGCCCATGGTAATAGTGCTCATGGTGATAGTGCTCATGGTGACACTTCCCTTGGTGATAGTGCGCTTGGTGATAGTGCTCATGGTAATAGTGCTCATGGTGACAGTGCTCATGTTGACAGTGCCCATGGTGAGGGTGTCCATGGTGACAGAGCTCATGTGGACAGTGCCAACGGTGACAGTGCTTATGGTGAGAGTTCCCATGGTGACAGTGCTCACCTTGACAGTGCCCTTGGTGATAGTACCCATGATAATAGTGCTCACGGTGACAGTGCGCATGGTGATTGTGCTCATGGTGATAGTGCTCATGGGGACAGTTCCCTTGGTGATAGTGCTCATGGTGATAGTGCTCATTGTGATAGTGCTCAAGGTGACAGTTCGCATGGTGACAGTGCTCATGATGACGGTGGTCATTGTGACAGTACCCACGGTGACAGTGCTCATGGTGACAGTGCCCTTGGTGAGAGTACCCATGGTAATATTGCTCACATGACAGTGCCCATAGTGATATTGCTCACGATGACACTGCCCATGGTGATAGTGCTCACGGTGACACTGCCTATGTTGATAGTGGTCACGGTGATAGTGCTCATGGTGACAGTTCCCATGGTTACAGTGCCCATGGTGACAGTTCTCATGGTGACAGTGCTCATGGTGATAGTTCTCACGGTGACAGTGCCCGTGGTGATAGTGCACATGGTGATAGTGCTCATGGTGATAGTGCTCATGGTGACACTGCCCATGGTGACTGTGCTCATGCTGGCGGTGTACATGGTTGGAGTTCCGATGGTGAAATTCCTCATGGTAGCACTGCCCATGATGATAGTGCTCATGGTGACAGTGTCCATGGTGACAGTGCACATGGTGACAGTGCCCATGGTGACATTTCCCATGGTGACAGTGTTCATGGTAAGAGTTTCCATGGTGACAGTGCTCATGTTCACAGTGCCCATGGTGACAGTGTCCATGGCCAACAGTGCCCATGGTGAGAGTGCCCATGGTGACAGTGCCCATGGTGACAGTGATCATGATGAGAGTTCCCATGTTGACAGTGCCCATGGTGACAGTGCATATGGTGATAGTGCTCATGGTGACTGTGCCCTTAGTGATAGTGCTCAGGGTGATAGTGCTCATGGTTATAGTGCTCATGGTGACACTGCCCATGGCGATATTGCTCACGGTGATACTGCCCATTGTGATAGTGCTCACGGTGACAGTGCTCTGGTGGATAGTGCCCATGGTGACAGTGTCCCTGGTGACCGTGCTCATGGTGACATTTCCCATGGTGAGAGTGCTCATGGTGAGAGTGCTCACTGTGGCAGTGCCAATGGTTACAGTGCTCATGGTGGCAGTGTCCATGGTGGCAGTTCCTAAGATGACAGTGTCCATGAGGACAGAGCCCACGGTGACAGTGCTCATGGTGACAGTGCCCATGGTGACAGTGCACACGGTGACAGTGCCCACGGTGACAGTGCTCACGGTGAGAGTGCTCATGGTGATAGTGCCCATGGTAATAGTGCTCACTGTGACATTTCCCATGGTGATATTGCTCACGGTGACACTGCAAATGGTGTTAGTGCTCACGGTGATAGTGCTCATGGTGACAGTTCCCATGGTGAGAGTGCCCACGGTGACAGTGCTCATGGTGACAGTTCGCATGGTGACAGTGCCCATGTTGAAAGTGCCCATGGTAATAGTGCTCATGGTGACACTGCCCATGGTGACTGTGCTCATGCTGGCGGTGTACATGGTTGGAGTGGCCATGGTGAAATTCCTCATGGTGGCACTGCCCATGATGATAGTGCTCATGGTGACAGTGTCCATGGTAACAATGCCCATGCTGACAGTGCCCATGGTGACATTTCCCATGGTGACAGTGTTCATGGTAAGAGTTACCATGGTGACAGTGCTCATGTTCACAGTGCCCATGGTGACAGTTTCCATGGTCAACAGTGCCCATGGTGAGAGTGCCCATGCTGACAGTGCCCATGGTGACAGTGCCCATGGTGACAGTACTCATGGTGACACTTCCCATGATGACAATGATCATGGTGACAGTGCTCACGGTGATAGTGCTCATGGTGGCAGTTCCCATATTGACGGTGCTCATGGTGATAGTTCTCATGGTGACAGTGCCCATGATGACAGTTCCAATGTTGACAGTGTACATGGGGACAATGCTCATGGAAAGAGTGTCCATGGTCATAGTGCTCCTGGTGACAGTGTCCATGGTTACAGTACCCATGGTGACATTTTCCATGGTGACGGTTCCCAAGGTGACATTGTCCATGGTGACAGTGCCCATGGTTACAGTGCCCATGGTGAAAGTTCCCATGGTGACAGTGCTCAAGGTCACAATGCTCATGGTGACAGTGTCCATGGTGACAGTGCTCATGGTGACAGTGCTCACGGTGATAGTGCCCACAGTGGCAGTGCTCTAGGTGACAGTGCCCATGTTGAACAGTGCTCATGGTGACAGTGCTTATGGTGACAGTGCCCACGGTGACAGAGCAAATGGTGAGAGTGCCCATGGTGACATTTCCCTCTGTGACAGTGCTTATGGTGACAGTGGCCATGGTGACACTGGCCATGGTGACAGTGCTCATGGTGAGAGTTCCCATGGTGACAGTGCTCATATTGACAGTGCCCATGGGGACAATGCTGATGGATACAGTGTCCATGGTGATAGTGCTCCTGGGGACAGTGTAGATGGTTACAGTGCCCATGGTGACATTTTCCACAGTGACAGTGTCCATGGTGAGAGTGCCCATGGAGACAGTGTCCATAGTGACAGTGCCCATGGTGACAGTGCTCATGGTGACACTTCCCATAGTGAACAGTGTCCAGGGTGACATTTCCCATGGAGACAGTGCTCCTGGTGAGAGTTCCAATGCTGACAGTGCTCACGTTGACAGTGCCCATGGTGACCGTTCCCATGTTGACACTTCCCATGGTGATAGTGCTCATGGTGACAGTGCTCATGGTGACAGTGCACATGGTGACATTGCCCACGGTGACAGTGCTCACTGTGATAGTGCTCATGGTGATAGTGCTCATAGTGATAGTGTTCATGGTGACAGTTCGCATGGTGACAGTGCCCATGTTGAAAGTGCCCATGGTGACAGTGCTCATGGTGACACTGCCCATGTTGACTGTGCTCATGCTGGCAGTGTACATGGATGGAGTTCCGATGGTGAAATTGCTCATGGTAGCACTGCCCATGATGATAGTGCTCATGGTGACAGTGTCCATGGTGACAGTGCCTATGGTGACAGTGCCCATTGTGATAGTGCTCAGGGTGAGAGTGCCCACAGTGACAGTGCTCATGGTGACAGTTCCTATGGTGACAGTACCCATGATGACAGTGCTCATGGGGACAGTGCTCATGGTGACGGTGCACACGGTGATAATGCCAACGGTGACATTGCTCATGGTGATAGTGCTCATGGTGATAGTGCCTATTGTAATAGTGCTCACAGTGACAGTGCCCATGTTGATATTGCTCAAGGTGACACTGCCCATTGTGATAGTGCTCACGGTGATAGTGCTCATGGTGACACTTCCCTTGGTGATAGTGCTCATGGTGATAGTGCTCATGGTGACAGTTCACATGGTGACAGTGCTCATGATGACAGTGCTCACGGTGACACTGCCCATGTTGATAGTGCTCACAGTGATAGTGCTCCTGGTGACAATTCCCATGGTTACAGTGCCCATGGTGACAGTTCTCATGGTGACAGTGCTCACGGTGATAGTTCTCACGGTGACAGTGCCCGTGGTGATAGTGCACATGGTGATAGTGCTCAAGGTGATAGTGCACATGGTGACACTGCCCATGGTGACTGTGCTCATGCTGGTGGTGTACATGTTTGGAGTTCCCATGGTGAAATTCCTTATGGTGGCAATGCCCATGACGATAGTGCTCATGGTGACAGTGTCCATGGTGACAGTGCCCATCGTGACAGTGCCCATGGTGACATTTCCCATGGTGACAGTGCTTATGGTGAGAGTTCCCATGGTGACAGTGCTCATGTTGACAGTGCCCATGGTGACAGTGTCCATGGTGACAGTGCCCATGGTGAGAGTGCCCATGGTGACAGTGTCCAAGGTGACAGTGCTCATGTTGACTGTGCCCACGGTGACAATGCTCATGGTGAGAATTCCAATGGTGACAGTGCTCACCTTGACAGTGTCCATGGTGACCATTCCCATGGTGACAGTTCCCAAGGTGATAGTGCCCATGGTGACAGTGCTCATGGTGACAGTGCTCACTGTGATAGTGCTCACGGTGACAGTTCCCCTGGTGATAGTGCTCATGGTGATAGTGCTCATGGTGACACTGCCCATGGTGAATGTGCTCATGCTGGCGGTGTACATGGTTGGAGTTCCCATGGTGACATTCCTTATGGTGGTATTGCACATGATGATAGTGCTCATGCTGAGAGTGTCCATGGTGACAGTGCCTATGGTGACAGTGCCCATGGTGACATTTCCCATGGTGACAGTGCTCATGGTGAGAGTTCCCATGGTGACAATGCTCATGTTGACAATGCCCATGGTGACTATGCTCATGGTGACAGTGCCCACGGTGAAAATGCTCATGGTGACAGTGCTCACGGTGATAGTGCTCACGGTAATACTGCTCATGCTGACAGTGCCCTTGGTGATAGTGCTCATGATAATAGTGCTCATGGTGACGCTTTGCATGGTGACCGTGCCCATGGTGACATTTCCCATGGTGACAGTGCTCATGGTGACAGTGCCCACGGTGACAATTCTCATGTTGACAATGCTCACAGTGATAGTGCTCACGGTGACAGTGCTCCTGCTGACAGTGCCCTTGGTGATAGTGCTCATGGTAATACTGCTCATTGTGATAGTGCTCATGGTGACGGTTCGCATGGTGACCGTGCACACGCTGACAATGCCCACAGTGACAGTGCTCACGGTGATAGGGCTCATGGAGATAGTGCCCATTGTAATAGTGCTCACGGTGACAGTGCCCATGTTGATATTGCTGACGGTGACACTGCCCATGGTGATAGTGGTCACAGTGATAGCGCTCATGGTGACACTGCCCTTGGTGATAGTGCTCATGGTGATAGTGCTCATGGTAATAGTGCTCATGGTGACACTCCCCATGGTGACAGTGCCCATGGTGACACTCTCGATAGTGACATTTCTCATGGTGACAGTGCTCATGGTGAGAGTTCCCATGGTGACATTGCACATGGTGACAGGGTTCATTGTGATAGTGCTCACGCTGATAGTGCCCACAGTGACAGTTCTAATGGTGACAGTTCCCATGGTGACAGTGCCCATGATGACAGTGCTCATGGTGACAGTGCCCACGATGACAGTGCTCATGGGGACAGTGCCCTTGTTGATAGTTCTCATGGTGATAGTGCTGATGGTGGCAGTTCGCATGGTGACACTGCGCATGTTGAAAGTGCCCACGGTGACAGTGCTCATGGTGGCACTGCCGATGGTGACTGTGCTCATGCCGGCGGTGTACATGGTTGGAGTTCCGATGGTGAAATTCCTCATGGTAGCACTGCCCATGATGTTAGTGCTCATGGTGACAGTGTCCAAGGTGACAGTGCCTATGGTGACACTGTCGATAGTGACATTTATCATGGTGACAGTGCTCATGGTGAGAGTTCCCATGGTGACATTGCACATGGTGACAGGGTTCATTGGTATAGTGCTCACGGTGATAGTGCCCACATTGACAGTGCTCATTGTGACCGTTCCTATGGTGACAGTGCTCATAATGACAGTGCTCATGGTGACAGTGCCCACTGTGATAGTGCTCACGGTGACAGTGCCCTTGGTGATAGCGCTCTTGGTGATAGTGCACACGGTGATAGTTCGCAAGGTGACAGTGCTCAAGTTGAATGTGCCCATGGTGACAGTACCCATGGTGACAGTGCCCATGGTGACAGTGCACATGGTGACAGTGCTCATGGTGAGAGTTACCATGGTGACAGTGCGCATGTTGACATTGCCCATGGTGACCTTTCCCATGGTGACAGTTCCCATGGTGATAGTGCTCATGGTGATAGTGCTCATGGTGACAGTGCACACGGTGACAATGCGCACAGTGACAATGCTCACAGTGATAGTGCTCATGGTGATAGTGCCTATTGTAAGAGTGCTCACGTTGACAGTGCCCATGTTGATATTGCTCAAGGTGACACTGCCCATGGTAATAGTGCTCATGGTGATAGTGCTCATGGTGACACTTCCCTTGGTGATAGTGCGCTTGGTGATAGTGCTCATGGTAATAGTGCTCATGGTGACAGTGCTCATGTTGACAGTGCCCATGGTGAGGGTGTCCATGGTGACAGAGCTCATGTGGACAGTGCCAACGGTGACAGTGCTTATGGTGAGAGTTCCCATGGTGACAGTGCTCACCTTGACAGTGCCCTTGGTGATAGTACCCATGATAATAGTGCTCACGGTGACAGTGCGCATGGTGATTGTGCTCATGGTGATAGTGCTCATGGGGACAGTTCCCTTGGTGATAGTGCTCATTGTGATAGTGCTCAAGGTGACAGTTCGCATGGTGACAGTGCTCATGATGACAGTGGTCATTGTGACAGTACCCACGGTGACAGTGCTCATGGTGACAGTGCCCTTGGTGAGAGTACCCATGGTAATATTGCTCACATGACAGTGCCCATAGTGATATTGCTCACGATGACACTGCCCATGGTGATAGTGCTCACGGTGACACTGCCTATGTTGATAGTGGCACGGTGATAGTGCTCATGGTGACAGTTCCCATGGTTACAGTGCCCATGGTGACAGTTCTCATGGTGACAGTGCTCATGGTGATAGTTCTCACGGTGACAGTGCCCGTGGTGATAGTGCACATGGTGATAGTGCTCATGGTGATAGTGCTCATGGTGACACTGCCCATGGTGACTGTGCTCATGCTGGCGGTGTACATGGTTGGAGTTCCGATGGTGAAATTCCTCATGGTAGCACTGCCCATGATGATAGTGCTCATGGTGACAGTGTCCATGGTGACAGTGCACATGGTGACAGTGCCCATGGTGACATTTCCCATGGTGACAGTGTTCATGGTAAGAGTTTCCATGGTGACAGTGCTCATGTTCACAGTGCCCATGGTGACAGTGTCCATGGCCAACAGTGCCCATGGTGAGAGTGCCCATGGTGACAGTGCCCATGGTGACAGTGATCATGATGAGAGTTCCCATGTTGACAGTGCCCATGGTGACAGTGCATATGGTGATAGTGCTCATGGTGACTGTGCCCTTAGTGATAGTGCTCAGGGTGATAGTGCTCATGGTTATAGTGCTCATGGTGACACTGCCCATGGCGATATTGCTCACGGTGATACTGCCCATTGTGATAGTGCTCACGGTGACAGTGCTCTGGTGGATAGTGCCCATGGTGACAGTGTCCCTGGTGACCGTGCTCATGGTGACATTTCCCATGGTGAGAGTGCTCATGGTGAGAGTGCTCACTGTGGCAGTGCCAATGGTTACAGTGCTCATGGTGGCAGTGTCCATGGTGGCAGTTCCTAAGATGACAGTGTCCATGAGGACAGAGCCCACGGTGACAGTGCTCATGGTGACAGTGCCCATGGTGACAGTGCACACGGTGACAGTGCCCACGGTGACAGTGCTCACGGTGAGAGTGCTCATGGTGATAGTGCCCATGGTAATAGTGCTCACTGTGACATTTCCCATGGTGATATTGCTCACGGTGACACTGCAAATGGTGTTAGTGCTCACGGTGATAGTGCTCATGGTGACAGTTCCCATGGTGAGAGTGCCCACGGTGACAGTGCTCATGGTGACAGTTCGCATGGTGACAGTGCCCATGTTGAAAGTGCCCATGGTAATAGTGCTCATGGTGACACTGCCCATGGTGACTGTGCTCATGCTGGCGGTGTACATGGTTGGAGTGGCCATGGTGAAATTCCTCATGGTGGCACTGCCCATGATGATAGTGCTCATGGTGACAGTGTCCATGGTAACAATGCCCATGCTGACAGTGCCCATGGTGACATTTCCCATGGTGACAGTGTTCATGGTAAGAGTTACCATGGTGACAGTGCTCATGTTCACAGTGCCCATGGTGACAGTTTCCATGGTCAACAGTGCCCATGGTGAGAGTGCCCATGCTGACAGTGCCCATGGTGACAGTGCCCATGGTGACAGTACTCATGGTGACACTTCCCATGATGACAATGATCATGGTGACAGTGCTCACGGTGATAGTGCTCATGGTGGCAGTTCCCATATTGACGGTGCTCATGGTGATAGTTCTCATGGTGACAGTGCCCATGATGACAGTTCCAATGTTGACAGTGTACATGGGGACAATGCTCATGGAAAGAGTGTCCATGGTCATAGTGCTCCTGGTGACAGTGTCCATGGTTACAGTGCCCATGGTGACATTTTCCATGGTGACGGTTCCCAAGGTGACATTGTCCATGGTGACAGTGCCCATGGTTACAGTGCCCATGCTGAAAGTTCCCATGGTGACAGTGCTCAAGGTCACAATGCTCATGGTGACAGTGTCCATGGTGACAGTGCTCATGGTGACAGTGCTCACGGTGATAGTGCCCACAGTGGCAGTGCTCTAGGTGACAGTGCCCATGTTGAACAGTGCTCATGGTGACAGTGCTTATGGTGACAGTGCCCACGGTGACAGAGCAAATGGTGAGAGTGCCCATGGTGACATTTCCCTCTGTGACAGTGCTTATGGTGACAGTGGCCATGGTGACACTGGCCATGGTGACAGTGCTCATGGTGAGAGTTCCCATGGTGACAGTGCTCATATTGACAGTGCCCATGGGGACAATGCTGATGGATACAGTGTCCATGGTGATAGTGCTCCTGGGGACAGTGTAGATGGTTACAGTGCCCATGGTGACATTTTCCACAGTGACAGTGTCCATGGTGAGAGTGCCCATGGAGACAGTGTCCATAGTGACAGTGCCCATGGTGACAGTGCTCATGGTGACACTTCCCATAGTGAACAGTGTCCAGGGTGACATTTCCCATGGAGACAGTGCTCCTGGTGAGAGTTCCAATGCTGACAGGGCTCACGTTGACAGTGCCCATGGTGACCGTTCCCATGTTGACACTTCCCATGGTGATAGTGCTCATGGTGACAGTGCTCATGGTGACAGTGCACATGGTGACATTGCCCACGGTGACAGTGCTCACTGTGATAGTGCTCATGGTGATAGTGCTCATAGTGATAGTGTTCATGGTGACAGTTCGCATAGTGACAGTGCCCATGTTGACTGTGCTCATGCTGGCAGTGTACATGGATGGAGTTCCGATGGTGAAATTGCTCATGGTAGCACTGCCCATGATGATAGTGCTCATGGTGACAGTGTCCATGGTGACAGTGCCTATGGTGACAGTGCCCATTGTGATAGTGCTCAGGGTGAGAGTGCCCACAGTGACAGTGCTCATGGTGACAGTTCCTATGGTGACAGTACCCATGATGACAGTGCTCATGGGGACAGTGCTCATGGTGACGGTGCACACGGTGATAATGCCAACGGTGACATTGCTCATGGTGATAGTGCTCATGGTGATAGTGCCTATTGTAATAGTGCTCACAGTGACAGTGCCCATGTTGATATTGCTCAAGGTGACACTGCCCATTGTGATAGTGCTCACGGTGATAGTGCTCATGGTGACACTTCCCTTGGTGATAGTGCTCATGGTGATAGTGCTCATGGTGACAGTTCACATGGTGACAGTGCTCATGATGACAGTGCTCACGGTGACACTGCCCACGTTGATAGTGCTCACAGTGATAGTGCTCCTGGTGACAATTCCCATGGTTACAGTGCCCATGGTGACAGTTCTCATGGTGACAGTGCTCACGGTGATAGTTCTCACGGTGACAGTGCCCGTGGTGATAGTGCACATGGTGATAGTGCTCAAGGTGATAGTGCTCATGGTGACACTGCCCATGGTGACTGTGCTCATGCTGGTGGTGTACATGTTTGGAGTTCCCATGGTGAAATTCCTTATGGTGGCAATGCCCATGACGATAGTGCTCATGGTGACAGTGTCCATGGTGACAGTGCCCATCGTGACAGTGCCCATGGTGACATTTCCCATGGTGACAGTGCTTATGGTGAGAGTTCCCATGGTGACAGTGCTCATGTTGACAGTGCCCATGGTGACAGTGTCCATGGTGACAGTGCCCATGGTGAGAGTGCCCATGGTGACAGTGTCCAAGGTGACAGTGCTCATGTTGACTGTGCCCACGGTGACAATGCTCATGGTGAGAATTCCAATGGTGACAGTGCTCACCTTGACAGTGTCCATGGTGACCATTCCCATGGTGACAGTTCCCAAGGTGATAGTGCCCATGGTGACAGTGCTCATGGTGACAGTGCTCACTGTGATAGTGCTCACGGTGACAGTTCCCCTGGTGATAGTGCTCATGGTGATAGTGCTCATGGTGACACTGCCCATGGTGAATGTGCTCATGCTGGCGGTGTACATGGTTGGAGTTCCCATGGTGACATTCCTTATGGTGGTATTGCACATGATGATAGTGCTCATGCTGAGAGTGTCCATGGTGACAGTGCCTATGGTGACAGTGCCCATGGTGACATTTCCCATGGTGACAGTGCTCATGGTGAGAGTTCCCATGGTGACAATGCTCATGTTGACAATGCCCATGGTGACTATGCTCATGGTGACAGTGCCCACGGTGAAAATGCTCATGGTGACAGTGCTCACGGTGATAGTGCTCATGGTAATACTGCTCATGCTGACAGTGCCCTTGGTGATAGTGCTCATGATAATAGTGCTCATGGTGACGCTTTGCATGGTGACAGTGCCCATGGTGACATTTCCCATGGTGACAGTGCTCATGGTGACAGTGCCCACGGTGACAATTCTCATGTTGACAATGCTCACAGTGATAGTGCTCACGGTGACAGTGCTCCCGCTGACAGTGCCCTTGGTGATAGTGCTCATGGTAATACTGCTCATTGTGATAGTGCTCATGGTGACGGTTCGCATGGTGACCGTGCACACGCTGACAATGCCCACAGTGACAGTGCTCACGGTGATAGGGCTCATGGAGATAGTGCCCATTGTAATAGTGCTCACGGTGACAGTGCCCATGTTGATATTGCTGACGGTGACACTGCCCATGGTGATAGTGGTCACAGTGATAGCGCTCATGGTGACACTGCCCTTGGTGATAGTGCTCATGGTGATAGTGCTCATGGTAATAGTGCTCATGGTGACACTCCCCATGGTGACAGTGCCCATGGTGACACTCTCGATAGTGACATTTCTCATGGTGACAGTGCTCATGGTGAGAGTTCCCATGGTGACATTGCACATGGTGACAGGGTTCATTGTGATAGTGCTCACGCTGATAGTGCCCACAGTGACAGTTCTAATGGTGACAGTTCCCATGGTGACAGTGCCCATGATGACAGTGCTCATGGTGACAGTGCCCACGATGACAGTGCTCATGGGGACAGTGCCCTTGTTGATAGTTCTCATGGTGATAGTGCTGATGGTGGCAGTTCGCATGGTGACACTGCGCATGTTGAAAGTGCCCACGGTGACAGTGCTCATGGTGGCACTGCCGATGGTGACTGTGCTCATGCCGGCGGTGTACATGGTTGGAGTTCCGATGGTGAAATTCCTCATGGTAGCACTGCCCATGATGTTAGTGCTCATGGTGACAGTGTCCAAGGTGACAGTGCCTATGGTGACACTGTCGATAGTGACATTTATCATGGTGACAGTGCTCATGGTGAGAGTTCCCATGGTGACATTGCACATGGTGACAGGGTTCATTGGTATAGTGCTCACGGTGATAGTGCCCACATTGACAGTGCTCATTGTGACCGTTCCTATGGTGACAGTGCTCATAATGACAGTGCTCATGGTGACAGTGCCCACTGTGATAGTGCTCACGGTGACAGTGCCCTTGGTGATAGCGCTCTTGGTGATAGTGCACACGGTGATAGTTCGCAAGGTGACAGTGCTCAAGTTGAATGTGCCCATGGTGACAGTACCCATGGTGACAGTGCCCATGGTGACAGTGCACATGGTGACATTTCCCATGGTGACAGTGCTCATGGTGAGAGTTACCATGGTGACAGTGCGCATGTTGACATTGCCCATGGTGACCTTTCCCATGGTGACAGTTCCCATGGTGATAGTGCTCATGGTGATAGTGCTCATGGTGACAGTGCACACGGTGACAATGCGCACAGTGACAATGCTCACAGTGATAGTGCTCATGGTGATAGTGCCTATTGTAAGAGTGCTCACGTTGACAGTGCCCATGTTGATATTGCTCAAGGTGACACTGCCCATGGTAATAGTGCTCATGGTGATAGTGCTCATGGTGACACTTCCCTTGGTGATAGTGCGCTTGGTGATAGTGCTCATGGTAATAGTGCTCATGGTGACAGTGCTCATGTTGACAGTGCCCATGGTGAGGGTGTCCATGGTGACAGAGCTCATGTGGACAGTGCCAACGGTGACAGTGCTTATGGTGAGAGTTCCCATGGTGACAGTGCTCACCTTGACAGTGCCCTTGGTGATAGTACCCATGATAATAGTGCTCACGGTGACAGTGCGCATGGTGATTGTGCTCATGGTGATAGTGCTCATGGGGACAGTTCCCTTGGTGATAGTGCTCATTGTGATAGTGCTCAAGGTGACAGTTCGCATGGTGACAGTGCTCATGATGACAGTGGTCATTGTGACAGTACCCACGGTGACAGTGCTCATGGTGACAGTGCCCTTGGTGAGAGTACCCATGGTAATATTGCTCACATGACAGTGCCCATAGTGATATTGCTCACGATGACACTGCCCATGGTGATAGTGCTCACGGTGACACTGCCTATGTTGATAGTGGCACGGTGATAGTGCTCATGGTGACAGTTCCCATGGTTACAGTGCCCATGGTGACAGTTCTCATGGTGACAGTGCTCATGGTGATAGTTCTCACGGTGACAGTGCCCGTGGTGATAGTGCACATGGTGATAGTGCTCATGGTGATAGTGCTCATGGTGACACTGCCCATGGTGACTGTGCTCATGCTGGCGGTGTACATGGTTGGAGTTCCGATGGTGAAATTCCTCATGGTAGCACTGCCCATGATGATAGTGCTCATGGTGACAGTGTCCATGGTGACAGTGCACATGGTGACAGTGCCCATGGTGACATTTCCCATGGTGACAGTGTTCATGGTAAGAGTTTCCATGGTGACAGTGCTCATGTTCACAGTGCCCATGGTGACAGTGTCCATGGCCAACAGTGCCCATGGTGAGAGTGCCCATGGTGACAGTGCCCATGGTGACAGTGATCATGATGAGAGTTCCCATGTTGACAGTGCCCATGGTGACAGTGCATATGGTGATAGTGCTCATGGTGACTGTGCCCTTAGTGATAGTGCTCAGGGTGATAGTGCTCATGGTTATAGTGCTCATGGTGACACTGCCCATGGCGATATTGCTCACGGTGATACTGCCCATTGTGATAGTGCTCACGGTGACAGTGCTCTGGTGGATAGTGCCCATGGTGACAGTGTCCCTGGTGACCGTGCTCATGGTGACATTTCCCATGGTGAGAGTGCTCATGGTGAGAGTGCTCACTGTGGCAGTGCCAATGGTTACAGTGCTCATGGTGGCAGTGTCCATGGTGGCAGTTCCTAAGATGACAGTGTCCATGAGGACAGAGCCCACGGTGACAGTGCTCATGGTGACAGTGCCCATGGTGACAGTGCACACGGTGACAGTGCCCACGGTGACAGTGCTCACGGTGAGAGTGCTCATGGTGATAGTGCCCATGGTAATAGTGCTCACTGTGACATTTCCCATGGTGATATTGCTCACGGTGACACTGCAAATGGTGTTAGTGCTCACGGTGATAGTGCTCATGGTGACAGTTCCCATGGTGAGAGTGCCCACGGTGACAGTGCTCATGGTGACAGTTCGCATGGTGACAGTGCCCATGTTGAAAGTGCCCATGGTAATAGTGCTCATGGTGACACTGCCCATGGTGACTGTGCTCATGCTGGCGGTGTACATGGTTGGAGTTGCCATGGTGAAATTCCTCATGGTGGCACTGCCCATGATGATAGTGCTCATGGTGACAGTGTCCATGGTAACAATGCCCATGCTGACAGTGCCCATGGTGACATTTCCCATGGTGACAGTGTTCATGGTAAGAGTTACCATGGTGACAGTGCTCATGTTCACAGTGCCCATGGTGACAGTTTCCATGGTCAACAGTGCCCATGGTGAGAGTGCCCATGCTGACAGTGCCCATGGTGACAGTGCCCATGGTGACAGTACTCATGGTGACACTTCCCATGATGACAATGATCATGGTGACAGTGCTCACGGTGATAGTGCTCATGGTGGCAGTTCCCATATTGACGGTGCTCATGGTGATAGTTCTCATGGTGACAGTGCCCATGATGACAGTTCCAATGTTGACAGTGTACATGGGGACAATGCTCATGGAAAGAGTGTCCATGGTCATAGTGCTCCTGGTGACAGTGTCCATGGTTACAGTACCCATGGTGACATTTTCCATGGTGACGGTTCCCAAGGTGACATTGTCCATGGTGACAGTGCCCATGGTTACAGTGCCCATGGTGAAAGTTCCCATGGTGACAGTGCTCAAGGTCACAATGCTCATGGTGACAGTGTCCATGGTGACAGTGCTCATGGTGACAGTGCTCACGGTGATAGTGCCCACAGTGGCAGTGCTCTAGGTGACAGTGCCCATGTTGAACAGTGCTCATGGTGACAGTGCTTATGGTGACAGTGCCCACGGTGACAGAGCAAATGGTGAGAGTGCCCATGGTGACATTTCCCTCTGTGACAGTGCTTATGGTGACAGTGGCCATGGTGACACTGGCCATGGTGACAGTGCTCATGGTGAGAGTTCCCATGGTGACAGTGCTCATATTGACAGTGCCCATGGGGACAATGCTGATGGATACAGTGTCCATGGTGATAGTGCTCCTGGGGACAGTGTAGATGGTTACAGTGCCCATGGTGACATTTTCCACAGTGACAGTGTCCATGGTGAGAGTGCCCATGGAGACAGTGTCCATAGTGACAGTGCCCATGGTGACAGTGCTCATGGTGACACTTCCCATAGTGAACAGTGTCCAGGGTGACATTTCCCATGGAGACAGTGCTCCTGGTGAGAGTTCCAATGCTGACAGTGCTCACGTTGACAGTGCCCATGGTGACCGTTCCCATGTTGACACTTCCCATGGTGATAGTGCTCATGGTGACAGTGCTCATGGTGACAGTGCACATGGTGACATTGCCCACGGTGACAGTGCTCACTGTGATAGTGCTCATGGTGATAGTGCTCATAGTGATAGTGTTCATGGTGACAGTTCGCATGGTGACAGTGCCCATGTTGAAAGTGCCCATGGTGACAGTGCTCATGGTGACACTGCCCATGTTGACTGTGCTCATGCTGGCAGTGTACATGGATGGAGTTCCGATGGTGAAATTGCTCATGGTAGCACTGCCCATGATGATAGTGCTCATGGTGACAGTGTCCATGGTGACAGTGCCTATGGTGACAGTGCCCATTGTGATAGTGCTCAGGGTGAGAGTGCCCACAGTGACAGTGCTCATGGTGACAGTTCCTATGGTGACAGTACCCATGATGACAGTGCTCATGGGGACAGTGCTCATGGTGACGGTGCACACGGTGATAATGCCAACGGTGACATTGCTCATGGTGATAGTGCTCATGGTGATAGTGCCTATTGTAATAGTGCTCACAGTGACAGTGCCCATGTTGATATTGCTCAAGGTGACACTGCCCATTGTGATAGTGCTCACGGTGATAGTGCTCATGGTGACACTTCCCTTGGTGATAGTGCTCATGGTGATAGTGCTCATGGTGACAGTTCACATGGTGACAGTGCTCATGATGACAGTGCTCACGGTGACACTGCCCATGTTGATAGTGCTCACAGTGATAGTGCTCCTGGTGACAATTCCCATGGTTACAGTGCCCATGGTGACAGTTCTCATGGTGACAGTGCTCACGGTGATAGTTCTCACGGTGACAGTGCCCGTGGTGATAGTGCACATGGTGATAGTGCTCAAGGTGATAGTGCACATGGTGACACTGCCCATGGTGACTGTGCTCATGCTGGTGGTGTACATGTTTGGAGTTCCCATGGTGAAATTCCTTATGGTGGCAATGCCCATGACGATAGTGCTCATGGTGACAGTGTCCATGGTGACAGTGCCCATCGTGACAGTGCCCATGGTGACATTTCCCATGGTGACAGTGCTTATGGTGAGAGTTCCCATGGTGACAGTGCTCATGTTGACAGTGCCCATGGTGACAGTGTCCATGGTGACAGTGCCCATGGTGAGAGTGCCCATGGTGACAGTGTCCAAGGTGACAGTGCTCATGTTGACTGTGCCCACGGTGACAATGCTCATGGTGAGAATTCCAATGGTGACAGTGCTCACCTTGACAGTGTCCATGGTGACCATTCCCATGGTGACAGTTCCCAAGGTGATAGTGCCCATGGTGACAGTGCTCATGGTGACAGTGCTCACTGTGATAGTGCTCACGGTGACAGTTCCCCTGGTGATAGTGCTCATGGTGATAGTGCTCATGGTGACACTGCCCATGGTGAATGTGCTCATGCTGGCGGTGTACATGGTTGGAGTTCCCATGGTGACATTCCTTATGGTGGTATTGCACATGATGATAGTGCTCATGCTGAGAGTGTCCATGGTGACAGTGCCTATGGTGACAGTGCCCATGGTGACATTTCCCATGGTGACAGTGCTCATGGTGAGAGTTCCCATGGTGACAATGCTCATGTTGACAATGCCCATGGTGACTATGCTCATGGTGACAGTGCCCACGGTGAAAATGCTCATGGTGACAGTGCTCACGGTGATAGTGCTCACGGTAATACTGCTCATGCTGACAGTGCCCTTGGTGATAGTGCTCATGATAATAGTGCTCATGGTGACGCTTTGCATGGTGACCGTGCCCATGGTGACATTTCCCATGGTGACAGTGCTCATGGTGACAGTGCCCACGGTGACAATTCTCATGTTGACAATGCTCACAGTGATAGTGCTCACGGTGACAGTGCTCCTGCTGACAGTGCCCTTGGTGATAGTGCTCATGGTAATACTGCTCATTGTGATAGTGCTCATGGTGACGGTTCGCATGGTGACCGTGCACACGCTGACAATGCCCACAGTGACAGTGCTCACGGTGATAGGGCTCATGGAGATAGTGCCCATTGTAATAGTGCTCACGGTGACAGTGCCCATGTTGATATTGCTGACGGTGACACTGCCCATGGTGATAGTGGTCACAGTGATAGCGCTCATGGTGACACTGCCCTTGGTGATAGTGCTCATGGTGATAGTGCTCATGGTAATAGTGCTCATGGTGACACTCCCCATGGTGACAGTGCCCATGGTGACACTCTCGATAGTGACATTTCTCACGGTGACAGTGCTCATGGTGAGAGTTCCCATGGTGACATTGCACATGGTGACAGGGTTCATTGTGATAGTGCTCACGCTGATAGTGCCCACAGTGACAGTTCTAATGGTGACAGTTCCCATGGTGACAGTGCCCATGATGACAGTGCTCATGGTGACAGTGCCCACGATGACAGTGCTCATGGGGACAGTGCCCTTGTTGATAGTTCTCATGGTGATAGTGCTGATGGTGGCAGTTCGCATGGTGACACTGCGCATGTTGAAAGTGCCCACGGTGACAGTGCTCATGGTGGCACTGCCGATGGTGACTGTGCTCATGCCGGCGGTGTACATGGTTGGAGTTCCGATGGTGAAATTCCTCATGGTAGCACTGCCCATGATGTTAGTGCTCATGGTGACAGTGTCCAAGGTGACAGTGCCTATGGTGACACTGTCGATAGTGACATTTATCATGGTGACAGTGCTCATGGTGAGAGTTCCCATGGTGACATTGCACATGGTGACAGGGTTCATTGGTATAGTGCTCACGGTGATAGTGCCCACATTGACAGTGCTCATTGTGACCGTTCCTATGGTGACAGTGCTCATAATGACAGTGCTCATGGTGACAGTGCCCACTGTGATAGTGCTCACGGTGACAGTGCCCTTGGTGATAGCGCTCTTGGTGATAGTGCACACGGTGATAGTTCGCAAGGTGACAGTGCTCAAGTTGAATGTGCCCATGGTGACAGTACCCATGGTGACAGTGCCCATGGTGACAGTGCACATGGTGACAGTGCTCATGGTGAGAGTTACCATGGTGACAGTGCGCATGTTGACATTGCCCATGGTGACCTTTCCCATGGTGACAGTTCCCATGGTGATAGTGCTCATGGTGATAGTGCTCATGGTGACAGTGCACACGGTGACAATGCGCACAGTGACAATGCTCACAGTGATAGTGCTCATGGTGATAGTGCCTATTGTAAGAGTGCTCACGTTGACAGTGCCCATGTTGATATTGCTCAAGGTGACACTGCCCATGGTAATAGTGCTCATGGTGATAGTGCTCATGGTGACACTTCCCTTGGTGATAGTGCGCTTGGTGATAGTGCTCATGGTAATAGTGCTCATGGTGACAGTGCTCATGTTGACAGTGCCCATGGTGAGGGTGTCCATGGTGACAGAGCTCATGTGGACAGTGCCAACGGTGACAGTGCTTATGGTGAGAGTTCCCATGGTGACAGTGCTCACCTTGACAGTGCCCTTGGTGATAGTACCCATGATAATAGTGCTCACGGTGACAGTGCGCATGGTGATTGTGCTCATGGTGATAGTGCTCATGGGGACAGTTCCCTTGGTGATAGTGCTCATTGTGATAGTGCTCAAGGTGACAGTTCGCATGGTGACAGTGCTCATGATGACAGTGGTCATTGTGACAGTACCCACGGTGACAGTGCTCATGGTGACAGTGCCCTTGGTGAGAGTACCCATGGTAATATTGCTCACATGACAGTGCCCATAGTGATATTGCTCACGATGACACTGCCCATGGTGATAGTGCTCACGGTGACACTGCCTATGTTGATAGTGGCACGGTGATAGTGCTCATGGTGACAGTTCCCATGGTTACAGTGCCCATGGTGACAGTTCTCATGGTGACAGTGCTCATGGTGATAGTTCTCACGGTGACAGTGCCCGTGGTGATAGTGCACATGGTGATAGTGCTCATGGTGATAGTGCTCATGGTGACACTGCCCATGGTGACTGTGCTCATGCTGGCGGTGTACATGGTTGGAGTTCCGATGGTGAAATTCCTCATGGTAGCACTGCCCATGATGATAGTGCTCATGGTGACAGTGTCCATGGTGACAGTGCACATGGTGACAGTGCCCATGGTGACATTTCCCATGGTGACAGTGTTCATGGTAAGAGTTTCCATGGTGACAGTGCTCATGTTCACAGTGCCCATGGTGACAGTGTCCATGGCCAACAGTGCCCATGGTGAGAGTGCCCATGGTGACAGTGATCATGATGAGAGTTCCCATGTTGACAGTGCCCATGGTGACAGTGCATATGGTGATAGTGCTCATGGTGACTGTGCCCTTAGTGATAGTGCTCAGGGTGATAGTGCTCATGGTTATAGTGCTCATGGTGACACTGCCCATGGCGATATTGCTCACGGTGATACTGCCCATTGTGATAGTGCTCACGGTGACAGTGCTCTGGTGGATAGTGCCCATGGTGACAGTGTCCCTGGTGACCGTGCTCATGGTGACATTTCCCATGGTGAGAGTGCTCATGGTGAGAGTGCTCACTGTGGCAGTGCCAATGGTTACAGTGCTCATGGTGGCAGTGTCCATGGTGGCAGTTCCTAAGATGACAGTGTCCATGAGGACAGAGCCCACGGTGACAGTGCTCATGGTGACAGTGCCCATGGTGACAGTGCACACGGTGACAGTGCCCACGGTGACAGTGCTCACGGTGAGAGTGCTCATGGTGATAGTGCCCATGGTAATAGTGCTCACTGTGACATTTCCCATGGTGATATTGCTCACGGTGACACTGCAAATGGTGTTAGTGCTCACGGTGATAGTGCTCATGGTGACAGTTCCCATGGTGAGAGTGCCCACGGTGACAGTGCTCATGGTGACAGTTCGCATGGTGACAGTGCCCATGTTGAAAGTGCCCATGGTAATAGTGCTCATGGTGACACTGCCCATGGTGACTGTGCTCATGCTGGCGGTGTACATGGTTGGAGTGGCCATGGTGAAATTCCTCATGGTGGCACTGCCCATGATGATAGTGCTCATGGTGACAGTGTCCATGGTAACAATGCCCATGCTGACAGTGCCCATGGTGACATTTCCCATGGTGACAGTGTTCATGGTAAGAGTTACCATGGTGACAGTGCTCATGTTCACAGTGCCCATGGTGACAGTTTCCATGGTCAACAGTGCCCATGGTGAGAGTGCCCATGCTGACAGTGCCCATGGTGACAGTGCCCATGGTGACAGTACTCATGGTGACACTTCCCATGATGACAATGATCATGGTGACAGTGCTCACGGTGATAGTGCTCATGGTGGCAGTTCCCATATTGACGGTGCTCATGGTGATAGTTCTCATGGTGACAGTGCCCATGATGACAGTTCCAATGTTGACAGTGTACATGGGGACAATGCTCATGGAAAGAGTGTCCATGGTCATAGTGCTCCTGGTGACAGTGTCCATGGTTACAGTGCCCATGGTGACATTTTCCATGGTGACGGTTCCCAAGGTGACATTGTCCATGGTGACAGTGCCCATGGTTACAGTGCCCATGCTGAAAGTTCCCATGGTGACAGTGCTCAAGGTCACAATGCTCATGGTGACAGTGTCCATGGTGACAGTGCTCATGGTGACAGTGCTCACGGTGATAGTGCCCACAGTGGCAGTGCTCTAGGTGACAGTGCCCATGTTGAACAGTGCTCATGGTGACAGTGCTTATGGTGACAGTGCCCACGGTGACAGAGCAAATGGTGAGAGTGCCCATGGTGACATTTCCCTCTGTGACAGTGCTTATGGTGACAGTGGCCATGGTGACACTGGCCATGGTGACAGTGCTCATGGTGAGAGTTCCCATGGTGACAGTGCTCATATTGACAGTGCCCATGGGGACAATGCTGATGGATACAGTGTCCATGGTGATAGTGCTCCTGGGGACAGTGTAGATGGTTACAGTGCCCATGGTGACATTTTCCACAGTGACAGTGTCCATGGTGAGAGTGCCCATGGAGACAGTGTCCATAGTGACAGTGCCCATGGTGACAGTGCTCATGGTGACACTTCCCATAGTGAACAGTGTCCAGGGTGACATTTCCCATGGAGACAGTGCTCCTGGTGAGAGTTCCAATGCTGACAGGGCTCACGTTGACAGTGCCCATGGTGACCGTTCCCATGTTGACACTTCCCATGGTGATAGTGCTCATGGTGACAGTGCTCATGGTGACAGTGCACATGGTGACATTGCCCACGGTGACAGTGCTCACTGTGATAGTGCTCATGGTGATAGTGCTCATAGTGATAGTGTTCATGGTGACAGTTCGCATAGTGACAGTGCCCATGTTGACTGTGCTCATGCTGGCAGTGTACATGGATGGAGTTCCGATGGTGAAATTGCTCATGGTAGCACTGCCCATGATGATAGTGCTCATGGTGACAGTGTCCATGGTGACAGTGCCTATGGTGACAGTGCCCATTGTGATAGTGCTCAGGGTGAGAGTGCCCACAGTGACAGTGCTCATGGTGACAGTTCCTATGGTGACAGTACCCATGATGACAGTGCTCATGGGGACAGTGCTCATGGTGACGGTGCACACGGTGATAATGCCAACGGTGACATTGCTCATGGTGATAGTGCTCATGGTGATAGTGCCTATTGTAATAGTGCTCACAGTGACAGTGCCCATGTTGATATTGCTCAAGGTGACACTGCCCATTGTGATAGTGCTCACGGTGATAGTGCTCATGGTGACACTTCCCTTGGTGATAGTGCTCATGGTGATAGTGCTCATGGTGACAGTTCACATGGTGACAGTGCTCATGATGACAGTGCTCACGGTGACACTGCCCACGTTGATAGTGCTCACAGTGATAGTGCTCCTGGTGACAATTCCCATGGTTACAGTGCCCATGGTGACAGTTCTCATGGTGACAGTGCTCACGGTGATAGTTCTCACGGTGACAGTGCCCGTGGTGATAGTGCACATGGTGATAGTGCTCAAGGTGATAGTGCTCATGGTGACACTGCCCATGGTGACTGTGCTCATGCTGGTGGTGTACATGTTTGGAGTTCCCATGGTGAAATTCCTTATGGTGGCAATGCCCATGACGATAGTGCTCATGGTGACAGTGTCCATGGTGACAGTGCCCATCGTGACAGTGCCCATGGTGACATTTCCCATGGTGACAGTGCTTATGGTGAGAGTTCCCATGGTGACAGTGCTCATGTTGACAGTGCCCATGGTGACAGTGTCCATGGTGACAGTGCCCATGGTGAGAGTGCCCATGGTGACAGTGTCCAAGGTGACAGTGCTCATGTTGACTGTGCCCACGGTGACAATGCTCATGGTGAGAATTCCAATGGTGACAGTGCTCACCTTGACAGTGTCCATGGTGACCATTCCCATGGTGACAGTTCCCAAGGTGATAGTGCCCATGGTGACAGTGCTCATGGTGACAGTGCTCACTGTGATAGTGCTCACGGTGACAGTTCCCCTGGTGATAGTGCTCATGGTGATAGTGCTCATGGTGACACTGCCCATGGTGAATGTGCTCATGCTGGCGGTGTACATGGTTGGAGTTCCCATGGTGACATTCCTTATGGTGGTATTGCACATGATGATAGTGCTCATGCTGAGAGTGTCCATGGTGACAGTGCCTATGGTGACAGTGCCCATGGTGACATTTCCCATGGTGACAGTGCTCATGGTGAGAGTTCCCATGGTGACAATGCTCATGTTGACAATGCCCATGGTGACTATGCTCATGGTGACAGTGCCCACGGTGAAAATGCTCATGGTGACAGTGCTCACGGTGATAGTGCTCATGGTAATACTGCTCATGCTGACAGTGCCCTTGGTGATAGTGCTCATGATAATAGTGCTCATGGTGACGCTTTGCATGGTGACAGTGCCCATGGTGACATTTCCCATGGTGACAGTGCTCATGGTGACAGTGCCCACGGTGACAATTCTCATGTTGACAATGCTCACAGTGATAGTGCTCACGGTGACAGTGCTCCCGCTGACAGTGCCCTTGGTGATAGTGCTCATGGTAATACTGCTCATTGTGATAGTGCTCATGGTGACGGTTCGCATGGTGACCGTGCACACGCTGACAATGCCCACAGTGACAGTGCTCACGGTGATAGGGCTCATGGAGATAGTGCCCATTGTAATAGTGCTCACGGTGACAGTGCCCATGTTGATATTGCTGACGGTGACACTGCCCATGGTGATAGTGGTCACAGTGATAGCGCTCATGGTGACACTGCCCTTGGTGATAGTGCTCATGGTGATAGTGCTCATGGTAATAGTGCTCATGGTGACACTCCCCATGGTGACAGTGCCCATGGTGACACTCTCGATAGTGACATTTCTCATGGTGACAGTGCTCATGGTGAGAGTTCCCATGGTGACATTGCACATGGTGACAGGGTTCATTGTGATAGTGCTCACGCTGATAGTGCCCACAGTGACAGTTCTAATGGTGACAGTTCCCATGGTGACAGTGCCCATGATGACAGTGCTCATGGTGACAGTGCCCACGATGACAGTGCTCATGGGGACAGTGCCCTTGTTGATAGTTCTCATGGTGATAGTGCTGATGGTGGCAGTTCGCATGGTGACACTGCGCATGTTGAAAGTGCCCACGGTGACAGTGCTCATGGTGGCACTGCCGATGGTGACTGTGCTCATGCCGGCGGTGTACATGGTTGGAGTTCCGATGGTGAAATTCCTCATGGTAGCACTGCCCATGATGTTAGTGCTCATGGTGACAGTGTCCAAGGTGACAGTGCCTATGGTGACACTGTCGATAGTGACATTTATCATGGTGACAGTGCTCATGGTGAGAGTTCCCATGGTGACATTGCACATGGTGACAGGGTTCATTGGTATAGTGCTCACGGTGATAGTGCCCACATTGACAGTGCTCATTGTGACCGTTCCTATGGTGACAGTGCTCATAATGACAGTGCTCATGGTGACAGTGCCCACTGTGATAGTGCTCACGGTGACAGTGCCCTTGGTGATAGCGCTCTTGGTGATAGTGCACACGGTGATAGTTCGCAAGGTGACAGTGCTCAAGTTGAATGTGCCCATGGTGACAGTACCCATGGTGACAGTGCCCATGGTGACAGTGCACATGGTGACAGTGCTCATGGTGAGAGTTACCATGGTGACAGTGCGCATGTTGACATTGCCCATGGTGACCTTTCCCATGGTGACAGTTCCCATGGTGATAGTGCTCATGGTGATAGTGCTCATGGTGACAGTGCACATGGTGACAATGCGCACAGTGACAATGCTCACAGTGATAGTGCTCATGGTGATAGTGCCTATTGTAAGAGTGCTCACGTTGACAGTGCCCATGTTGATATTGCTCAAGGTGACACTGCCCATGGTAATAGTGCTCATGGTGATAGTGCTCATGGTGACACTTCCCTTGGTGATAGTGCGCTTGGTGATAGTGCTCATGGTAATAGTGCTCATGGTGACAGTGCTCATGTTGACAGTGCCCATGGTGAGGGTGTCCATGGTGACAGAGCTCATGTGGACAGTGCCAACGGTGACAGTGCTTATGGTGAGAGTTCCCATGGTGACAGTGCTCACCTTGACAGTGCCCTTGGTGATAGTACCCATGATAATAGTGCTCACGGTGACAGTGCGCATGGTGATTGTGCTCATGGTGATAGTGCTCATGGGGACAGTTCCCTTGGTGATAGTGCTCATGGTGACAGTGCTCATGGTGACAGTGCACATGGTGACATTGCCCACGGTGACAGTGCTCACTGTGATAGTGCTCATGGTGATAGTGCTCATAGTGATAGTGTTCATGGTGACAGTTCGCATAGTGACAGTGCCCATGTTGACTGTGCTCATGCTGGCAGTGTACATGGATGGAGTTCCGATGGTGAAATTGCTCATGGTAGCACTGCCCATGATGATAGTGCTCATGGTGACAGTGTCCATGGTAACAATGCCCATGCTGACAGTGCCCATGGTGACATTTCCCATGGTGACAGTGTTCATGGTAAGAGTTACCATGGTGACAGTGCTCATGTTCACAGTGCCCATGGTGACAGTTTCCATGGTCAACAGTGCCCATGGTGAGAGTGCCCATGCTGACAGTGCCCATGGTGACAGTGCCCATGGTGACAGTACTCATGGTGACACTTCCCATGATGACAATGATCATGGTGACAGTGCTCACGGTGATAGTGCTCATGGTGGCAGTTCCCATATTGACGGTGCTCATGGTGATAGTTCTCATGGTGACAGTGCCCATGATGACAGTTCCAATGTTGACAGTGTACATGGGGACAATGCTCATGGAAAGAGTGTCCATGGTCATAGTGCTCCTGGTGACAGTGTCCATGGTTACAGTACCCATGGTGACATTTTCCATGGTGACGGTTCCCAAGGTGACATTGTCCATGGTGACAGTGCCCATGGTTACAGTGCCCATGGTGAAAGTTCCCATGGTGACAGTGCTCAAGGTCACAATGCTCATGGTGACAGTGTCCATGGTGACAGTGCTCATGGTGACAGTGCTCACGGTGATAGTGCCCACAGTGGCAGTGCTCTAGGTGACAGTGCCCATGTTGAACAGTGCTCATGGTGACAGTGCTTATGGTGACAGTGCCCACGGTGACAGAGCAAATGGTGAGAGTGCCCATGGTGACATTTCCCTCTGTGACAGTGCTTATGGTGACAGTGGCCATGGTGACACTGGCCATGGTGACAGTGCTCATGGTGAGAGTTCCCATGGTGACAGTGCTCATATTGACAGTGCCCATGGGGACAATGCTGATGGATACAGTGTCCATGGTGATAGTGCTCCTGGGGACAGTGTAGATGGTTACAGTGCCCATGGTGACATTTTCCACAGTGACAGTGTCCATGGTGAGAGTGCCCATGGAGACAGTGTCCATAGTGACAGTGCCCATGGTGACAGTGCTCATGGTGACACTTCCCATAGTGAACAGTGTCCAGGGTGACATTTCCCATGGAGACAGTGCTCCTGGTGAGAGTTCCAATGCTGACAGTGCTCACGTTGACAGTGCCCATGGTGACCGTTCCCATGTTGACACTTCCCATGGTGATAGTGCTCATGGTGACAGTGCTCATGGTGACAGTGCACATGGTGACATTGCCCACGGTGACAGTGCTCACTGTGATAGTGCTCATGGTGATAGTGCTCATAGTGATAGTGTTCATGGTGACAGTTCGCATGGTGACAGTGCCCATGTTGAAAGTGCCCATGGTGACAGTGCTCATGGTGACACTGCCCATGTTGACTGTGCTCATGCTGGCAGTGTACATGGATGGAGTTCCGATGGTGAAATTGCTCATGGTAGCACTGCCCATGATGATAGTGCTCATGGTGACAGTGTCCATGGTGACAGTGCCTATGGTGACAGTGCCCATTGTGATAGTGCTCAGGGTGAGAGTGCCCACAGTGACAGTGCTCATGGTGACAGTTCCTATGGTGACAGTACCCATGATGACAGTGCTCATGGGGACAGTGCTCATGGTGACGGTGCACACGGTGATAATGCCAACGGTGACATTGCTCATGGTGATAGTGCTCATGGTGATAGTGCCTATTGTAATAGTGCTCACAGTGACAGTGCCCATGTTGATATTGCTCAAGGTGACACTGCCCATTGTGATAGTGCTCACGGTGATAGTGCTCATGGTGACACTTCCCTTGGTGATAGTGCTCATGGTGATAGTGCTCATGGTGACAGTTCACATGGTGACAGTGCTCATGATGACAGTGCTCACGGTGACACTGCCCATGTTGATAGTGCTCACAGTGATAGTGCTCCTGGTGACAATTCCCATGGTTACAGTGCCCATGGTGACAGTTCTCATGGTGACAGTGCTCACGGTGATAGTTCTCACGGTGACAGTGCCCGTGGTGATAGTGCACATGGTGATAGTGCTCAAGGTGATAGTTCTCACGGTGACAGTGCTCAAGTTGAATGTGCCCATGGTGACAGTACCCATGGTGACAGTGCCCATGGTGACAGTGCACATGGTGACATTTCCCATGGTGACAGTGCTCATGGTGAGAGTTACCATGGTGACAGTGCGCATGTTGACATTGCCCATGGTGACCTTTCCCATGGTGACAGTTCCCATGGTGATAGTGCTCATGGTGATAGTGCTCATGGTGACAGTGCACACGGTGACAATGCGCACAGTGACAATGCTCACAGTGATAGTGCTCATGGTGATAGTGCCTATTGTAAGAGTGCTCACGTTGACAGTGCCCATGTTGATATTGCTCAAGGTGACACTGCCCATGGTAATAGTGCTCATGGTGATAGTGCTCATGGTGACACTTCCCTTGGTGATAGTGCGCTTGGTGATAGTGCTCATGGTAATAGTGCTCATGGTGACAGTGCTCATGTTGACAGTGCCCATGGTGAGGGTGTCCATGGTGACAGAGCTCATGTGGACAGTGCCAACGGTGACAGTGCTTATGGTGAGAGTTCCCATGGTGACAGTGCTCACCTTGACAGTGCCCTTGGTGATAGTACCCATGATAATAGTGCTCACGGTGACAGTGCGCATGGTGATTGTGCTCATGGTGATAGTGCTCATGGGGACAGTTCCCTTGGTGATAGTGCTCATTGTGATAGTGCTCAAGGTGACAGTTCGCATGGTGACAGTGCTCATGATGACAGTGGTCATTGTGACAGTACCCACGGTGACAGTGCTCATGGTGACAGTGCCCTTGGTGAGAGTACCCATGGTAATATTGCTCACATGACAGTGCCCATAGTGATATTGCTCACGATGACACTGCCCATGGTGATAGTGCTCACGGTGACACTGCCTATGTTGATAGTGGCACGGTGATAGTGCTCATGGTGACAGTTCCCATGGTTACAGTGCCCATGGTGACAGTTCTCATGGTGACAGTGCTCATGGTGATAGTTCTCACGGTGACAGTGCCCGTGGTGATAGTGCACATGGTGATAGTGCTCATGGTGATAGTGCTCATGGTGACACTGCCCATGGTGACTGTGCTCATGCTGGCGGTGTACATGGTTGGAGTTCCGATGGTGAAATTCCTCATGGTAGCACTGCCCATGATGATAGTGCTCATGGTGACAGTGTCCATGGTGACAGTGCACATGGTGACAGTGCCCATGGTGACATTTCCCATGGTGACAGTGTTCATGGTAAGAGTTTCCATGGTGACAGTGCTCATGTTCACAGTGCCCATGGTGACAGTGTCCATGGCCAACAGTGCCCATGGTGAGAGTGCCCATGGTGACAGTGCCCATGGTGACAGTGATCATGATGAGAGTTCCCATGTTGACAGTGCCCATGGTGACAGTGCATATGGTGATAGTGCTCATGGTGACTGTGCCCTTAGTGATAGTGCTCAGGGTGATAGTGCTCATGGTTATAGTGCTCATGGTGACACTGCCCATGGCGATATTGCTCACGGTGATACTGCCCATTGTGATAGTGCTCACGGTGACAGTGCTCTGGTGGATAGTGCCCATGGTGACAGTGTCCCTGGTGACCGTGCTCATGGTGACATTTCCCATGGTGAGAGTGCTCATGGTGAGAGTGCTCACTGTGGCAGTGCCAATGGTTACAGTGCTCATGGTGGCAGTGTCCATGGTGGCAGTTCCTAAGATGACAGTGTCCATGAGGACAGAGCCCACGGTGACAGTGCTCATGGTGACAGTGCCCATGGTGACAGTGCACACGGTGACAGTGCCCACGGTGACAGTGCTCACGGTGAGAGTGCTCATGGTGATAGTGCCCATGGTAATAGTGCTCACTGTGACATTTCCCATGGTGATATTGCTCACGGTGACACTGCAAATGGTGTTAGTGCTCACGGTGATAGTGCTCATGGTGACAGTTCCCATGGTGAGAGTGCCCACGGTGACAGTGCTCATGGTGACAGTTCGCATGGTGACAGTGCCCATGTTGAAAGTGCCCATGGTAATAGAGCTCATGGTGACACTGCCCATGGTGACTGTGCTCATGCTGGCGGTGTACATGGTTGGAGTGGCCATGGTGAAATTCCTCATGGTGGCACTGCCCATGATGATAGTGCTCATGGTGACAGTGTCCATGGTAACAATGCCCATGCTGACAGTGCCCATGGTGACATTTCCCATGGTGACAGTGTTCATGGTAAGAGTTACCATGGTGACAGTGCTCATGTTCACAGTGCCCATGGTGACAGTTTCCATGGTCAACAGTGCCCATGGTGAGAGTGCCCATGCTGACAGTGCCCATGGTGACAGTGCCCATGGTGACAGTACTCATGGTGACACTTCCCATGATGACAATGATCATGGTGACAGTGCTCACGGTGATAGTGCTCATGGTGGCAGTTCCCATATTGACGGTGCTCATGGTGATAGTTCTCATGGTGACAGTGCCCATGATGACAGTTCCAATGTTGACAGTGTACATGGGGACAATGCTCATGGAAAGAGTGTCCATGGTCATAGTGCTCCTGGTGACAGTGTCCATGGTTACAGTGCCCATGGTGACATTTTCCATGGTGACGGTTCCCAAGGTGACATTGTCCATGGTGACAGTGCCCATGGTTACAGTGCCCATGCTGAAAGTTCCCATGGTGACAGTGCTCAAGGTCACAATGCTCATGGTGACAGTGTCCATGGTGACAGTGCTCATGGTGACAGTGCTCACGGTGATAGTGCCCACAGTGGCAGTGCTCTAGGTGACAGTGCCCATGTTGAACAGTGCTCATGGTGACAGTGCTTATGGTGACAGTGCCCACGGTGACAGAGCAAATGGTGAGAGTGCCCATGGTGACATTTCCCTCTGTGACAGTGCTTATGGTGACAGTGGCCATGGTGACACTGGCCATGGTGACAGTGCTCATGGTGAGAGTTCCCATGGTGACAGTGCTCATATTGACAGTGCCCATGGGGACAATGCTGATGGATACAGTGTCCATGGTGATAGTGCTCCTGGGGACAGTGTAGATGGTTACAGTGCCCATGGTGACATTTTCCACAGTGACAGTGTCCATGGTGAGAGTGCCCATGGAGACAGTGTCCATAGTGACAGTGCCCATGGTGACAGTGCTCATGGTGACACTTCCCATAGTGAACAGTGTCCAGGGTGACATTTCCCATGGAGACAGTGCTCCTGGTGAGAGTTCCAATGCTGACAGGGCTCACGTTGACAGTGCCCATGGTGACCGTTCCCATGTTGACACTTCCCATGGTGATAGTGCTCATGGTGACAGTGCTCATGGTGACAGTGCACATGGTGACATTGCCCACGGTGACAGTGCTCACTGTGATAGTGCTCATGGTGATAGTGCTCATAGTGATAGTGTTCATGGTGACAGTTCGCATAGTGACAGTGCCCATGTTGACTGTGCTCATGCTGGCAGTGTACATGGATGGAGTTCCGATGGTGAAATTGCTCATGGTAGCACTGCCCATGATGATAGTGCTCATGGTGACAGTGTCCATGGTGACAGTGCCTATGGTGACAGTGCCCATTGTGATAGTGCTCAGGGTGAGAGTGCCCACAGTGACAGTGCTCATGGTGACAGTTCCTATGGTGACAGTACCCATGATGACAGTGCTCATGGGGACAGTGCTCATGGTGACGGTGCACACGGTGATAATGCCAACGGTGACATTGCTCATGGTGATAGTGCTCATGGTGATAGTGCCTATTGTAATAGTGCTCACAGTGACAGTGCCCATGTTGATATTGCTCAAGGTGACACTGCCCATTGTGATAGTGCTCACGGTGATAGTGCTCATGGTGACACTTCCCTTGGTGATAGTGCTCATGGTGATAGTGCTCATGGTGACAGTTCACATGGTGACAGTGCTCATGATGACAGTGCTCACGGTGACACTGCCCACGTTGATAGTGCTCACAGTGATAGTGCTCCTGGTGACAATTCCCATGGTTACAGTGCCCATGGTGACAGTTCTCATGGTGACAGTGCTCACGGTGATAGTTCTCACGGTGACAGTGCCCGTGGTGATAGTGCACATGGTGATAGTGCTCAAGGTGATAGTGCTCATGGTGACACTGCCCATGGTGACTGTGCTCATGCTGGTGGTGTACATGTTTGGAGTTCCCATGGTGAAATTCCTTATGGTGGCAATGCCCATGACGATAGTGCTCATGGTGACAGTGTCCATGGTGACAGTGCCCATCGTGACAGTGCCCATGGTGACATTTCCCATGGTGACAGTGCTTATGGTGAGAGTTCCCATGGTGACAGTGCTCATGTTGACAGTGCCCATGGTGACAGTGTCCATGGTGACAGTGCCCATGGTGAGAGTGCCCATGGTGACAGTGTCCAAGGTGACAGTGCTCATGTTGACTGTGCCCACGGTGACAATGCTCATGGTGAGAATTCCAATGGTGACAGTGCTCACCTTGACAGTGTCCATGGTGACCATTCCCATGGTGACAGTTCCCAAGGTGATAGTGCCCATGGTGACAGTGCTCATGGTGACAGTGCTCACTGTGATAGTGCTCACGGTGACAGTTCCCCTGGTGATAGTGCTCATGGTGATAGTGCTCATGGTGACACTGCCCATGGTGAATGTGCTCATGCTGGCGGTGTACATGGTTGGAGTTCCCATGGTGACATTCCTTATGGTGGTATTGCACATGATGATAGTGCTCATGCTGAGAGTGTCCATGGTGACAGTGCCTATGGTGACAGTGCCCATGGTGACATTTCCCATGGTGACAGTGCTCATGGTGAGAGTTCCCATGGTGACAATGCTCATGTTGACAATGCCCATGGTGACTATGCTCATGGTGACAGTGCCCACGGTGAAAATGCTCATGGTGACAGTGCTCACGGTGATAGTGCTCATGGTAATACTGCTCATGCTGACAGTGCCCTTGGTGATAGTGCTCATGATAATAGTGCTCATGGTGACGCTTTGCATGGTGACAGTGCCCATGGTGACATTTCCCATGGTGACAGTGCTCATGGTGACAGTGCCCACGGTGACAATTCTCATGTTGACAATGCTCACAGTGATAGTGCTCACGGTGACAGTGCTCCCGCTGACAGTGCCCTTGGTGATAGTGCTCATGGTAATACTGCTCATTGTGATAGTGCTCATGGTGACGGTTCGCATGGTGACCGTGCACACGCTGACAATGCCCACAGTGACAGTGCTCACGGTGATAGGGCTCATGGAGATAGTGCCCATTGTAATAGTGCTCACGGTGACAGTGCCCATGTTGATATTGCTGACGGTGACACTGCCCATGGTGATAGTGGTCACAGTGATAGCGCTCATGGTGACACTGCCCTTGGTGATAGTGCTCATGGTGATAGTGCTCATGGTAATAGTGCTCATGGTGACACTCCCCATGGTGACAGTGCCCATGGTGACACTCTCGATAGTGACATTTCTCATGGTGACAGTGCTCATGGTGAGAGTTCCCATGGTGACATTGCACATGGTGACAGGGTTCATTGTGATAGTGCTCACGCTGATAGTGCCCACAGTGACAGTTCTAATGGTGACAGTTCCCATGGTGACAGTGCCCATGATGACAGTGCTCATGGTGACAGTGCCCACGATGACAGTGCTCATGGGGACAGTGCCCTTGTTGATAGTTCTCATGGTGATAGTGCTGATGGTGGCAGTTCGCATGGTGACACTGCGCATGTTGAAAGTGCCCACGGTGACAGTGCTCATGGTGGCACTGCCGATGGTGACTGTGCTCATGCCGGCGGTGTACATGGTTGGAGTTCCGATGGTGAAATTCCTCATGGTAGCACTGCCCATGATGTTAGTGCTCATGGTGACAGTGTCCAAGGTGACAGTGCCTATGGTGACACTGTCGATAGTGACATTTATCATGGTGACAGTGCTCATGGTGAGAGTTCCCATGGTGACATTGCACATGGTGACAGGGTTCATTGGTATAGTGCTCACGGTGATAGTGCCCACATTGACAGTGCTCATTGTGACCGTTCCTATGGTGACAGTGCTCATAATGACAGTGCTCATGGTGACAGTGCCCACTGTGATAGTGCTCACGGTGACAGTGCCCTTGGTGATAGCGCTCTTGGTGATAGTGCACACGGTGATAGTTCGCAAGGTGACAGTGCTCAAGTTGAATGTGCCCATGGTGACAGTACCCATGGTGACAGTGCCCATGGTGACAGTGCACATGGTGACAGTGCTCATGGTGAGAGTTACCATGGTGACAGTGCGCATGTTGACATTGCCCATGGTGACCTTTCCCATGGTGACAGTTCCCATGGTGATAGTGCTCATGGTGATAGTGCTCATGGTGACAGTGCACACGGTGACAATGCGCACAGTGACAATGCTCACAGTGATAGTGCTCATGGTGATAGTGCCTATTGTAAGAGTGCTCACGTTGACAGTGCCCATGTTGATATTGCTCAAGGTGACACTGCCCATGGTAATAGTGCTCATGGTGATAGTGCTCATGGTGACACTTCCCTTGGTGATAGTGCGCTTGGTGATAGTGCTCATGGTAATAGTGCTCATGGTGACAGTGCTCATGTTGACAGTGCCCATGGTGAGGGTGTCCATGGTGACAGAGCTCATGTGGACAGTGCCAACGGTGACAGTGCTTATGGTGAGAGTTCCCATGGTGACAGTGCTCACCTTGACAGTGCCCTTGGTGATAGTACCCATGATAATAGTGCTCACGGTGACAGTGCGCATGGTGATTGTGCTCATGGTGATAGTGCTCATGGGGACAGTTCCCTTGGTGATAGTGCTCATGGTGACAGTGCTCATGGTGACAGTGCACATGGTGACATTGCCCACGGTGACAGTGCTCACTGTGATAGTGCTCATGGTGATAGTGCTCATAGTGATAGTGTTCATGGTGACAGTTCGCATAGTGACAGTGCCCATGTTGACTGTGCTCATGCTGGCAGTGTACATGGATGGAGTTCCGATGGTGAAATTGCTCATGGTAGCACTGCCCATGATGATAGTGCTCATGGTGACAGTGTCCATGGTAACAATGCCCATGCTGACAGTGCCCATGGTGACATTTCCCATGGTGACAGTGTTCATGGTAAGAGTTACCATGGTGACAGTGCTCATGTTCACAGTGCCCATGGTGACAGTTTCCATGGTCAACAGTGCCCATGGTGAGAGTGCCCATGCTGACAGTGCCCATGGTGACAGTGCCCATGGTGACAGTACTCATGGTGACACTTCCCATGATGACAATGATCATGGTGACAGTGCTCACGGTGATAGTGCTCATGGTGGCAGTTCCCATATTGACGGTGCTCATGGTGATAGTTCTCATGGTGACAGTGCCCATGATGACAGTTCCAATGTTGACAGTGTACATGGGGACAATGCTCATGGAAAGAGTGTCCATGGTCATAGTGCTCCTGGTGACAGTGTCCATGGTTACAGTACCCATGGTGACATTTTCCATGGTGACGGTTCCCAAGGTGACATTGTCCATGGTGACAGTGCCCATGGTTACAGTGCCCATGGTGAAAGTTCCCATGGTGACAGTGCTCAAGGTCACAATGCTCATGGTGACAGTGTCCATGGTGACAGTGCTCATGGTGACAGTGCTCACGGTGATAGTGCCCACAGTGGCAGTGCTCTAGGTGACAGTGCCCATGTTGAACAGTGCTCATGGTGACAGTGCTTATGGTGACAGTGCCCACGGTGACAGAGCAAATGGTGAGAGTGCCCATGGTGACATTTCCCTCTGTGACAGTGCTTATGGTGACAGTGGCCATGGTGACACTGGCCATGGTGACAGTGCTCATGGTGAGAGTTCCCATGGTGACAGTGCTCATATTGACAGTGCCCATGGGGACAATGCTGATGGATACAGTGTCCATGGTGATAGTGCTCCTGGGGACAGTGTAGATGGTTACAGTGCCCATGGTGACATTTTCCACAGTGACAGTGTCCATGGTGAGAGTGCCCATGGAGACAGTGTCCATAGTGACAGTGCCCATGGTGACAGTGCTCATGGTGACACTTCCCATAGTGAACAGTGTCCAGGGTGACATTTCCCATGGAGACAGTGCTCCTGGTGAGAGTTCCAATGCTGACAGTGCTCACGTTGACAGTGCCCATGGTGACCGTTCCCATGTTGACACTTCCCATGGTGATAGTGCTCATGGTGACAGTGCTCATGGTGACAGTGCACATGGTGACATTGCCCACGGTGACAGTGCTCACTGTGATAGTGCTCATGGTGATAGTGCTCATAGTGATAGTGTTCATGGTGACAGTTCGCATGGTGACAGTGCCCATGTTGAAAGTGCCCATGGTGACAGTGCTCATGGTGACACTGCCCATGTTGACTGTGCTCATGCTGGCAGTGTACATGGATGGAGTTCCGATGGTGAAATTGCTCATGGTAGCACTGCCCATGATGATAGTGCTCATGGTGACAGTGTCCATGGTGACAGTGCCTATGGTGACAGTGCCCATTGTGATAGTGCTCAGGGTGAGAGTGCCCACAGTGACAGTGCTCATGGTGACAGTTCCTATGGTGACAGTACCCATGATGACAGTGCTCATGGGGACAGTGCTCATGGTGACGGTGCACACGGTGATAATGCCAACGGTGACATTGCTCATGGTGATAGTGCTCATGGTGATAGTGCCTATTGTAATAGTGCTCACAGTGACAGTGCCCATGTTG
The DNA here is from genome assembly GCF_028023285.1 of Balaenoptera ricei. Taxonomy (NCBI): domain Eukaryota; kingdom Metazoa; phylum Chordata; class Mammalia; order Artiodactyla; family Balaenopteridae; genus Balaenoptera; species Balaenoptera ricei. Next base: position 105,539,216 of record NC_082654.1, read on the forward strand.
ATATTGCTCAAGGTGACACTGCCCATTGTGATAGTGCTCACGGTGATAGTGCTCATGGTGACACTTCCCTTGGTGATAGTGCTCATGGTGATAGTGCTCATGGTGACAGTTCACATGGTGACAGTGCTCATGATGACAGTGCTCACGGTGACACTGCCCATGTTGATAGTGCTCACAGTGATAGTGCTCCTGGTGACAATTCCCATGGTTACAGTGCCCATGGTGACAGTTCTCATGGTGACAGTGCTCACGGTGATAGTTCTCACGGTGACAGTGCCCGTGGTGATAGTGCACATGGTGATAGTGCTCAAGGTGATAGTGCACATGGTGACACTGCCCATGGTGACTGTGCTCATGCTGGTGGTGTACATGTTTGGAGTTCCCATGGTGAAATTCCTTATGGTGGCAATGCCCATGACGATAGTGCTCATGGTGACAGTGTCCATGGTGACAGTGCCCATCGTGACAGTGCCCATGGTGACATTTCCCATGGTGACAGTGCTTATGGTGAGAGTTCCCATGGTGACAGTGCTCATGTTGACAGTGCCCATGGTGACAGTGTCCATGGTGACAGTGCCCATGGTGAGAGTGCCCATGGTGACAGTGTCCAAGGTGACAGTGCTCATGTTGACTGTGCCCACGGTGACAATGCTCATGGTGAGAATTCCAATGGTGACAGTGCTCACCTTGACAGTGTCCATGGTGACCATTCCCATGGTGACAGTTCCCAAGGTGATAGTGCCCATGGTGACAGTGCTCATGGTGACAGTGCTCACTGTGATAGTGCTCACGGTGACAGTTCCCCTGGTGATAGTGCTCATGGTGATAGTGCTCATGGTGACACTGCCCATGGTGAATGTGCTCATGCTGGCGGTGTACATGGTTGGAGTTCCCATGGTGACATTCCTTATGGTGGTATTGCACATGATGATAGTGCTCATGCTGAGAGTGTCCATGGTGACAGTGCCTATGGTGACAGTGCCCATGGTGACATTTCCCATGGTGACAGTGCTCATGGTGAGAGTTCCCATGGTGACAATGCTCATGTTGACAATGCCCATGGTGACTATGCTCATGGTGACAGTGCCCACGGTGAAAATGCTCATGGTGACAGTGCTCACGGTGATAGTGCTCACGGTAATACTGCTCATGCTGACAGTGCCCTTGGTGATAGTGCTCATGATAATAGTGCTCATGGTGACGCTTTGCATGGTGACCGTGCCCATGGTGACATTTCCCATGGTGACAGTGCTCATGGTGACAGTGCCCACGGTGACAATTCTCATGTTGACAATGCTCACAGTGATAGTGCTCACGGTGACAGTGCTCCTGCTGACAGTGCCCTTGGTGATAGTGCTCATGGTAATACTGCTCATTGTGATAGTGCTCATGGTGACGGTTCGCATGGTGACCGTGCACACGCTGACAATGCCCACAGTGACAGTGCTCACGGTGATAGGGCTCATGGAGATAGTGCCCATTGTAATAGTGCTCACGGTGACAGTGACCATGTTGATATTGCTGACGGTGACACTGCCCATGGTGATAGTGGTCACAGTGATAGCGCTCATGGTGACACTGCCCTTGGTGATAGTGCTCATGGTGATAGTGCTCATGGTAATAGTGCTCATGGTGACACTCCCCATGGTGACAGTGCCCATGGTGACACTCTCGATAGTGACATTTCTCATGGTGACAGTGCTCATGGTGAGAGTTCCCATGGTGACATTGCACATGGTGACAGGGTTCATTGTGATAGTGCTCACGCTGATAGTGCCCACAGTGACAGTTCTAATGGTGACAGTTCCCATGGTGACAGTGCCCATGATGACAGTGCTCATGGTGACAGTGCCCACGATGACAGTGCTCATGGGGACAGTGCCCTTGTTGATAGTTCTCATGGTGATAGTGCTGATGGTGGCAGTTCGCATGGTGACACTGCGCATGTTGAAAGTGCCCACGGTGACAGTGCTCATGGTGGCACTGCCGATGGTGACTGTGCTCATGCCGGCGGTGTACATGGTTGGAGTTCCGATGGTGAAATTCCTCATGGTAGCACTGCCCATGATGTTAGTGCTCATGGTGACAGTGTCCAAGGTGACAGTGCCTATGGTGACACTGTCGATAGTGACATTTATCATGGTGACAGTGCTCATGGTGAGAGTTCCCATGGTGACATTGCACATGGTGACAGGGTTCATTGGTATAGTGCTCACGGTGATAGTGCCCACATTGACAGTGCTCATTGTGACCGTTCCTATGGTGACAGTGCTCATAATGACAGTGCTCATGGTGACAGTGCCCACTGTGATAGTGCTCACGGTGACAGTGCCCTTGGTGATAGCGCTCTTGGTGATAGTGCACACGGTGATAGTTCGCAAGGTGACAGTGCTCAAGTTGAATGTGCCCATGGTGACAGTACCCATGGTGACAGTGCCCATGGTGACAGTGCACATGGTGACAGTGCTCATGGTGAGAGTTACCATGGTGACAGTGCGCATGTTGACATTGCCCATGGTGACCTTTCCCATGGTGACAGTTCCCATGGTGATAGTGCTCATGGTGATAGTGCTCATGGTGACAGTGCACACGGTGACAATGCGCACAGTGACAATGCTCACAGTGATAGTGCTCATGGTGATAGTGCCTATTGTAAGAGTGCTCACGTTGACAGTGCCCATGTTGATATTGCTCAAGGTGACACTGCCCATGGTAATAGTGCTCATGGTGATAGTGCTCATGGTGACACTTCCCTTGGTGATAGTGCGCTTGGTGATAGTGCTCATGGTAATAGTGCTCATGGTGACAGTGCTCATGTTGACAGTGCCCATGGTGAGGGTGTCCATGGTGACAGAGCTCATGTGGACAGTGCCAACGGTGACAGTGCTTATGGTGAGAGTTCCCATGGTGACAGTGCTCACCTTGACAGTGCCCTTGGTGATAGTACCCATGATAATAGTGCTCACGGTGACAGTGCGCATGGTGATTGTGCTCATGGTGATAGTGCTCATGGGGACAGTTCCCTTGGTGATAGTGCTCATTGTGATAGTGCTCAAGGTGACAGTTCGCATGGTGACAGTGCTCATGATGACAGTGGTCATTGTGACAGTACCCACGGTGACAGTGCTCATGGTGACAGTGCCCTTGGTGAGAGTACCCATGGTAATATTGCTCACATGACAGTGCCCATAGTGATATTGCTCACGATGACACTGCCCATGGTGATAGTGCTCACGGTGACACTGCCTATGTTGATAGTGGTCACGGTGATAGTGCTCATGGTGACAGTTCCCATGGTTACAGTGCCCATGGTGACAGTTCTCATGGTGACAGTGCTCATGGTGATAGTTCTCACGGTGACAGTGCCCGTGGTGATAGTGCACATGGTGATAGTGCTCATGGTGATAGTGCTCATGGTGACACTGCCCATGGTGACTGTGCTCATGCTGGCGGTGTACATGGTTGGAGTTCCGATGGTGAAATTCCTCATGGTAGCACTGCCCATGATGATAGTGCTCATGGTGACAGTGTCCATGGTGACAGTGCACATGGTGACAGTGCCCATGGTGACATTTCCCATGGTGACAGTGTTCATGGTAAGAGTTTCCATGGTGACAGTGCTCATGTTCACAGTGCCCATGGTGACAGTGTCCATGGCCAACAGTGCCCATGGTGAGAGTGCCCATGGTGACAGTGCCCATGGTGACAGTGATCATGATGAGAGTTCCCATGTTGACAGTGCCCATGGTGACAGTGCATATGGTGATAGTGCTCATGGTGACTGTGCCCTTAGTGATAGTGCTCAGGGTGATAGTGCTCATGGTTATAGTGCTCATGGTGACACTGCCCATGGCGATATTGCTCACGGTGATACTGCCCATTGTGATAGTGCTCACGGTGACAGTGCTCTGGTGGATAGTGCCCATGGTGACAGTGTCCCTGGTGACCGTGCTCATGGTGACATTTCCCATGGTGAGAGTGCTCATGGTGAGAGTGCTCACTGTGGCAGTGCCAATGGTTACAGTGCTCATGGTGGCAGTGTCCATGGTGGCAGTTCCTAAGATGACAGTGTCCATGAGGACAGAGCCCACGGTGACAGTGCTCATGGTGACAGTGCCCATGGTGACAGTGCACACGGTGACAGTGCCCACGGTGACAGTGCTCACGGTGAGAGTGCTCATGGTGATAGTGCCCATGGTAATAGTGCTCACTGTGACATTTCCCATGGTGATATTGCTCACGGTGACACTGCAAATGGTGTTAGTGCTCACGGTGATAGTGCTCATGGTGACAGTTCCCATGGTGAGAGTGCCCACGGTGACAGTGCTCATGGTGACAGTTCGCATGGTGACAGTGCCCATGTTGAAAGTGCCCATGGTAATAGTGCTCATGGTGACACTGCCCATGGTGACTGTGCTCATGCTGGCGGTGTACATGGTTGGAGTGGCCATGGTGAAATTCCTCATGGTGGCACTGCCCATGATGATAGTGCTCATGGTGACAGTGTCCATGGTAACAATGCCCATGCTGACAGTGCCCATGGTGACATTTCCCATGGTGACAGTGTTCATGGTAAGAGTTACCATGGTGACAGTGCTCATGTTCACAGTGCCCATGGTGACAGTTTCCATGGTCAACAGTGCCCATGGTGAGAGTGCCCATGCTGACAGTGCCCATGGTGACAGTGCCCATGGTGACAGTACTCATGGTGACACTTCCCATGATGACAATGATCATGGTGACAGTGCTCACGGTGATAGTGCTCATGGTGGCAGTTCCCATATTGACGATGCTCATGGTGATAGTTCTCATGGTGACAGTGCCCATGATGACAGTTCCAATGTTGACAGTGTACATGGGGACAATGCTCATGGAAAGAGTGTCCATGGTCATAGTGCTCCTGGTGACAGTGTCCATGGTTACAGTGCCCATGGTGACATTTTCCATGGTGACGGTTCCCAAGGTGACATTGTCCATGGTGACAGTGCCCATGGTTACAGTGCCCATGGTGAAAGTTCCCATGGTGACAGTGCTCAAGGTCACAATGCTCATGGTGACAGTGTCCATGGTGACAGTGCTCATGGTGACAGTGCTCACGGTGATAGTGCCCACAGTGGCAGTGCTCTAGGTGACAGTGCCCATGTTGAACAGTGCTCATGGTGACAGTGCTTATGGTGACAGTGCCCACGGTGACAGAGCAAATGGTGAGAGTGCCCATGGTGACATTTCCCTCTGTGACAGTGCTTATGGTGACAGTGGCCATGGTGACAGTGCTCATGGTGAGAGTTCCCATGGTGACAGTGCTCATATTGACAGTGCCCATGGGGACAATGCTGATGGATACAGTGTCCATGGTGATAGTGCTCCTGGGGACAGTGTAGATGGTTACAGTGCCCATGGTGACATTTTCCACAGTGACAGTGTCCATGGTGAGAGTGCCCATGGAGACAGTGTCCATAGTGACAGTGCCCATGGTGACAGTGCTCATGGTGACACTTCCCATAGTGAACAGTGTCCAGGGTGACATTTCCCATGGAGACAGTGCTCCTGGTGAGAGTTCCAATGCTGACAGGGCTCACGTTGACAGTGCCCATGGTGACCGTTCCCATGTTGACACTTCCCATGGTGATAGTGCTCATGGTGACAGTGCTCATGGTGACAGTGCACATGGTGACATTGCCCACGGTGACAGTGCTCACTGTGATAGTGCTCATGGTGATAGTGCTCATAGTGATAGTGTTCATGGTGACAGTTCGCATGGTGACAGTGCCCATGTTGAAAGTGCCCATGGTGACAGTGCTCATGGTGACACTGCCCATGTTGACTGTGCTCATGCTGGCAGTGTACATGGATGGAGTTCCGATGGTGAAATTGCTCATGGTAGCACTGCCCATGATGATAGTGCTCATGGTGACAGTGTCCATGGTGACAGTGCCTATGGTGACAGTGCCCATTGTGATAGTGCTCAGGGTGAGAGTGCCCACAGTGACAGTGCTCATGGTGACAGTTCCTATGGTGACAGTACCCATGATGACAGTGCTCATGGGGACAGTGCTCATGGTGACGGTGCACACGGTGATAATGCCAACGGTGACATTGCTCATGGTGATAGTGCTCATGGTGATAGTGCCTATTGTAATAGTGCTCACAGTGACAGTGCCCATGTTGATATTGCTCAAGGTGACACTGCCCATTGTGATAGTGCTCACGGTGATAGTGCTCATGGTGACACTTCCCTTGGTGATAGTGCTCATGGTGATAGTGCTCATGGTGACAGTTCACATGGTGACAGTGCTCATGATGACAGTGCTCACGGTGACACTGCCCATGTTGATAGTGCTCACAGTGATAGTGCTCCTGGTGACAATTCCCATGGTTACAGTGCCCATGGTGACAGTTCTCATGGTGACAGTGCTCACGGTGATAGTTCTCACGGTGACAGTGCCCGTGGTGATAGTGCACATGGTGATAGTGCTCAAGGTGATAGTGCACATGGTGACACTGCCCATGGTGACTGTGCTCATGCTGGTGGTGTACATGTTTGGAGTTCCCATGGTGAAATTCCTTATGGTGGCAATGCCCATGACGATAGTGCTCATGGTGACAGTGTCCATGGTGACAGTGCCCATCGTGACAGTGCCCATGGTGACATTTCCCATGGTGACAGTGCTTATGGTGAGAGTTCCCATGGTGACAGTGCTCATGTTGACAGTGCCCATGGTGACAGTGTCCATGGTGACAGTGCCCATGGTGAGAGTGCCCATGGTGACAGTGTCCAAGGTGACAGTGCTCATGTTGACTGTGCCCACGGTGACAATGCTCATGGTGAGAATTCCAATGGTGACAGTGCTCACCTTGACAGTGTCCATGGTGACCATTCCCATGGTGACAGTTCCCAAGGTGATAGTGCCCATGGTGACAGTGCTCATGGTGACAGTGCTCACTGTGATAGTGCTCACGGTGACAGTTCCCCTGGTGATAGTGCTCATGGTGATAGTGCTCATGGTGACACTGCCCATGGTGAATGTGCTCATGCTGGCGGTGTACATGGTTGGAGTTCCCATGGTGACATTCCTTATGGTGGTATTGCACATGATGATAGTGCTCATGCTGAGAGTGTCCATGGTGACAGTGCCTATGGTGACAGTGCCCATGGTGACATTTCCCATGGTGACAGTGCTCATGGTGAGAGTTCCCATGGTGACAATGCTCATGTTGACAATGCCCATGGTGACTATGCTCATGGTGACAGTGCCCACGGTGAAAATGCTCATGGTGACAGTGCTCACGGTGATAGTGCTCACGGTAATACTGCTCATGCTGACAGTGCCCTTGGTGATAGTGCTCATGATAATAGTGCTCATGGTGACGCTTTGCATGGTGACAGTGCCCATGGTGACATTTCCCATGGTGACAGTGCTCATGGTGACAGTGCCCACGGTGACAATTCTCATGTTGACAATGCTCACAGTGATAGTGCTCACGGTGACAGTGCTCCTGCTGACAGTGCCCTTGGTGATAGTGCTCATGGTAATACTGCTCATTGTGATAGTGCTCATGGTGACGGTTCGCATGGTGACCGTGCACACGCTGACAATGCCCACAGTGACAGTGCTCACGGTGATAGGGCTCATGGAGATAGTGCCCATTGTAATAGTGCTCACGGTGACAGTGCCCATGTTGATATTGCTGACGGTGACACTGCCCATGGTGATAGTGGTCACAGTGATAGCGCTCATGGTGACACTGCCCTTGGTGATAGTGCTCATGGTGATAGTGCTCATGGTAATAGTGCTCATGGTGACACTCCCCATGGTGACAGTGCCCATGGTGACACTCTAGATAGTGACATTTCTCATGGTGACAGTGCTCATGGTGAGAGTTCCCATGGTGACATTGCACATGGTGACAGGGTTCATTGTGATAGTGCTCACGCTGATAGTGCCCACAGTGACAGTTCTAATGGTGACAGTTCCCATGGTGACAGTGCCCATGATGACAGTGCTCATGGTGACAGTGCCCACGATGACAGTGCTCATGGGGACAGTGCCCTTGTTGATAGTTCTCATGGTGATAGTGCTGATGGTGGCAGTTCGCATGGTGACACTGCGCATGTTGAAAGTGCCCACGGTGACAGTGCTCATGGTGGCACTGCCGATGGTGACTGTGCTCATGCCGGCGGTGTACATGGTTGGAGTTCTGATGGTGAAATTCCTCATGGTAGCACTGCCCATGATGTTAGTGCTCATGGTGACAGTGTCCAAGGTGACAGTGCCTATGGTGACACTGTCGATAGTGACATTTATCATGGTGACAGTGCTCATGGTGAGAGTTCCCATGGTGACATTGCACATGGTGACAGGGTTCATTGGTATAGTGCTCACGGTGATAGTGCCCACATTGACAGTGCTCATTGTGACCGTTCCTATGGTGACAGTGCTCATAATGACAGTGCTCATGGTGACAGTGCCCACTGTGATAGTGCTCACGGTGACAGTGCCCTTGGTGATAGCGCTCTTGGTGATAGTGCACACGGTGATAGTTCGCAAGGTGACAGTGCTCAAGTTGAATGTGCCCATGGTGACAGTACCCATGGTGACAGTGCCCATGGTGACAGTGCACATGGTGACATTTCCCATGGTGACAGTGCTCATGGTGAGAGTTACCATGGTGACAGTGCGCATGTTGACATTGCCCATGGTGACCTTTCCCATGGTGACAGTTCCCATGGTGATAGTGCTCATGGTGATAGTGCTCATGGTGACAGTGCACACGGTGACAATGCGCACAGTGACAATGCTCACAGTGATAGTGCTCATGGTGATAGTGCCTATTGTAAGAGTGCTCACGTTGACAGTGCCCATGTTGATATTGCTCAAGGTGACACTGCCCATGGTAATAGTGCTCATGGTGATAGTGCTCATGGTGACACTTCCCTTGGTGATAGTGCGCTTGGTGATAGTGCTCATGGTAATAGTGCTCATGGTGACAGTGCTCATGTTGACAGTGCCCATGGTGAGGGTGTCCATGGTGACAGAGCTCATGTGGACAGTGCCAACGGTGACAGTGCTTATGGTGAGAGTTCCCATGGTGACAGTGCTCACCTTGACAGTGCCCTTGGTGATAGTACCCATGATAATAGTGCTCACGGTGACAGTGCGCATGGTGATTGTGCTCATGGTGATAGTGCTCATGGGGACAGTTCCCTTGGTGATAGTGCTCATTGTGATAGTGCTCAAGGTGACAGTTCGCATGGTGACAGTGCTCATGATGACAGTGGTCATTGTGACAGTACCCACGGTGACAGTGCTCATGGTGACAGTGCCCTTGGTGAGAGTACCCATGGTAATATTGCTCACATGACAGTGCCCATAGTGATATTGCTCACGATGACACTGCCCATGGTGATAGTGCTCACGGTGACACTGCCTATGTTGATAGTGGTCACGGTGATAGTGCTCATGGTGACAGTTCCCATGGTTACAGTGCCCATGGTGACAGTTCTCATGGTGACAGTGCTCATGGTGATAGTTCTCACGGTGACAGTGCCCGTGGTGATAGTGCACATGGTGATAGTGCTCATGGTGATAGTGCTCATGGTGACACTGCCCATGGTGACTGTGCTCATGCTGGCGGTGTACATGGTTGGAGTTCCGATGGTGAAATTCCTCATGGTAGCACTGCCCATGATGATAGTGCTCATGGTGACAGTGTCCATGGTGACAGTGCACATGGTGACAGTGCCCATGGTGACATTTCCCATGGTGACAGTGTTCATGGTAAGAGTTTCCATGGTGACAGTGCTCATGTGCACAGTGCCCATGGTGACAGTGTCCATGGCCAACAGTGCCCATGGTGAGAGTGCCCATGGTGACAGTGCCCATGGTGACAGTGATCATGATGAGAGTTCCCATGTTGACAGTGCCCATGGTGACAGTGCATATGGTGATAGTGCTCATGGTGACTGTGCCCTTAGTGATAGTGCTCAGGGTGATAGTGCTCATGGTTATAGTGCTCATGGTGACACTGCCCATGGCGATATTGCTCACGGTGATACTGCCCATTGTGATAGTGCTCACGGTGACAGTGCTCTGGTGGATAGTGCCCATGGTGACAGTGTCCCTGGTGACCGTGCTCATGGTGACATTTCCCATGGTGAGAGTGCTCATGGTGAGAGTGCTCACTGTGGCAGTGCCAATGGTTACAGTGCTCATGGTGGCAGTGTCCATGGTGGCAGTTCCTAAGATGACAGTGTCCATGAGGACAGAGCCCACGGTGACAGTGCCCATGGTGACAGTGCACACGGTGACAGTGCCCACGGTGACAGTGCTCACGGTGAGAGTGCTCATGGTGATAGTGCCCATGGTAATAGTGCTCACTGTGACATTTCCCATGGTGATATTGCTCACGGTGACACTGCAAATGGTGTTAGTGCTCACGGTGATAGTGCTCATGGTGACAGTTCCCATGGTGAGAGTGCCCACGGTGACAGTGCTCATGGTGACAGTTCGCATGGTGACAGTGCCCATGTTGAAAGTGCCCATGGTAATAGTGCTCATGGTGACACTGCCCATGGTGACTGTGCTCATGCTGGCGGTGTACATGGTTGGAGTGGCCATGGTGAAATTCCTCATGGTGGCACTGCCCATGATGATAGTGCTCATGGTGACAGTGTCCATGGTAACAATGCCCATGCTGACAGTGCCCATGGTGACATTTCCCATGGTGACAGTGTTCATGGTAAGAGTTACCATGGTGACAGTGCTCATGTTCACAGTGCCCATGGTGACAGTTTCCATGGTCAACAGTGCCCATGGTGAGAGTGCCCATGCTGACAGTGCCCATGGTGACAGTACTCATGGTGACACTTCCCATGATGACAATGATCATGGTGACAGTGCTCACGGTGATAGTGCTCATGGTGGCAGTTCCCATATTGACGGTGCTCATGGTGATAGTTCTCATGGTGACAGTGCCCATGATGACAGTTCCAATGTTGACAGTGTACATGGGGACAATGCTCATGGAAAGAGTGTCCATGGTCATAGTGCTCCTGGTGACAGTGTCCATGGTTACAGTGCCCATGGTGACATTTTCCATGGTGACGGTTCCCAAGGTGACATTGTCCATGGTGACAGTGCCCATGGTTACAGTGCCCATGCTGAAAGTTCCCATGGTGACAGTGCTCAAGGTCACAATGCTCATGGTGACAGTGTCCATGGTGACAGTGCTCATGGTGACAGTGCTCACGGTGATAGTGCCCACAGTGGCAGTGCTCTAGGTGACAGTGCCCATGTTGAACAGTGCTCATGGTGACAGTGCTTATGGTGACAGTGCCCACGGTGACAGAGCAAATGGTGAGAGTGCCCATGGTGACATTTCCCTCTGTGACAGTGCTTATGGTGACAGTGGCCATGGTGACACTGGCCATGGTGACAGTGCTCATGGTGAGAGTTCCCATGGTGACAGTGCTCATATTGACAGTGCCCATGGGGACAATGCTGATGGATACAGTGTCCATGGTGATAGTGCTCCTGGGGACAGTGTAGATGGTTACAGTGCCCATGGTGACATTTTCCACAGTGACAGTGTCCATGGTGAGAGTGCCCATGGAGACAGTGTCCATAGTGACAGTGCCCATGGTGACAGTGCTCATGGTGACACTTCCCATAGTGAACAGTGTCCAGGGTGACATTTCCCATGGAGACAGTGCTCCTGGTGAGAGTTCCAATGCTGACAGTGCTCACGTTGACAGTGCCCATGGTGACCGTTCCCATGTTGACACTTCCCATGGTGATAGTGCTCATGGTGACAGTGCTCATGGTGACAGTGCACATGGTGACATTGCCCACGGTGACAGTGCTCACTGTGATAGTGCTCATGGTGATAGTGCTCATAGTGATAGTGTTCATGGTGACAGTTCGCATGGTGACAGTGCCCATGTTGAAAGTGCCCATGGTGACAGTGCTCATGGTGACACTGCCCATGTTGACTGTGCTCATGCTGGCAGTGTACATGGATGGAGTTCCGATGGTGAAATTGCTCATGGTAGCACTGCCCATGATGATAGTGCTCATGGTGACAGTGTCCATGGTGACAGTGCCTATGGTGACAGTGCCCATTGTGATAGTGCTCAGGGTGAGAGTGCCCACAGTGACAGTGCTCATGGTGACAGTTCCTATGGTGACAGTACCCATGATGACAGTGCTCATGGGGACAGTCCTCATGGTGACGGTGCACACGGTGATAATGCCAACGGTGACATTGCTCATGGTGATAGTGCTCATGGTGATAGTGCCTATTGTAATAGTGCTCACAGTGACAGTGCCCATGTTGATATTGCTCAAGGTGACACTGCCCATTGTGATAGTGCTCACGGTGATAGTGCTCATGGTGACACTGCCCTTGGTGATAGTGCTCATGGTGATAGTGCTCATGGTGACAGTTCACATGGTGACAGTGCTCATGATGACAGTGCTCACGGTGACACTGCCCACGTTGATAGTGCTCACAGTGATAGTGCTCCTGGTGACAATTCCCATGGTTACAGTGCCCATGGTGACAGTTCTCATGGTGACAGTGCTCACGGTGATAGTTCTCACGGTGACAGTGCCCGTGGTGATAGTGCACATGGTGATAGTGCTCAAGGTGATAGTGCTCATGGTGACACTGCCCATGGTGACTGTGCTCATGCTGGTGGTGTACATGTTTGGAGTTCCCATGGTGAAATTCCTTATGGTGGCAATGCCCATGACGATAGTGCTCATGGTGACAGTGTCCATGGTGACAGTGCCCATCGTGACAGTGCCCATGGTGACATTTCCCATGGTGACAGTGCTTATGGTGAGAGTTCCCATGGTGACAGTGCTCATGTTGACAGTGCCCATGGTGACAGTGTCCATGGTGACAGTGCCCATGGTGAGAGTGCCCATGGTGACAGTGTCCAAGGTGACAGTGCTCATGTTGACTGTGCCCACGGTGACAATGCTCATGGTGAGAATTCCAATGGTGACAGTGCTCACCTTGACAGTGTCCATGGTGACCATTCCCATGGTGACAGTTCCCAAGGTGATAGTGCCCATGGTGACAGTGCTCATGGTGACAGTGCTCACTGTGATAGTGCTCACGGTGACAGTTCCCCTGGTGATAGTGCTCATGGTGATAGTGCTCATGGTGACACTGCCCATGGTGAATGTGCTCATGCTGGCGGTGTACATGGTTGGAGTTCCCATGGTGACATTCCTTATGGTGGTATTGCACATGATGATAGTGCTCATGCTGAGAGTGTCCATGGTGACAGTGCCTATGGTGACAGTGCCCATGGTGACATTTCCCATGGTGACAGTGCTCATGGTGAGAGTTCCCATGGTGACAATGCTCATGTTGACAATGCCCATGGTGACTATGCTCATGGTGACAGTGCCCACGGTGAAAATGCTCATGGTGACAGTGCTCACGGTGATAGTGCTCACGGTAATACTGCTCATGCTGACAGTGCCCTTGGTGATAGTGCTCATGATAATAGTGCTCATGGTGATGCTTTGCATGGTGACAGTGCCCATGGTGACATTTCCCATGGTGACAGTGCTCATGGTGACAGTGCCCACGGTGACAATTCTCATGTTGACAATGCTCACAGTGATAGTGCTCACGGTGACAGTGCTCCTGCTGACAGTGCCCTTGGTGATAGTGCTCATGGTAATACTGCTCATTGTGATAGTGCTCATGGTGACGGTTCGCATGGTGACCGTGCACACGCTGACAATGCCCACAGTGACAGTGCTCACGGTGATAGGGCTCATGGAGATAGTGCCCATTGTAATAGTGCTCACGGTGACAGTGCCCATGTTGATATTGCTGACGGTGACACTGCCCATGGTGATAGTGGTCACAGTGATAGCGCTCATGGTGACACTGCCCTTGGTGATAGTGCTCATGGTGATAGTGCTCATGGTAATAGTGCTCATGGTGACACTCCCCATGGTGACAGTGCCCATGGTGACACTCTCGATAGTGACATTTCTCATGGTGACAGTGCTCATGGTGAGAGTTCCCATGGTGACATTGCACATGGTGACAGGGTTCATTGTGATAGTGCTCACGCTGATAGTGCCCACAGTGACAGTTCTAATGGTGACAGTTCCCATGGTGACAGTGCCCATGATGACAGTGCTCATGGTGACAGTGCCCACGATGACAGTGCTCATGGGGACAGTGCCCTTGTTGATAGTTCTCATGGTGATAGTGCTGATGGTGGCAGTTTGCATGGTGACACTGCGCATGTTGAAAGTGCCCACGGTGACAGTGCTCATGGTGGCACTGCCGATGGTGACTGTGCTCATGCCGGCGGTGTACATGGTTGGAGTTCCGATGGTGAAATTCCTCATGGTAGCACTGCCCATGATGTTAGTGCTCATGGTGACAGTGTCCAAGGTGACAGTGCCTATGGTGACACTGTCGATAGTGACATTTATCATGGTGACAGTGCTCATGGTGAGAGTTCCCATGGTGACATTGCACATGGTGACAGGGTTCATTGGTATAGTGCTCACGGTGATAGTGCCCACATTGACAGTGCTCATTGTGACCGTTCCTATGGTGACAGTGCTCATAATGACAGTGCTCATGGTGACAGTGCCCACTGTGATAGTGCTCACGGTGACAGTGCCCTTGGTGATAGCGCTCTTGGTGATAGTGCACACGGTGATAGTTCGCAAGGTGACAGTGCTCAAGTTGAATGTGCCCATGGTGACAGTACCCATGGTGACAGTGCCCATGGTGACAGTGCACATGGTGACAGTGCTCATGGTGAGAGTTACCATGGTGACAGTGCGCATGTTGACATTGCCCATGGTGACCTTTCCCATGGTGACAGTTCCCATGGTGATAGTGCTCATGGTGATAGTGCTCATGGTGACAGTGCACACGGTGACAATGCGCACAGTGACAATGCTCACAGTGATAGTGCTCATGGTGATAGTGCCTATTGTAAGAGTGCTCACGTTGACAGTGCCCATGTTGATATTGCTCAAGGTGACACTGCCCATGGTAATAGTGCTCATGGTGATAGTGCTCATGGTGACACTTCCCTTGGTGATAGTGCGCTTGGTGATAGTGCTCATGGTAATAGTGCTCATGGTGACAGTGCTCATGTTGACAGTGCCCATGGTGAGGGTGTCCATGGTGACAGAGCTCATGTGGACAGTGCCAACGGTGACAGTGCTTATGGTGAGAGTTCCCATGGTGACAGTGCTCACCTTGACAGTGCCCTTGGTGATAGTACCCATGATAATAGTGCTCACGGTGACAGTGCGCATGGTGATTGTGCTCATGGTGATAGTGCTCATGGGGACAGTTCCCTTGGTGATAGTGCTCATTGTGATAGTGCTCAAGGTGACAGTTCGCATGGTGACAGTGCTCATGATGACAGTGGTCATTGTGACAGTACCCACGGTGACAGTGCTCATGGTGACAGTGCCCTTGGTGAGAGTACCCATGGTAATATTGCTCACATGACAGTGCCCATAGTGATATTGCTCACGATGACACTGCCCATGGTGATAGTGCTCACGGTGACACTGCCTATGTTGATAGTGGTCACGGTGATAGTGCTCATGGTGACAGTTCCCATGGTTACAGTGCCCATGGTGACAGTTCTCATGGTGACAGTGCTCATGGTGATAGTTCTCACGGTGACAGTGCCCGTGGTGATAGTGCACATGGTGATAGTGCTCATGGTGATAGTGCTCATGGTGACACTGCCCATGGTGACTGTGCTCATGCTGGCGGTGTACATGGTTGGAGTTCCGATGGTGAAATTCCTCATGGTAGCACTGCCCATGATGATAGTGCTCATGGTGACAGTGCCCATGGTGACAGTGCACATGGTGACAGTGCCCATGGTGACATTTCCCATGGTGACAGTGTTCATGGTAAGAGTTTCCATGGTGACAGTGCTCATGTTCACAGTGCCCATGGTGACAGTGTCCATGGCCAACAGTGCCCATGGTGAGAGTGCCCATGGTGACAGTGCCCATGGTGACAGTGATCATGATGAGAGTTCCCATGTTGACAGTGCCCATGGTGACAGTGCATATGGTGATAGTGCTCATGGTGACTGTGCCCTTAGTGATAGTGCTCAGGGTGATAGTGCTCATGGTTATAGTGCTCATGGTGACACTGCCCATGGCGATATTGCTCACGGTGATACTGCCCATTGTGATAGTGCTCACGGTGACAGTGCTCTGGTGGATAGTGCCCATGGTGACAGTGTCCCTGGTGACCGTGCTCATGGTGACATTTCCCATGGTGAGAGTGCTCATGGTGAGAGTGCTCACTGTGGCAGTGCCAATGGTTACAGTGCTCATGGTGGCAGTGTCCATGGTGGCAGTTCCTAAGATGACAGTGTCCATGAGGACAGAGCCCACGGTGACAGTGCTCATGGTGACAGTGCCCATGGTGACAGTGCACACGGTGACAGTGCCCACGGTGACAGTGCTCACGGTGAGAGTGCTCATGGTGATAGTGCCCATGGTAATAGTGCTCACTGTGACATTTCCCATGGTGATATTGCTCACGGTGACACTGCAAATGGTGTTAGTGCTCACGGTGATAGTGCTCATGGTGACAGTTCCCATGGTGAGAGTGCCCACGGTGACAGTGCTCATGGTGACAGTTCGCATGGTGACAGTGCCCATGTTGAAAGTGCCCATGGTAATAGTGCTCATGGTGACACTGCCCATGGTGACTGTGCTCATGCTGGCGGTGTACATGGTTGGAGTGGCCATGGTGAAATTCCTCATGGTGGCACTGCCCATGATGATAGTGCTCATGGTGACAGTGTCCATGGTAACAATGCCCATGCTGACAGTGCCCATGGTGACATTTCCCATGGTGACAGTGTTCATGGTAAGAGTTACCATGGTGACAGTGCTCATGTTCACAGTGCCCATGGTGACAGTTTCCATGGTCAACAGTGCCCATGGTGAGAGTGCCCATGCTGACAGTGCCCATGGTGACAGTGCCCATGGTGACAGTACTCATGGTGACACTTCCCATGATGACAATGATCATGGTGACAGTGCTCACGGTGATAGTGCTCATGGTGGCAGTTCCCATATTGACGGTGCTCATGGTGATAGTTCTCATGGTGACAGTGCCCATGATGACAGTTCCAATGTTGACAGTGTACATGGGGACAATGCTCATGGAAAGAGTGTCCATGGTCATAGTGCTCCTGGTGACAGTGTCCATGGTTACAGTGCCCATGGTGACATTTTCCATGGTGACGGTTCCCAAGGTGACATTGTCCATGGTGACAGTGCCCATGGTTACAGTGCCCATGCTGAAAGTTCCCATGGTGACAGTGCTCAAGGTCACAATGCTCATGGTGACAGTGTCCATGGTGACAGTGCTCATGGTGACAGTGCTCACGGTGATAGTGCCCACAGTGGCAGTGCTCTAGGTGACAGTGCCCATGTTGAACAGTGCTCATGGTGACAGTGCTTATGGTGACAGTGCCCACGGTGACAGAGCAAATGGTGAGAGTGCCCATGGTGACATTTCCCTCTGTGACAGTGCTTATGGTGACAGTGGCCATGGTGACACTGGCCATGGTGACAGTGCTCATGGTGAGAGTTCCCATGGTGACAGTGCTCATATTGACAGTGCCCATGGGGACAATGCTGATGGATACAGTGTCCATGGTGATAGTGCTCCTGGGGACAGTGTAGATGGTTACAGTGCCCATGGTGACATTTTCCACAGTGACAGTGTCCATGGTGAGAGTGCCCATGGAGACAGTGTCCATAGTGACAGTGCCCATGGTGACAGTGCTCATGGTGACACTTCCCATAGTGAACAGTGTCCAGGGTGACATTTCCCATGGAGACAGTGCTCCTGGTGAGAGTTCCAATGCTGACAGGGCTCACGTTGACAGTGCCCATGGTGACCGTTCCCATGTTGACACTTCCCATGGTGATAGTGCTCATGGTGACAGTGCTCATGGTGACAGTGCACATGGTGACATTGCCCACGGTGACAGTGCTCACTGTGATAGTGCTCATGGTGATAGTGCTCATAGTGATAGTGTTCATGGTGACAGTTCGCATGGTGACAGTGCCCATGTTGAAAGTGCCCATGGTGACAGTGCTCATGGTGACACTGCCCATGTTGACTGTGCTCATGCTGGCAGTGTACATGGATGGAGTTCCGATGGTGAAATTGCTCATGGTAGCACTGCCCATGATGATAGTGCTCATGGTGACAGTGTCCATGGTGACAGTGCCTATGGTGACAGTGCCCATTGTGATAGTGCTCAGGGTGAGAGTGCCCACAGTGACAGTGCTCATGGTGACAGTTCCTATGGTGACAGTACCCATGATGACAGTGCTCATGGGGACAGTGCTCATGGTGACGGTGCACACGGTGATAATGCCAACGGTGACATTGCTCATGGTGATAGTGCTCATGGTGATAGTGCCTATTGTAATAGTGCTCACAGTGACAGTGCCCATGTTGATATTGCTCAAGGTGACACTGCCCATTGTGATAGTGCTCACGGTGATAGTGCTCATGGTGACACTTCCCTTGGTGATAGTGCTCATGGTGATAGTGCTCATGGTGACAGTTCACATGGTGACAGTGCTCATGATGACAGTGCTCACGGTGACACTGCCCACGTTGATAGTGCTCACAGTGATAGTGCTCCTGGTGACAATTCCCATGGTTACAGTGCCCATGGTGACAGTTCTCATGGTGACAGTGCTCACGGTGATAGTTCTCACGGTGACAGTGCCCGTGGTGATAGTGCACATGGTGATAGTGCTCAAGGTGATAGTGCTCATGGTGACACTGCCCATGGTGACTGTGCTCATGCTGGTGGTGTACATGTTTGGAGTTCCCATGGTGAAATTCCTTATGGTGGCAATGCCCATGACGATAGTGCTCATGGTGACAGTGTCCATGGTGACAGTGCCCATCGTGACAGTGCCCATGGTGACATTTCCCATGGTGACAGTGCTTATGGTGAGAGTTCCCATGGTGACAGTGCTCATGTTGACAGTGCCCATGGTGACAGTGTCCATGGTGACAGTGCCCATGGTGAGAGTGCCCATGGTGACAGTGTCCAAGGTGACAGTGCTCATGTTGACTGTGCCCACGGTGACAATGCTCATGGTGAGAATTCCAATGGTGACAGTGCTCACCTTGACAGTGTCCATGGTGACCATTCCCATGGTGACAGTTCCCAAGGTGATAGTGCCCATGGTGACAGTGCTCATGGTGACAGTGCTCACTGTGATAGTGCTCACGGTGACAGTTCCCCTGGTGATAGTGCTCATGGTGATAGTGCTCATGGTGACACTGCCCATGGTGAATGTGCTCATGCTGGCGGTGTACATGGTTGGAGTTCCCATGGTGACATTCCTTATGGTGGTATTGCACATGATGATAGTGCTCATGCTGAGAGTGTCCATGGTGACAGTGCCTATGGTGACAGTGCCCATGGTGACATTTCCCATGGTGACAGTGCTCATGGTGAGAGTTCCCATGGTGACAATGCTCATGTTGACAATGCCCATGGTGACTATGCTCATGGTGACAGTGCCCACGGTGAAAATGCTCATGGTGACAGTGCTCACGGTGATAGTGCTCACGGTAATACTGCTCATGCTGACAGTGCCCTTGGTGATAGTGCTCATGATAATAGTGCTCATGGTGACGCTTTGCATGGTGACAGTGCCCATGGTGACATTTCCCATGGTGACAGTGCTCATGGTGACAGTGCCCACGGTGACAATTCTCATGTTGACAATGCTCACAGTGATAGTGCTCACGGTGACAGTGCTCCTGCTGACAGTGCCCTTGGTGATAGTGCTCATGGTAATACTGCTCATTGTGATAGTGCTCATGGTGACGGTTCGCATGGTGACCGTGCACACGCTGACAATGCCCACAGTGACAGTGCTCACGGTGATAGGGCTCATGGAGATAGTGCCCATTGTAATAGTGCTCACGGTGACAGTGCCCATGTTGATATTGCTGACGGTGACACTGCCCATGGTGATAGTGGTCACAGTGATAGCGCTCATGGTGACACTGCCCTTGGTGATAGTGCTCATGGTGATAGTGCTCATGGTAATAGTGCTCATGGTGACACTCCCCATGGTGACAGTGCCCATGGTGACACTCTCGATAGTGACATTTCTCATGGTGACAGTGCTCATGGTGAGAGTTCCCATGGTGACATTGCACATGGTGACAGGGTTCATTGTGATAGTGCTCACGCTGATAGTGCCCACAGTGACAGTTCTAATGGTGACAGTTCCCATGGTGACAGTGCCCATGATGACAGTGCTCATGGTGACAGTGCCCACGATGACAGTGCTCATGGGGACAGTGCCCTTGTTGATAGTTCTCATGGTGATAGTGCTGATGGTGGCAGTTTGCATGGTGACACTGCGCATGTTGAAAGTGCCCACGGTGACAGTGCTCATGGTGGCACTGCCGATGGTGACTGTGCTCATGCCGGCGGTGTACATGGTTGGAGTTCCGATGGTGAAATTCCTCATGGTAGCACTGCCCATGATGTTAGTGCTCATGGTGACAGTGTCCAAGGTGACAGTGCCTATGGTGACACTGTCGATAGTGACATTTATCATGGTGACAGTGCTCATGGTGAGAGTTCCCATGGTGACATTGCACATGGTGACAGGGTTCATTGGTATAGTGCTCACGGTGATAGTGCCCACATTGACAGTGCTCATTGTGACCGTTCCTATGGTGACAGTGCTCATAATGACAGTGCTCATGGTGACAGTGCCCACTGTGATAGTGCTCACGGTGACAGTGCCCTTGGTGATAGCGCTCTTGGTGATAGTGCACACGGTGATAGTTCGCAAGGTGACAGTGCTCAAGTTGAATGTGCCCATGGTGACAGTACCCATGGTGACAGTGCCCATGGTGACAGTGCACATGGTGACATTTCCCATGGTGACAGTGCTCATGGTGAGAGTTACCATGGTGACAGTGCGCATGTTGACATTGCCCATGGTGACCTTTCCCATGGTGACAGTTCCCATGGTGATAGTGCTCATGGTGATAGTGCTCATGGTGACAGTGCACACGGTGACAATGCGCACAGTGACAATGCTCACAGTGATAGTGCTCATGGTGATAGTGCCTATTGTAAGAGTGCTCACGTTGACAGTGCCCATGTTGATATTGCTCAAGGTGACACTGCCCATGGTAATAGTGCTCATGGTGATAGTGCTCATGGTGACACTTCCCTTGGTGATAGTGCGCTTGGTGATAGTGCTCATGGTAATAGTGCTCATGGTGACAGTGCTCATGTTGACAGTGCCCATGGTGAGGGTGTCCATGGTGACAGAGCTCATGTGGACAGTGCCAACGGTGACAGTGCTTATGGTGAGAGTTCCCATGGTGACAGTGCTCACCTTGACAGTGCCCTTGGTGATAGTACCCATGATAATAGTGCTCACGGTGACAGTGCGCATGGTGATTGTGCTCATGGTGATAGTGCTCATGGGGACAGTTCCCTTGGTGATAGTGCTCATTGTGATAGTGCTCAAGGTGACAGTTCGCATGGTGACAGTGCTCATGATGACAGTGGTCATTGTGACAGTACCCACGGTGACAGTGCTCATGGTGACAGTGCCCTTGGTGAG
Organism: Balaenoptera ricei; assembly: GCF_028023285.1. Lineage (NCBI taxonomy): Eukaryota > Metazoa > Chordata > Mammalia > Artiodactyla > Balaenopteridae > Balaenoptera > Balaenoptera ricei. Next base: position 105,560,902 of record NC_082654.1, read on the forward strand.
AGTACCCATGGTAATATTGCTCACATGACAGTGCCCATAGTGATATTGCTCACGATGACACTGCCCATGGTGATAGTGCTCACGGTGACACTGCCTATGTTGATAGTGGTCACGGTGATAGTGCTCATGGTGACAGTTCCCATGGTTACAGTGCCCATGGTGACAGTTCTCATGGTGACAGTGCTCATGGTGATAGTTCTCACGGTGACAGTGCCCGTGGTGATAGTGCACATGGTGATAGTGCTCATGGTGATAGTGCTCATGGTGACACTGCCCATGGTGACTGTGCTCATGCTGGCGGTGTACATGGTTGGAGTTCCGATGGTGAAATTCCTCATGGTAGCACTGCCCATGATGATAGTGCTCATGGTGACAGTGCCCATGGTGACAGTGCACATGGTGACAGTGCCCATGGTGACATTTCCCATGGTGACAGTGTTCATGGTAAGAGTTTCCATGGTGACAGTGCTCATGTTCACAGTGCCCATGGTGACAGTGTCCATGGCCAACAGTGCCCATGGTGAGAGTGCCCATGGTGACAGTGCCCATGGTGACAGTGATCATGATGAGAGTTCCCATGTTGACAGTGCCCATGGTGACAGTGCATATGGTGATAGTGCTCATGGTGACTGTGCCCTTAGTGATAGTGCTCAGGGTGATAGTGCTCATGGTTATAGTGCTCATGGTGACACTGCCCATGGCGATATTGCTCACGGTGATACTGCCCATTGTGATAGTGCTCACGGTGACAGTGCTCTGGTGGATAGTGCCCATGGTGACAGTGTCCCTGGTGACCGTGCTCATGGTGACATTTCCCATGGTGAGAGTGCTCATGGTGAGAGTGCTCACTGTGGCAGTGCCAATGGTTACAGTGCTCATGGTGGCAGTGTCCATGGTGGCAGTTCCTAAGATGACAGTGTCCATGAGGACAGAGCCCACGGTGACAGTGCTCATGGTGACAGTGCCCATGGTGACAGTGCACACGGTGACAGTGCCCACGGTGACAGTGCTCACGGTGAGAGTGCTCATGGTGATAGTGCCCATGGTAATAGTGCTCACTGTGACATTTCCCATGGTGATATTGCTCACGGTGACACTGCAAATGGTGTTAGTGCTCACGGTGATAGTGCTCATGGTGACAGTTCCCATGGTGAGAGTGCCCACGGTGACAGTGCTCATGGTGACAGTTCGCATGGTGACAGTGCCCATGTTGAAAGTGCCCATGGTAATAGTGCTCATGGTGACACTGCCCATGGTGACTGTGCTCATGCTGGCGGTGTACATGGTTGGAGTGGCCATGGTGAAATTCCTCATGGTGGCACTGCCCATGATGATAGTGCTCATGGTGACAGTGTCCATGGTAACAATGCCCATGCTGACAGTGCCCATGGTGACATTTCCCATGGTGACAGTGTTCATGGTAAGAGTTACCATGGTGACAGTGCTCATGTTCACAGTGCCCATGGTGACAGTTTCCATGGTCAACAGTGCCCATGGTGAGAGTGCCCATGCTGACAGTGCCCATGGTGACAGTGCCCATGGTGACAGTACTCATGGTGACACTTCCCATGATGACAATGATCATGGTGACAGTGCTCACGGTGATAGTGCTCATGGTGGCAGTTCCCATATTGACGGTGCTCATGGTGATAGTTCTCATGGTGACAGTGCCCATGATGACAGTTCCAATGTTGACAGTGTACATGGGGACAATGCTCATGGAAAGAGTGTCCATGGTCATAGTGCTCCTGGTGACAGTGTCCATGGTTACAGTGCCCATGGTGACATTTTCCATGGTGACGGTTCCCAAGGTGACATTGTCCATGGTGACAGTGCCCATGGTTACAGTGCCCATGCTGAAAGTTCCCATGGTGACAGTGCTCAAGGTCACAATGCTCATGGTGACAGTGTCCATGGTGACAGTGCTCATGGTGACAGTGCTCACGGTGATAGTGCCCACAGTGGCAGTGCTCTAGGTGACAGTGCCCATGTTGAACAGTGCTCATGGTGACAGTGCTTATGGTGACAGTGCCCACGGTGACAGAGCAAATGGTGAGAGTGCCCATGGTGACATTTCCCTCTGTGACAGTGCTTATGGTGACAGTGGCCATGGTGACACTGGCCATGGTGACAGTGCTCATGGTGAGAGTTCCCATGGTGACAGTGCTCATATTGACAGTGCCCATGGGGACAATGCTGATGGATACAGTGTCCATGGTGATAGTGCTCCTGGGGACAGTGTAGATGGTTACAGTGCCCATGGTGACATTTTCCACAGTGACAGTGTCCATGGTGAGAGTGCCCATGGAGACAGTGTCCATAGTGACAGTGCCCATGGTGACAGTGCTCATGGTGACACTTCCCATAGTGAACAGTGTCCAGGGTGACATTTCCCATGGAGACAGTGCTCCTGGTGAGAGTTCCAATGCTGACAGGGCTCACGTTGACAGTGCCCATGGTGACCGTTCCCATGTTGACACTTCCCATGGTGATAGTGCTCATGGTGACAGTGCTCATGGTGACAGTGCACATGGTGACATTGCCCACGGTGACAGTGCTCACTGTGATAGTGCTCATGGTGATAGTGCTCATAGTGATAGTGTTCATGGTGACAGTTCGCATGGTGACAGTGCCCATGTTGAAAGTGCCCATGGTGACAGTGCTCATGGTGACACTGCCCATGTTGACTGTGCTCATGCTGGCAGTGTACATGGATGGAGTTCCGATGGTGAAATTGCTCATGGTAGCACTGCCCATGATGATAGTGCTCATGGTGACAGTGTCCATGGTGACAGTGCCTATGGTGACAGTGCCCATTGTGATAGTGCTCAGGGTGAGAGTGCCCACAGTGACAGTGCTCATGGTGACAGTTCCTATGGTGACAGTACCCATGATGACAGTGCTCATGGGGACAGTGCTCATGGTGACGGTGCACACGGTGATAATGCCAACGGTGACATTGCTCATGGTGATAGTGCTCATGGTGATAGTGCCTATTGTAATAGTGCTCACAGTGACAGTGCCCATGTTGATATTGCTCAAGGTGACACTGCCCATTGTGATAGTGCTCACGGTGATAGTGCTCATGGTGACACTGCCCTTGGTGATAGTGCTCATGGTGATAGTGCTCATGGTGACAGTTCACATGGTGACAGTGCTCATGATGACAGTGCTCACGGTGACACTGCCCACGTTGATAGTGCTCACAGTGATAGTGCTCCTGGTGACAATTCCCATGGTTACAGTGCCCATGGTGACAGTTCTCATGGTGACAGTGCTCACGGTGATAGTTCTCACGGTGACAGTGCCCGTGGTGATAGTGCACATGGTGATAGTGCTCAAGGTGATAGTGCTCATGGTGACACTGCCCATGGTGACTGTGCTCATGCTGGTGGTGTACATGTTTGGAGTTCCCATGGTGAAATTCCTTATGGTGGCAATGCCCATGACGATAGTGCTCATGGTGACAGTGTCCATGGTGACAGTGCCCATCGTGACAGTGCCCATGGTGACATTTCCCATGGTGACAGTGCTTATGGTGAGAGTTCCCATGGTGACAGTGCTCATGTTGACAGTGCCCATGGTGACAGTGTCCATGGTGACAGTGCCCATGGTGAGAGTGCCCATGGTGACAGTGTCCAAGGTGACAGTGCTCATGTTGACTGTGCCCACGGTGACAATGCTCATGGTGAGAATTCCAATGGTGACAGTGCTCACCTTGACAGTGTCCATGGTGACCATTCCCATGGTGACAGTTCCCAAGGTGATAGTGCCCATGGTGACAGTGCTCATGGTGACAGTGCTCACTGTGATAGTGCTCACGGTGACAGTTCCCCTGGTGATAGTGCTCATGGTGATAGTGCTCATGGTGACACTGCCCATGGTGAATGTGCTCATGCTGGCGGTGTACATGGTTGGAGTTCCCATGGTGACATTCCTTATGGTGGTATTGCACATGATGATAGTGCTCATGCTGAGAGTGTCCATGGTGACAGTGCCTATGGTGACAGTGCCCATGGTGACATTTCCCATGGTGACAGTGCTCATGGTGAGAGTTCCCATGGTGACAATGCTCATGTTGACAATGCCCATGGTGACTATGCTCATGGTGACAGTGCCCACGGTGAAAATGCTCATGGTGACAGTGCTCACGGTGATAGTGCTCACGGTAATACTGCTCATGCTGACAGTGCCCTTGGTGATAGTGCTCATGATAATAGTGCTCATGGTGACGCTTTGCATGGTGACAGTGCCCATGGTGACATTTCCCATGGTGACAGTGCTCATGGTGACAGTGCCCACGGTGACAATTCTCATGTTGACAATGCTCACAGTGATAGTGCTCACGGTGACAGTGCTCCCGCTGACAGTGCCCTTGGTGATAGTGCTCATGGTAATACTGCTCATTGTGATAGTGCTCATGGTGACGGTTCGCATGGTGACCGTGCACACGCTGACAATGCCCACAGTGACAGTGCTCACGGTGATAGGGCTCATGGAGATAGTGCCCATTGTAATAGTGCTCACGGTGACAGTGCCCATGTTGATATTGCTGACGGTGACACTGCCCATGGTGATAGTGGTCACAGTGATAGCGCTCATGGTGACACTGCCCTTGGTGATAGTGCTCATGGTGATAGTGCTCATGGTAATAGTGCTCATGGTGACACTCCCCATGGTGACAGTGCCCATGGTGACACTCTCGATAGTGACATTTCTCATGGTGACAGTGCTCATGGTGAGAGTTCCCATGGTGACATTGCACATGGTGACAGGGTTCATTGTGATAGTGCTCACGCTGATAGTGCCCACAGTGACAGTTCTAATGGTGACAGTTCCCATGGTGACAGTGCCCATGATGACAGTGCTCATGGTGACAGTGCCCACGATGACAGTGCTCATGGGGACAGTGCCCTTGTTGATAGTTCTCATGGTGATAGTGCTGATGGTGGCAGTTCGCATGGTGACACTGCGCATGTTGAAAGTGCCCACGGTGACAGTGCTCATGGTGGCACTGCCGATGGTGACTGTGCTCATGCCGGCGGTGTACATGGTTGGAGTTCCGATGGTGAAATTCCTCATGGTAGCACTGCCCATGATGTTAGTGCTCATGGTGACAGTGTCCAAGGTGACAGTGCCTATGGTGACACTGTCGATAGTGACATTTATCATGGTGACAGTGCTCATGGTGAGAGTTCCCATGGTGACATTGCACATGGTGACAGGGTTCATTGGTATAGTGCTCACGGTGATAGTGCCCACATTGACAGTGCTCATTGTGACCGTTCCTATGGTGACAGTGCTCATAATGACAGTGCTCATGGTGACAGTGCCCACTGTGATAGTGCTCACGGTGACAGTGCCCTTGGTGATAGCGCTCTTGGTGATAGTGCACACGGTGATAGTTCGCAAGGTGACAGTGCTCAAGTTGAATGTGCCCATGGTGACAGTACCCATGGTGACAGTGCCCATGGTGACAGTGCACATGGTGACATTTCCCATGGTGACAGTGCTCATGGTGAGAGTTACCATGGTGACAGTGCGCATGTTGACATTGCCCATGGTGACCTTTCCCATGGTGACAGTTCCCATGGTGATAGTGCTCATGGTGATAGTGCTCATGGTGACAGTGCACACAGTGACAATGCGCACAGTGACAATGCTCACAGTGATAGTGCTCATGGTGATAGTGCCTATTGTAAGAGTGCTCACGTTGACAGTGCCCATGTTGATATTGCTCAAGGTGACACTGCCCATGGTAATAGTGCTCATGGTGATAGTGCTCATGGTGACACTTCCCTTGGTGATAGTGCGCTTGGTGATAGTGCTCATGGTAATAGTGCTCATGGTGACAGTGCTCATGTTGACAGTGCCCATGGTGAGGGTGTCCATGGTGACAGAGCTCATGTGGACAGTGCCAACGGTGACTGTGCTTATGGTGAGAGTTCCCATGGTGACAGTGCTCACCTTGACAGTGCCCTTGGTGATAGTACCCATGATAATAGTGCTCACGGTGACAGTGCGCATGGTGATTGTGCTCATGGTGATAGTGCTCATGGGGACAGTTCCCTTGGTGATAGTGCTCATTGTGATAGTGCTCAAGGTGACAGTTCGCATGGTGACAGTGCTAATGATGACAGTGGTCATTGTGACAGTACCCACGGTGACAGTGCTCATGGTGACAGTGCCCTTGGTGAGAGTACCCATGGTAATATTGCTCACATGACAGTGCCCATAGTGATATTGCTCACGATGACACTGCCCATGGTGATAGTGCTCACGGTGACACTGCCTATGTTGATAGTGGTCACGGTGATAGTGCTCATGGTGACAGTTCCCATGGTTACAGTGCCCATGGTGACAGTTCTCATGGTGACAGTGCTCATGGTGATAGTTCTCACGGTGACAGTGCCCGTGGTGATAGTGCACATGGTGATAGTGCTCATGGTGATAGTGCTCATGGTGACACTGCCCATGGTGACTGTGCTCATGCTGGCGGTGTACATGGTTGGAGTTCCGATGGTGAAATTCCTCATGGTAGCACTGCCCATGATGATAGTGCTCATGGTGACAGTGTCCATGGTGACAGTGCACATGGTGACAGTGCCCATGGTGACATTTCCCATGGTGACAGTGTTCATGGTAAGAGTTTCCATGGTGACAGTGCTCATGTTCACAGTGCCCATGGTGACAGTGTCCATGGCCAACAGTGCCCATGGTGAGAGTGCCCATGGTGACAGTGCCCATGGTGACAGTGATCATGATGAGAGTTCCCATGTTGACAGTGCCCATGGTGACAGTGCATATGGTGATAGTGCTCATGGTGACTGTGCCCTTAGTGATAGTGCTCAGGGTGATAGTGCTCATGGTTATAGTGCTCATGGTGACACTGCCCATGGCGATATTGCTCACGGTGATACTGCCCATTGTGATAGTGCTCACGGTGACAGTGCTCTGGTGGATAGTGCCCATGGTGACAGTGTCCCTGGTGACCGTGCTCATGGTGACATTTCCCATGGTGAGAGTGCTCATGGTGAGAGTGCTCACTGTGGCAGTGCCAATGGTTACAGTGCTCATGGTGGCAGTGTCCATGGTGGCAGTTCCTAAGATGACAGTGTCCATGAGGACAGAGCCCACGGTGACAGTGCTCATGGTGACAGTGCCCATGGTGACAGTGCACACGGTGACAGTGCCCACGGTGACAGTGCTCACGGTGAGAGTGCTCATGGTGATAGTGCCCATGGTAATAGTGCTCACTGTGACATTTCCCATGGTGATATTGCTCACGGTGACACTGCAAATGGTGTTAGTGCTCACGGTGATAGTGCTCATGGTGACAGTTCCCATGGTGAGAGTGCCCACGGTGACAGTGCTCATGGTGACAGTTCGCATGGTGACAGTGCCCATGTTGAAAGTGCCCATGGTAATAGTGCTCATGGTGACACTGCCCATGGTGACTGTGCTCATGCTGGCGGTGTACATGGTTGGAGTGGCCATGGTGAAATTCCTCATGGTGGCACTGCCCATGATGATAGTGCTCATGGTGACAGTGTCCATGGTAACAATGCCCATGCTGACAGTGCCCATGGTGACATTTCCCATGGTGACAGTGTTCATGGTAAGAGTTACCATGGTGACAGTGCTCATGTTCACAGTGCCCATGGTGACAGTTTCCATGGTCAACAGTGCCCATGGTGAGAGTGCCCATGCTGACAGTGCCCATGGTGACAGTGCCCATGGTGACAGTACTCATGGTGACACTTCCCATGATGACAATGATCATGGTGACAGTGCTCACGGTGATAGTGCTCATGGTGGCAGTTCCCATATTGACGATGCTCATGGTGATAGTTCTCATGGTGACAGTGCCCATGATGACAGTTCCAATGTTGACAGTGTACATGGGGACAATGCTCATGGAAAGAGTGTCCATGGTCATAGTGCTCCTGGTGACAGTGTCCATGGTTACAGTGCCCATGGTGACATTTTCCATGGTGACGGTTCCCAAGGTGACATTGTCCATGGTGACAGTGCCCATGGTTACAGTGCCCATGCTGAAAGTTCCCATGGTGACAGTGCTCAAGGTCACAATGCTCATGGTGACAGTGTCCATGGTGACAGTGCTCATGGTGACAGTGCTCACGGTGATAGTGCCCACAGTGGCAGTGCTCTAGGTGACAGTGCCCATGTTGAACAGTGCTCATGGTGACAGTGCTTATGGTGACAGTGCCCACGGTGACAGAGCAAATGGTGAGAGTGCCCATGGTGACATTTCCCTCTGTGACAGTGCTTATGGTGACAGTGGCCATGGTGACACTGGCCATGGTGACAGTGCTCATGGTGAGAGTTCCCATGGTGACAGTGCTCATATTGACAGTGCCCATGGGGACAATGCTGATGGATACAGTGTCCATGGTGATAGTGCTCCTGGGGACAGTGTAGATGGTTACAGTGCCCATGGTGACATTTTCCACAGTGACAGTGTCCATGGTGAGAGTGCCCATGGAGACAGTGTCCATAGTGACAGTGCCCATGGTGACAGTGCTCATGGTGACACTTCCCATAGTGAACAGTGTCCAGGGTGACATTTCCCATGGAGACAGTGCTCCTGGTGAGAGTTCCAATGCTGACAGGGCTCACGTTGACAGTGCCCATGGTGACCGTTCCCATGTTGACACTTCCCATGGTGATAGTGCTCATGGTGACAGTGCTCATGGTGACAGTGCACATGGTGACATTGCCCACGGTGACAGTGCTCACTGTGATAGTGCTCATGGTGATAGTGCTCATAGTGATAGTGTTCATGGTGACAGTTCGCATGGTGACAGTGCCCATGTTGAAAGTGCCCATGGTGACAGTGCTCATGGTGACACTGCCCATGTTGACTGTGCTCATGCTGGCAGTGTACATGGATGGAGTTCCGATGGTGAAATTGCTCATGGTAGCACTGCCCATGATGATAGTGCTCATGGTGACAGTGTCCATGGTGACAGTGCCTATGGTGACAGTGCCCATTGTGATAGTGCTCAGGGTGAGAGTGCCCACAGTGACAGTGCTCATGGTGACAGTTCCTATGGTGACAGTACCCATGATGACAGTGCTCATGGGGACAGTGCTCATGGTGACGGTGCACACGGTGATAATGCCAACGGTGACATTGCTCATGGTGATAGTGCTCATGGTGATAGTGCCTATTGTAATAGTGCTCACAGTGACAGTGCCCATGTTGATATTGCTCAAGGTGACACTGCCCATTGTGATAGTGCTCACGGTGATAGTGCTCATGGTGACACTGCCCTTGGTGATAGTGCTCATGGTGATAGTGCTCATGGTGACAGTTCACATGGTGACAGTGCTCATGATGACAGTGCTCACGGTGACACTGCCCACGTTGATAGTGCTCACAGTGATAGTGCTCCTGGTGACAATTCCCATGGTTACAGTGCCCATGGTGACAGTTCTCATGGTGACAGTGCTCACGGTGATAGTTCTCACGGTGACAGTGCCCGTGGTGATAGTGCACATGGTGATAGTGCTCAAGGTGATAGTGCTCATGGTGACACTGCCCATGGTGACTGTGCTCATGCTGGTGGTGTACATGTTTGGAGTTCCCATGGTGAAATTCCTTATGGTGGCAATGCCCATGACGATAGTGCTCATGGTGACAGTGTCCATGGTGACAGTGCCCATCGTGACAGTGCCCATGGTGACATTTCCCATGGTGACAGTGCTTATGGTGAGAGTTCCCATGGTGACAGTGCTCATGTTGACAGTGCCCATGGTGACAGTGTCCATGGTGACAGTGCCCATGGTGAGAGTGCCCATGGTGACAGTGTCCAAGGTGACAGTGCTCATGTTGACTGTGCCCACGGTGACAATGCTCATGGTGAGAATTCCAATGGTGACAGTGCTCACCTTGACAGTGTCCATGGTGACCATTCCCATGGTGACAGTTCCCAAGGTGATAGTGCCCATGGTGACAGTGCTCATGGTGACAGTGCTCACTGTGATAGTGCTCACGGTGACAGTTCCCCTGGTGATAGTGCTCATGGTGATAGTGCTCATGGTGACACTGCCCATGGTGAATGTGCTCATGCTGGCGGTGTACATGGTTGGAGTTCCCATGGTGACATTCCTTATGGTGGTATTGCACATGATGATAGTGCTCATGCTGAGAGTGTCCATGGTGACAGTGCCTATGGTGACAGTGCCCATGGTGACATTTCCCATGGTGACAGTGCTCATGGTGAGAGTTCCCATGGTGACAATGCTCATGTTGACAATGCCCATGGTGACTATGCTCATGGTGACAGTGCCCACGGTGAAAATGCTCATGGTGACAGTGCTCACGGTGATAGTGCTCACGGTAATACTGCTCATGCTGACAGTGCCCTTGGTGATAGTGCTCATGATAATAGTGCTCATGGTGACGCTTTGCATGGTGACAGTGCCCATGGTGACATTTCCCATGGTGACAGTGCTCATGGTGACAGTGCCCACGGTGACAATTCTCATGTTGACAATGCTCACAGTGATAGTGCTCACGGTGACAGTGCTCCCGCTGACAGTGCCCTTGGTGATAGTGCTCATGGTAATACTGCTCATTGTGATAGTGCTCATGGTGACGGTTCGCATGGTGACCGTGCACACGCTGACAATGCCCACAGTGACAGTGCTCACGGTGATAGGGCTCATGGAGATAGTGCCCATTGTAATAGTGCTCACGGTGACAGTGCCCATGTTGATATTGCTGACGGTGACACTGCCCATGGTGATAGTGGTCACAGTGATAGCGCTCATGGTGACACTGCCCTTGGTGATAGTGCTCATGGTGATAGTGCTCATGGTAATAGTGCTCATGGTGACACTCCCCATGGTGACAGTGCCCATGGTGACACTCTCGATAGTGACATTTCTCATGGTGACAGTGCTCATGGTGAGAGTTCCCATGGTGACATTGCACATGGTGACAGGGTTCATTGTGATAGTGCTCACGCTGATAGTGCCCACAGTGACAGTTCTAATGGTGACAGTTCCCATGGTGACAGTGCCCATGATGACAGTGCTCATGGTGACAGTGCCCACGATGACAGTGCTCATGGGGACAGTGCCCTTGTTGATAGTTCTCATGGTGATAGTGCTGATGGTGGCAGTTCGCATGGTGACACTGCGCATGTTGAAAGTGCCCACGGTGACAGTGCTCATGGTGGCACTGCCGATGGTGACTGTGCTCATGCCGGCGGTGTACATGGTTGGAGTTCCGATGGTGAAATTCCTCATGGTAGCACTGCCCATGATGTTAGTGCTCATGGTGACAGTGTCCAAGGTGACAGTGCCTATGGTGACACTGTCGATAGTGACATTTATCATGGTGACAGTGCTCATGGTGAGAGTTCCCATGGTGACATTGCACATGGTGACAGGGTTCATTGGTATAGTGCTCACGGTGATAGTGCCCACATTGACAGTGCTCATTGTGACCGTTCCTATGGTGACAGTGCTCATAATGACAGTGCTCATGGTGACAGTGCCCACTGTGATAGTGCTCACGGTGACAGTGCCCTTGGTGATAGCGCTCTTGGTGATAGTGCACACGGTGATAGTTCGCAAGGTGACAGTGCTCAAGTTGAATGTGCCCATGGTGACAGTACCCATGGTGACAGTGCCCATGGTGACAGTGCACATGGTGACATTTCCCATGGTGACAGTGCTCATGGTGAGAGTTACCATGGTGACAGTGCGCATGTTGACATTGCCCATGGTGACCTTTCCCATGGTGACAGTTCCCATGGTGATAGTGCTCATGGTGATAGTGCTCATGGTGACAGTGCACACAGTGACAATGCGCACAGTGACAATGCTCACAGTGATAGTGCTCATGGTGATAGTGCCTATTGTAAGAGTGCTCACGTTGACAGTGCCCATGTTGATATTGCTCAAGGTGACACTGCCCATGGTAATAGTGCTCATGGTGATAGTGCTCATGGTGACACTTCCCTTGGTGATAGTGCGCTTGGTGATAGTGCTCATGGTAATAGTGCTCATGGTGACAGTGCTCATGTTGACAGTGCCCATGGTGAGGGTGTCCATGGTGACAGAGCTCATGTGGACAGTGCCAACGGTGACAGTGCTTATGGTGAGAGTTCCCATGGTGACAGTGCTCACCTTGACAGTGCCCTTGGTGATAGTACCCATGATAATAGTGCTCACGGTGACAGTGCGCATGGTGATTGTGCTCATGGTGATAGTGCTCATGGGGACAGTTCCCTTGGTGATAGTGCTCATTGTGATAGTGCTCAAGGTGACAGTTCGCATGGTGACAGTGCTCATGATGACAGTGGTCATTGTGACAGTACCCACGGTGACAGTGCTCATGGTGACAGTGCCCTTGGTGAGAGTACCCATGGTAATATTGCTCACATGACAGTGCCCATAGTGATATTGCTCACGATGACACTGCCCATGGTGATAGTGCTCACGGTGACACTGCCTATGTTGATAGTGGTCACGGTGATAGTGCTCATGGTGACAGTTCCCATGGTTACAGTGCCCATGGTGACAGTTCTCATGGTGACAGTGCTCATGGTGATAGTTCTCACGGTGACAGTGCCCGTGGTGATAGTGCACATGGTGATAGTGCTCATGGTGATAGTGCTCATGGTGACACTGCCCATGGTGACTGTGCTCATGCTGGCGGTGTACATGGTTGGAGTTCCGATGGTGAAATTCCTCATGGTAGCACTGCCCATGATGATAGTGCTCATGGTGACAGTGTCCATGGTGACAGTGCACATGGTGACAGTGCCCATGGTGACATTTCCCATGGTGACAGTGTTCATGGTAAGAGTTTCCATGGTGACAGTGCTCATGTTCACAGTGCCCATGGTGACAGTGTCCATGGCCAACAGTGCCCATGGTGAGAGTGCCCATGGTGACAGTGCCCATGGTGACAGTGATCATGATGAGAGTTCCCATGTTGACAGTGCCCATGGTGACAGTGCATATGGTGATAGTGCTCATGGTGACTGTGCCCTTAGTGATAGTGCTCAGGGTGATAGTGCTCATGGTTATAGTGCTCATGGTGACACTGCCCATGGCGATATTGCTCACGGTGATACTGCCCATTGTGATAGTGCTCACGGTGACAGTGCTCTGGTGGATAGTGCCCATGGTGACAGTGTCCCTGGTGACCGTGCTCATGGTGACATTTCCCATGGTGAGAGTGCTCATGGTGAGAGTGCTCACTGTGGCAGTGCCAATGGTTACAGTGCTCATGGTGGCAGTGTCCATGGTGGCAGTTCCTAAGATGACAGTGTCCATGAGGACAGAGCCCACGGTGACAGTGCTCATGGTGACAGTGCCCATGGTGACAGTGCACACGGTGACAGTGCCCACGGTGACAGTGCTCACGGTGAGAGTGCTCATGGTGATAGTGCCCATGGTAATAGTGCTCACTGTGACATTTCCCATGGTGATATTGCTCACGGTGACACTGCAAATGGTGTTAGTGCTCACGGTGATAGTGCTCATGGTGACAGTTCCCATGGTGAGAGTGCCCACGGTGACAGTGCTCATGGTGACAGTTCGCATGGTGACAGTGCCCATGTTGAAAGTGCCCATGGTAATAGTGCTCATGGTGACACTGCCCATGGTGACTGTGCTCATGCTGGCGGTGTACATGGTTGGAGTGGCCATGGTGAAATTCCTCATGGTGGCACTGCCCATGATGATAGTGCTCATGGTGACAGTGTCCATGGTAACAATGCCCATGCTGACAGTGCCCATGGTGACATTTCCCATGGTGACAGTGTTCATGGTAAGAGTTACCATGGTGACAGTGCTCATGTTCACAGTGCCCATGGTGACAGTTTCCATGGTCAACAGTGCCCATGGTGAGAGTGCCCATGCTGACAGTGCCCATGGTGACAGTGCCCATGGTGACAGTACTCATGGTGACACTTCCCATGATGACAATGATCATGGTGACAGTGCTCACGGTGATAGTGCTCATGGTGGCAGTTCCCATATTGACGATGCTCATGGTGATAGTTCTCATGGTGACAGTGCCCATGATGACAGTTCCAATGTTGACAGTGTACATGGGGACAATGCTCATGGAAAGAGTGTCCATGGTCATAGTGCTCCTGGTGACAGTGTCCATGGTTACAGTGCCCATGGTGACATTTTCCATGGTGACGGTTCCCAAGGTGACATTGTCCATGGTGACAGTGCCCATGGTTACAGTGCCCATGCTGAAAGTTCCCATGGTGACAGTGCTCAAGGTCACAATGCTCATGGTGACAGTGTCCATGGTGACAGTGCTCATGGTGACAGTGCTCACGGTGATAGTGCCCACAGTGGCAGTGCTCTAGGTGACAGTGCCCATGTTGAACAGTGCTCATGGTGACAGTGCTTATGGTGACAGTGCCCACGGTGACAGAGCAAATGGTGAGAGTGCCCATGGTGACATTTCCCTCTGTGACAGTGCTTATGGTGACAGTGGCCATGGTGACACTGGCCATGGTGACAGTGCTCATGGTGAGAGTTCCCATGGTGACAGTGCTCATATTGACAGTGCCCATGGGGACAATGCTGATGGATACAGTGTCCATGGTGATAGTGCTCCTGGGGACAGTGTAGATGGTTACAGTGCCCATGGTGACATTTTCCACAGTGACAGTGTCCATGGTGAGAGTGCCCATGGAGACAGTGTCCATAGTGACAGTGCCCATGGTGACAGTGCTCATGGTGACACTTCCCATAGTGAACAGTGTCCAGGGTGACATTTCCCATGGAGACAGTGCTCCTGGTGAGAGTTCCAATGCTGACAGGGCTCACGTTGACAGTGCCCATGGTGACCGTTCCCATGTTGACACTTCCCATGGTGATAGTGCTCATGGTGACAGTGCTCATGGTGACAGTGCACATGGTGACATTGCCCACGGTGACAGTGCTCACTGTGATAGTGCTCATGGTGATAGTGCTCATAGTGATAGTGTTCATGGTGACAGTTCGCATGGTGACAGTGCCCATGTTGACTGTGCTCATGCTGGCAGTGTACATGGATGGAGTTCCGATGGTGAAATTGCTCATGGTAGCACTGCCCATGATGATAGTGCTCATGGTGACAGTGTCCATGGTGACAGTGCCTATGGTGACAGTGCCCATTGTGATAGTGCTCAGGGTGAGAGTGCCCACAGTGACAGTGCTCATGGTGACAGTTCCTATGGTGACAGTACCCATGATGACAGTGCTCATGGGGACAGTGCTCATGGTGACGGTGCACACGGTGATAATGCCAACGGTGACATTGCTCATGGTGATAGTGCTCATGGTGATAGTGCCTATTGTAATAGTGCTCACAGTGACAGTGCCCATGTTGATATTGCTCAAGGTGACACTGCCCATTGTGATAGTGCTCACGGTGATAGTGCTCATGGTGACACTTCCCTTGGTGATAGTGCTCATGGTGATAGTGCTCATGGTGACAGTTCACATGGTGACAGTGCTCATGATGACAGTGCTCACGGTGACACTGCCCACGTTGATAGTGCTCACAGTGATAGTGCTCCTGGTGACAATTCCCATGGTTACAGTGCCCATGGTGACAGTTCTCATGGTGACAGTGCTCACGGTGATAGTTCTCACGGTGACAGTGCCCGTGGTGATAGTGCACATGGTGATAGTGCTCAAGGTGATAGTGCTCATGGTGACACTGCCCATGGTGACTGTGCTCATGCTGGTGGTGTACATGTTTGGAGTTCCCATGGTGAAATTCCTTATGGTGGCAATGCCCATGACGATAGTGCTCATGGTGACAGTGTCCATGGTGACAGTGCCCATCGTGACAGTGCCCATGGTGACATTTCCCATGGTGACAGTGCTTATGGTGAGAGTTCCCATGGTGACAGTGCTCATGTTGACAGTGCCCATGGTGACAGTGTCCATGGTGACAGTGCCCATGGTGAGAGTGCCCATGGTGACAGTGTCCAAGGTGACAGTGCTCATGTTGACTGTGCCCACGGTGACAATGCTCATGGTGAGAATTCCAATGGTGACAGTGCTCACCTTGACAGTGTCCATGGTGACCATTCCCATGGTGACAGTTCCCAAGGTGATAGTGCCCATGGTGACAGTGCTCATGGTGACAGTGCTCACTGTGATAGTGCTCACGGTGACAGTTCCCCTGGTGATAGT
Organism: Balaenoptera ricei; assembly: GCF_028023285.1. Taxonomy (NCBI): domain Eukaryota; kingdom Metazoa; phylum Chordata; class Mammalia; order Artiodactyla; family Balaenopteridae; genus Balaenoptera; species Balaenoptera ricei. The sequence continues at coordinate 105,577,099 of NC_082654.1, forward strand.
GCTCATGGTGATAGTGCTCATGGTGACACTGCCCATGGTGAATGTGCTCATGCTGGCGGTGTACATGGTTGGAGTTCCCATGGTGACATTCCTTATGGTGGTATTGCACATGATGATAGTGCTCATGCTGAGAGTGTCCATGGTGACAGTGCCTATGGTGACAGTGCCCATGGTGACATTTCCCATGGTGACAGTGCTCATGGTGAGAGTTCCCATGGTGACAATGCTCATGTTGACAATGCCCATGGTGACTATGCTCATGGTGACAGTGCCCACGGTGAAAATGCTCATGGTGACAGTGCTCACGGTGATAGTGCTCATGGTAATACTGCTCATGCTGACAGTGCCCTTGGTGATAGTGCTCATGATAATAGTGCTCATGGTGACGCTTTGCATGGTGACAGTGCCCATGGTGACATTTCCCATGGTGACAGTGCTCATGGTGACAGTGCCCACGGTGACAATTCTCATGTTGACAATGCTCACAGTGATAGTGCTCACGGTGACAGTGCTCCCGCTGACAGTGCCCTTGGTGATAGTGCTCATGGTAATACTGCTCATTGTGATAGTGCTCATGGTGACGGTTCGCATGGTGACCGTGCACACGCTGACAATGCCCACAGTGACAGTGCTCACGGTGATAGGGCTCATGGAGATAGTGCCCATTGTAATAGTGCTCACGGTGACAGTGCCCATGTTGATATTGCTGACGGTGACACTGCCCATGGTGATAGTGGTCACAGTGATAGCGCTCATGGTGACACTGCCCTTGGTGATAGTGCTCATGGTGATAGTGCTCATGGTAATAGTGCTCATGGTGACACTCCCCATGGTGACAGTGCCCATGGTGACACTCTCGATAGTGACATTTCTCATGGTGACAGTGCTCATGGTGAGAGTTCCCATGGTGACATTGCACATGGTGACAGGGTTCATTGTGATAGTGCTCACGCTGATAGTGCCCACAGTGACAGTTCTAATGGTGACAGTTCCCATGGTGACAGTGCCCATGATGACAGTGCTCATGGTGACAGTGCCCACGATGACAGTGCTCATGGGGACAGTGCCCTTGTTGATAGTTCTCATGGTGATAGTGCTGATGGTGGCAGTTCGCATGGTGACACTGCGCATGTTGAAAGTGCCCACGGTGACAGTGCTCATGGTGGCACTGCCGATGGTGACTGTGCTCATGCCGGCGGTGTACATGGTTGGAGTTCCGATGGTGAAATTCCTCATGGTAGCACTGCCCATGATGTTAGTGCTCATGGTGACAGTGTCCAAGGTGACAGTGCCTATGGTGACACTGTCGATAGTGACATTTATCATGGTGACAGTGCTCATGGTGAGAGTTCCCATGGTGACATTGCACATGGTGACAGGGTTCATTGGTATAGTGCTCACGGTGATAGTGCCCACATTGACAGTGCTCATTGTGACCGTTCCTATGGTGACAGTGCTCATAATGACAGTGCTCATGGTGACAGTGCCCACTGTGATAGTGCTCACGGTGACAGTGCCCTTGGTGATAGCGCTCTTGGTGATAGTGCACACGGTGATAGTTCGCAAGGTGACAGTGCTCAAGTTGAATGTGCCCATGGTGACAGTACCCATGGTGACAGTGCCCATGGTGACAGTGCACATGGTGACATTTCCCATGGTGACAGTGCTCATGGTGAGAGTTACCATGGTGACAGTGCGCATGTTGACATTGCCCATGGTGACCTTTCCCATGGTGACAGTTCCCATGGTGATAGTGCTCATGGTGATAGTGCTCATGGTGACAGTGCACACGGTGACAATGCGCACAGTGACAATGCTCACAGTGATAGTGCTCATGGTGATAGTGCCTATTGTAAGAGTGCTCACGTTGACAGTGCCCATGTTGATATTGCTCAAGGTGACACTGCCCATGGTAATAGTGCTCATGGTGATAGTGCTCATGGTGACACTTCCCTTGGTGATAGTGCGCTTGGTGATAGTGCTCATGGTAATAGTGCTCATGGTGACAGTGCTCATGTTGACAGTGCCCATGGTGAGGGTGTCCATGGTGACAGAGCTCATGTGGACAGTGCCAACGGTGACAGTGCTTATGGTGAGAGTTCCCATGGTGACAGTGCTCACCTTGACAGTGCCCTTGGTGATAGTACCCATGATAATAGTGCTCACGGTGACAGTGCACATGGTGATTGTGCTCATGGTGATAGTGCTCATGGGGACAGTTCCCTTGGTGATAGTGCTCATGGTGATAGTGCTCATTGTGATAGTGCTCAAGGTGACAGTTCGCATGGTGACAGTGCTCATGATGACGGTGGTCATTGTGACAGTACCCACGGTGACAGTGCTCATGGTGACAGTGCCCTTGGTGAGAGTACCCATGGTAATATTGCTCACATGACAGTGCCCATAGTGATATTGCTCATGATGACACTGCCCATGGTGATAGTGCTCACGGTGACACTGCCTATGTTGATAGTGGTCACGGTGATAGTGCTCATGGTGACAGTTCCCATGGTTACAGTGCCCATGGTGACAGTTCTCATGGTGACAGTGCTCATGGTGATAGTTCTCACGGTGACAGTGCCCGTGGTGATAGTGCACATGGTGATAGTGCTCATGGTGATAGTGCTCATGGTGACACTGCCCATGGTGACTGTGCTCATGCTGGCGGTGTACATGGTTGGAGTTCCGATGGTGAAATTCCTCATGGTAGCACTGCCCATGATGATAGTGCTCATGGTGACAGTGTCCATGGTGACAGTGCACATGGTGACAGTGCCCATGGTGACATTTCCCATGGTGACAGTGTTCATGGTAAGAGTTTCCATGGTGACAGTGCTCATGTTCACAGTGCCCATGGTGACAGTGTCCATGGCCAACAGTGCCCATGGTGAGAGTGCCCATGGTGACAGTGCCCATGGTGACAGTGATCATGATGAGAGTTCCCATGTTGACAGTGCCCATGGTGACAGTGCATATGGTGATAGTGCTCATGGTGACTGTGCCCTTAGTGATAGTGCTCAGGGTGATAGTGCTCATGGTTATAGTGCTCATGGTGACACTGCCCATGGCGATATTGCTCACGGTGATACTGCCCATTGTGATAGTGCTCACGGTGACAGTGCTCTGGTGGATAGTGCCCATGGTGACAGTGTCCCTGGTGACCGTGCTCATGGTGACATTTCCCATGGTAAGAGTGCTCATGGTGAGAGTGCTCACTGTGGCAGTGCCAATGGTTACAGTGCTCATGGTGGCAGTGTCCATGGTGGCAGTTCCTAAGATGACAGTGTCCATGAGGACAGAGCCCACGGTGACAGTGCTCATGGTGACAGTGCCCATGGTGACAGTGCACACGGTGACAGTGCCCACGGTGACAGTGCTCACGGTGAGAGTGCTCATGGTGATAGTGCCCATGGTAATAGTGCTCACTGTGACATTTCCCATGGTGATATTGCTCACGGTGACACTGCAAATGGTGTTAGTGCTCACGGTGATAGTGCTCATGGTGACAGTTCCCATGGTGAGAGTGCCCACGGTGACAGTGCTCATGGTGACAGTTCGCATGGTGACAGTGCCCATGTTGAAAGTGCCCATGGTAATAGTGCTCATGGTGACACTGCCCATGGTGACTGTGCTCATGCTGGCGGTGTACATGGTTGGAGTTGCCATGGTGAAATTCCTCATGGTGGCACTGCCCATGATGATAGTGCTCATGGTGACAGTGTCCATGGTAACAATGCCCATGCTGACAGTGCCCATGGTGACATTTCCCATGGTGACAGTGTTCATGGTAAGAGTTACCATGGTGACAGTGCTCATGTTCACAGTGCCCATGGTGACAGTTTCCATGGTCAACAGTGCCCATGGTGAGAGTGCCCATGCTGACAGTGCCCATGGTGACAGTGCCCATGGTGACAGTACTCATGGTGACACTTCCCATGATGACAATGATCATGGTGACAGTGCTCACGGTGATAGTGCTCATGGTGGCAGTTCCCATATTGACGGTGCTCATGGTGATAGTTCTCATGGTGACAGTGCCCATGATGACAGTTCCAATGTTGACAGTGTACATGGGGACAATGCTCATGGAAAGAGTGTCCATGGTCATAGTGCTCCTGGTGACAGTGTCCATGGTTACAGTACCCATGGTGACATTTTCCATGGTGACGGTTCCCAAGGTGACATTGTCCATGGTGACAGTGCCCATGGTTACAGTGCCCATGGTGAAAGTTCCCATGGTGACAGTGCTCAAGGTCACAATGCTCATGGTGACAGTGTCCATGGTGACAGTGCTCATGGTGACAGTGCTCACGGTGATAGTGCCCACAGTGGCAGTGCTCTAGGTGACAGTGCCCATGTTGAACAGTGCTCATGGTGACAGTGCTTATGGTGACAGTGCCCACGGTGACAGAGCAAATGGTGAGAGTGCCCATGGTGACATTTCCCTCTGTGACAGTGCTTATGGTGACAGTGGCCATGGTGACACTGGCCATGGTGACAGTGCTCATGGTGAGAGTTCCCATGGTGACAGTGCTCATATTGACAGTGCCCATGGGGACAATGCTGATGGATACAGTGTCCATGGTGATAGTGCTCCTGGGGACAGTGTAGATGGTTACAGTGCCCATGGTGACATTTTCCACAGTGACAGTGTCCATGGTGAGAGTGCCCATGGAGACAGTGTCCATAGTGACAGTGCCCATGGTGACAGTGCTCATGGTGACACTTCCCATAGTGAACAGTGTCCAGGGTGACATTTCCCATGGAGACAGTGCTCCTGGTGAGAGTTCCAATGCTGACAGTGCTCACGTTGACAGTGCCCATGGTGACCGTTCCCATGTTGACACTTCCCATGGTGATAGTGCTCATGGTGACAGTGCTCATGGTGACAGTGCACATGGTGACATTGCCCACGGTGACAGTGCTCACTGTGATAGTGCTCATGGTGATAGTGCTCATAGTGATAGTGTTCATGGTGACAGTTCGCATGGTGACAGTGCCCATGTTGAAAGTGCCCATGGTGACAGTGCTCATGGTGACACTGCCCATGTTGACTGTGCTCATGCTGGCAGTGTACATGGATGGAGTTCCGATGGTGAAATTGCTCATGGTAGCACTGCCCATGATGATAGTGCTCATGGTGACAGTGTCCATGGTGACAGTGCCTATGGTGACAGTGCCCATTGTGATAGTGCTCAGGGTGAGAGTGCCCACAGTGACAGTGCTCATGGTGACAGTTCCTATGGTGACAGTACCCATGATGACAGTGCTCATGGGGACAGTGCTCATGGTGACGGTGCACACGGTGATAATGCCAACGGTGACATTGCTCATGGTGATAGTGCTCATGGTGATAGTGCCTATTGTAATAGTGCTCACAGTGACAGTGCCCATGTTGATATTGCTCAAGGTGACACTGCCCATTGTGATAGTGCTCACGGTGATAGTGCTCATGGTGACACTTCCCTTGGTGATAGTGCTCATGGTGATAGTGCTCATGGTGACAGTTCACATGGTGACAGTGCTCATGATGACAGTGCTCACGGTGACACTGCCCATGTTGATAGTGCTCACAGTGATAGTGCTCCTGGTGACAATTCCCATGGTTACAGTGCCCATGGTGACAGTTCTCATGGTGACAGTGCTCACGGTGATAGTTCTCACGGTGACAGTGCCCGTGGTGATAGTGCACATGGTGATAGTGCTCAAGGTGATAGTGCACATGGTGACACTGCCCATGGTGACTGTGCTCATGCTGGTGGTGTACATGTTTGGAGTTCCCATGGTGAAATTCCTTATGGTGGCAATGCCCATGACGATAGTGCTCATGGTGACAGTGTCCATGGTGACAGTGCCCATCGTGACAGTGCCCATGGTGACATTTCCCATGGTGACAGTGCTTATGGTGAGAGTTCCCATGGTGACAGTGCTCATGTTGACAGTGCCCATGGTGACAGTGTCCATGGTGACAGTGCCCATGGTGAGAGTGCCCATGGTGACAGTGTCCAAGGTGACAGTGCTCATGTTGACTGTGCCCACGGTGACAATGCTCATGGTGAGAATTCCAATGGTGACAGTGCTCACCTTGACAGTGTCCATGGTGACCATTCCCATGGTGACAGTTCCCAAGGTGATAGTGCCCATGGTGACAGTGCTCATGGTGACAGTGCTCACTGTGATAGTGCTCACGGTGACAGTTCCCCTGGTGATAGTGCTCATGGTGATAGTGCTCATGGTGACACTGCCCATGGTGAATGTGCTCATGCTGGCGGTGTACATGGTTGGAGTTCCCATGGTGACATTCCTTATGGTGGTATTGCACATGATGATAGTGCTCATGCTGAGAGTGTCCATGGTGACAGTGCCTATGGTGACAGTGCCCATGGTGACATTTCCCATGGTGACAGTGCTCATGGTGAGAGTTCCCATGGTGACAATGCTCATGTTGACAATGCCCATGGTGACTATGCTCATGGTGACAGTGCCCACGGTGAAAATGCTCATGGTGACAGTGCTCACGGTGATAGTGCTCACGGTAATACTGCTCATGCTGACAGTGCCCTTGGTGATAGTGCTCATGATAATAGTGCTCATGGTGACGCTTTGCATGGTGACAGTGCCCATGGTGACATTTCCCATGGTGACAGTGCTCATGGTGACAGTGCCCACGGTGACAATTCTCATGTTGACAATGCTCACAGTGATAGTGCTCACGGTGACAGTGCTCCCGCTGACAGTGCCCTTGGTGATAGTGCTCATGGTAATACTGCTCATTGTGATAGTGCTCATGGTGACGGTTCGCATGGTGACCGTGCACACGCTGACAATGCCCACAGTGACAGTGCTCACGGTGATAGGGCTCATGGAGATAGTGCCCATTGTAATAGTGCTCACGGTGACAGTGCCCATGTTGATATTGCTGACGGTGACACTGCCCATGGTGATAGTGGTCACAGTGATAGCGCTCATGGTGACACTGCCCTTGGTGATAGTGCTCATGGTGATAGTGCTCATGGTAATAGTGCTCATGGTGACACTCCCCATGGTGACAGTGCCCATGGTGACACTCTCGATAGTGACATTTCTCATGGTGACAGTGCTCATGGTGAGAGTTCCCATGGTGACATTGCACATGGTGACAGGGTTCATTGTGATAGTGCTCACGCTGATAGTGCCCACAGTGACAGTTCTAATGGTGACAGTTCCCATGGTGACAGTGCCCATGATGACAGTGCTCATGGTGACAGTGCCCACGATGACAGTGCTCATGGGGACAGTGCCCTTGTTGATAGTTCTCATGGTGATAGTGCTGATGGTGGCAGTTCGCATGGTGACACTGCGCATGTTGAAAGTGCCCACGGTGACAGTGCTCATGGTGGCACTGCCGATGGTGACTGTGCTCATGCCGGCGGTGTACATGGTTGGAGTTCCGATGGTGAAATTCCTCATGGTAGCACTGCCCATGATGTTAGTGCTCATGGTGACAGTGTCCAAGGTGACAGTGCCTATGGTGACACTGTCGATAGTGACATTTATCATGGTGACAGTGCTCATGGTGAGAGTTCCCATGGTGACATTGCACATGGTGACAGGGTTCATTGGTATAGTGCTCACGGTGATAGTGCCCACATTGACAGTGCTCATTGTGACCGTTCCTATGGTGACAGTGCTCATAATGACAGTGCTCATGGTGACAGTGCCCACTGTGATAGTGCTCACGGTGACAGTGCCCTTGGTGATAGCGCTCTTGGTGATAGTGCACACGGTGATAGTTCGCAAGGTGACAGTGCTCAAGTTGAATGTGCCCATGGTGACAGTACCCATGGTGACAGTGCCCATGGTGACAGTGCACATGGTGACATTTCCCATGGTGACAGTGCTCATGGTGAGAGTTACCATGGTGACAGTGCGCATGTTGACATTGCCCATGGTGACCTTTCCCATGGTGACAGTTCCCATGGTGATAGTGCTCATGGTGATAGTGCTCATGGTGACAGTGCACACGGTGACAATGCGCACAGTGACAATGCTCACAGTGATAGTGCTCATGGTGATAGTGCCTATTGTAAGAGTGCTCACGTTGACAGTGCCCATGTTGATATTGCTCAAGGTGACACTGCCCATGGTAATAGTGCTCATGGTGATAGTGCTCATGGTGACACTTCCCTTGGTGATAGTGCGCTTGGTGATAGTGCTCATGGTAATAGTGCTCATGGTGACAGTGCTCATGTTGACAGTGCCCATGGTGAGGGTGTCCATGGTGACAGAGCTCATGTGGACAGTGCCAACGGTGACAGTGCTTATGGTGAGAGTTCCCATGGTGACAGTGCTCACCTTGACAGTGCCCTTGGTGATAGTACCCATGATAATAGTGCTCACGGTGACAGTGCGCATGGTGATTGTGCTCATGGTGATAGTGCTCATGGGGACAGTTCCCTTGGTGATAGTGCTCATTGTGATAGTGCTCAAGGTGACAGTTCGCATGGTGACAGTGCTCATGATGACAGTGGTCATTGTGACAGTACCCACGGTGACAGTGCTCATGGTGACAGTGCCCTTGGTGAGAGTACCCATGGTAATATTGCTCACATGACAGTGCCCATAGTGATATTGCTCACGATGACACTGCCCATGGTGATAGTGCTCACGGTGACACTGCCTATGTTGATAGTGGTCACGGTGATAGTGCTCATGGTGACAGTTCCCATGGTTACAGTGCCCATGGTGACAGTTCTCATGGTGACAGTGCTCATGGTGATAGTTCTCACGGTGACAGTGCCCGTGGTGATAGTGCACATGGTGATAGTGCTCATGGTGATAGTGCTCATGGTGACACTGCCCATGGTGACTGTGCTCATGCTGGCGGTGTACATGGTTGGAGTTCCGATGGTGAAATTCCTCATGGTAGCACTGCCCATGATGATAGTGCTCATGGTGACAGTGTCCATGGTGACAGTGCACATGGTGACAGTGCCCATGGTGACATTTCCCATGGTGACAGTGTTCATGGTAAGAGTTTCCATGGTGACAGTGCTCATGTTCACAGTGCCCATGGTGACAGTGTCCATGGCCAACAGTGCCCATGGTGAGAGTGCCCATGGTGACAGTGCCCATGGTGACAGTGATCATGAAGAGAGTTCCCATGTTGACAGTGCCCTTGGTGACAGTGCATATGGTGATAGTGCTCATGGTGACTGTGCCCTTAGTGATAGTGCTCAGGGTGATAGTGCTCATGGTTATAGTGCTCATGGTGACACTGCCCATGGCGATATTGCTCACGGTGATACTGCCCATTGTGATAGTGCTCACGGTGACAGTGCTCTGGTGGATAGTGCCCATGGTGACAGTGTCCCTGGTGACCGTGCTCATGGTGACATTTCCCATGGTGAGAGTGCTCATGGTGAGAGTGCTCACTGTGGCAGTGCCAATGGTTACAGTGCTCATGGTGGCAGTGTCCATGGTGGCAGTTCCTAAGATGACAGTGTCCATGAGGACAGAGCCCACGGTGACAGTGCTCATGGTGACAGTGCCCATGGTGACAGTGCACACGGTGACAGTGCCCACGGTGACAGTGCTCACGGTGAGAGTGCTCATGGTGATAGTGCCCATGGTAATAGTGCTCACTGTGACATTTCCCATGGTGATATTGCTCACGGTGACACTGCAAATGGTGTTAGTGCTCACGGTGATAGTGCTCATGGTGACAGTTCCCATGGTGAGAGTGCCCACGGTGACAGTGCTCATGGTGACAGTTCGCATGGTGACAGTGCCCATGTTGAAAGTGCCCATGGTAATAGTGCTCATGGTGACACTGCCCATGGTGACTGTGCTCATGCTGGCGGTGTACATGGTTGGAGTTGCCATGGTGAAATTCCTCATGGTGGCACTGCCCATGATGATAGTGCTCATGGTGACAGTGTCCATGGTAACAATGCCCATGCTGACAGTGCCCATGGTGACATTTCCCATGGTGACAGTGTTCATGGTAAGAGTTACCATGGTGACAGTGCTCATGTTCACAGTGCCCATGGTGACAGTTTCCATGGTCAACAGTGCCCATGGTGAGAGTGCCCATGCTGACAGTGCCCATGGTGACAGTGCCCATGGTGACAGTACTCATGGTGACACTTCCCATGATGACAATGATCATGGTGACAGTGCTCACGGTGATAGTGCTCATGGTGGCAGTTCCCATATTGACGGTGCTCATGGTGATAGTTCTCATGGTGACAGTGCCCATGATGACAGTTCCAATGTTGACAGTGTACATGGGGACAATGCTCATGGAAAGAGTGTCCATGGTCATAGTGCTCCTGGTGACAGTGTCCATGGTTACAGTGCCCATGGTGACATTTTCCATGGTGACGGTTCCCAAGGTGACATTGTCCATGGTGACAGTGCCCATGGTTACAGTGCCCATGCTGAAAGTTCCCATGGTGACAGTGCTCAAGGTCACAATGCTCATGGTGACAGTGTCCATGGTGACAGTGCTCATGGTGACAGTGCTCACGGTGATAGTGCCCACAGTGGCAGTGCTCTAGGTGACAGTGCCCATGTTGAACAGTGCTCATGGTGACAGTGCTTATGGTGACAGTGCCCACGGTGACAGAGCAAATGGTGAGAGTGCCCATGGTGACATTTCCCTCTGTGACAGTGCTTATGGTGACAGTGGCCATGGTGACACTGGCCATGGTGACAGTGCTCATGGTGAGAGTTCCCATGGTGACAGTGCTCATATTGACAGTGCCCATGGGGACAATGCTGATGGATACAGTGTCCATGGTGATAGTGCTCCTGGGGACAGTGTAGATGGTTACAGTGCCCATGGTGACATTTTCCACAGTGACAGTGTCCATGGTGAGAGTGCCCATGGAGACAGTGTCCATAGTGACAGTGCCCATGGTGACAGTGCTCATGGTGACACTTCCCATAGTGAACAGTGTCCAGGGTGACATTTCCCATGGAGACAGTGCTCCTGGTGAGAGTTCCAATGCTGACAGGGCTCACGTTGACAGTGCCCATGGTGACCGTTCCCATGTTGACACTTCCCATGGTGATAGTGCTCATGGTGACAGTGCTCATGGTGACAGTGCACATGGTGACATTGCCCACGGTGACAGTGCTCACTGTGATAGTGCTCATGGTGATAGTGCTCATAGTGATAGTGTTCATGGTGACAGTTCGCATGGTGACAGTGCCCATGTTGAAAGTGCCCATGGTGACAGTGCTCATGGTGACACTGCCCATGTTGACTGTGCTCATGCTGGCAGTGTACATGGATGGAGTTCCGATGGTGAAATTGCTCATGGTAGCACTGCCCATGATGATAGTGCTCATGGTGACAGTGTCCATGGTGACAGTGCCTATGGTGACAGTGCCCATTGTGATAGTGCTCAGGGTGAGAGTGCCCACAGTGACAGTGCTCATGGTGACAGTTCCTATGGTGACAGTACCCATGATGACAGTGCTCATGGGGACAGTGCTCATGGTGACGGTGCACACGGTGATAATGCCAACGGTGACATTGCTCATGGTGATAGTGCTCATGGTGATAGTGCCTATTGTAATAGTGCTCACAGTGACAGTGCCCATGTTGATATTGCTCAAGGTGACACTGCCCATTGTGATAGTGCTCACGGTGATAGTGCTCATGGTGACACTTCCCTTGGTGATAGTGCTCATGGTGATAGTGCTCATGGTGACAGTTCACATGGTGACAGTGCTCATGATGACAGTGCTCACGGTGACACTGCCCACGTTGATAGTGCTCACAGTGATAGTGCTCCTGGTGACAATTCCCATGGTTACAGTGCCCATGGTGACAGTTCTCATGGTGACAGTGCTCACGGTGATAGTTCTCACGGTGACAGTGCCCGTGGTGATAGTGCACATGGTGATAGTGCTCAAGGTGATAGTGCTCATGGTGACACTGCCCATGGTGACTGTGCTCATGCTGGTGGTGTACATGTTTGGAGTTCCCATGGTGAAATTCCTTATGGTGGCAATGCCCATGACGATAGTGCTCATGGTGACAGTGTCCATGGTGACAGTGCCCATCGTGACAGTGCCCATGGTGACATTTCCCATGGTGACAGTGCTTATGGTGAGAGTTCCCATGGTGACAGTGCTCATGTTGACAGTGCCCATGGTGACAGTGTCCATGGTGACAGTGCCCATGGTGAGAGTGCCCATGGTGACAGTGTCCAAGGTGACAGTGCTCATGTTGACTGTGCCCACGGTGACAATGCTCATGGTGAGAATTCCAATGGTGACAGTGCTCACCTTGACAGTGTCCATGGTGACCATTCCCATGGTGACAGTTCCCAAGGTGATAGTGCCCATGGTGACAGTGCTCATGGTGACAGTGCTCACTGTGATAGTGCTCACGGTGACAGTTCCCCTGGTGATAGTGCTCATGGTGATAGTGCTCATGGTGACACTGCCCATGGTGAATGTGCTCATGCTGGCGGTGTACATGGTTGGAGTTCCCATGGTGACATTCCTTATGGTGGTATTGCACATGATGATAGTGCTCATGCTGAGAGTGTCCATGGTGACAGTGCCTATGGTGACAGTGCCCATGGTGACATTTCCCATGGTGACAGTGCTCATGGTGAGAGTTCCCATGGTGACAATGCTCATGTTGACAATGCCCATGGTGACTATGCTCATGGTGACAGTGCCCACGGTGAAAATGCTCATGGTGACAGTGCTCACGGTGATAGTGCTCACGGTAATACTGCTCATGCTGACAGTGCCCTTGGTGATAGTGCTCATGATAATAGTGCTCATGGTGACGCTTTGCATGGTGACAGTGCCCATGGTGACATTTCCCATGGTGACAGTGCTCATGGTGACAGTGCCCACGGTGACAATTCTCATGTTGACAATGCTCACAGTGATAGTGCTCACGGTGACAGTGCTCCCGCTGACAGTGCCCTTGGTGATAGTGCTCATGGTAATACTGCTCATTGTGATAGTGCTCATGGTGACGGTTCGCATGGTGACCGTGCACACGCTGACAATGCCCACAGTGACAGTGCTCACGGTGATGGGGCTCATGGAGATAGTGCCCATTGTAATAGTGCTCACGGTGACAGTGCCCATGTTGATATTGCTGACGGTGACACTGCCCATGGTGATAGTGGTCACAGTGATAGCGCTCATGGTGACACTGCCCTTGGTGATAGTGCTCATGGTGATAGTGCTCATGGTAATAGTGCTCATGGTGACACTCCCCATGGTGACAGTGCCCATGGTGACACTCTCGATAGTGACATTTCTCATGGTGACAGTGCTCATGGTGAGAGTTCCCATGGTGACATTGCACATGGTGACAGGGTTCATTGTGATAGTGCTCACGCTGATAGTGCCCACAGTGACAGTTCTAATGGTGACAGTTCCCATGGTGACAGTGCCCATGATGACAGTGCTCATGGTGACAGTGCCCACGATGACAGTGCTCATGGGGACAGTGCCCTTGTTGATAGTTCTCATGGTGATAATGCTGATGGTGGCAGTTCGCATGGTGACACTGCGCATGTTGAAAGTGCCCACGGTGACAGTGCTCATGGTGGCACTGCCGATGGTGACTGTGCTCATGCCGGCGGTGTACATGGTTGGAGTTCCGATGGTGAAATTCCTCATGGTAGCACTGCCCATGATGTTAGTGCTCATGGTGACAGTGTCCAAGGTGACAGTGCCTATGGTGACACTGTCGATAGTGACATTTATCATGGTGACAGTGCTCATGGTGAGAGTTCCCATGGTGACATTGCACATGGTGACAGGGTTCATTGGTATAGTGCTCACGGTGATAGTGCCCACATTGACAGTGCTCATTGTGACCGTTCCTATGGTGACAGTGCTCATAATGACAGTGCTCATGGTGACAGTGCCCACTGTGATAGTGCTCACGGTGACAGTGCCCTTGGTGATAGCGCTCTTGGTGATAGTGCACACGGTGATAGTTCGCAAGGTGACAGTGCTCAAGTTGAATGTGCCCATGGTGACAGTACCCATGGTGACAGTGCCCATGGTGACAGTGCACATGGTGACATTTCCCATGGTGACAGTGCTCATGGTGAGAGTTACCATGGTGACAGTGCGCATGTTGACATTGCCCATGGTGACCTTTCCCATGGTGACAGTTCCCATGGTGATAGTGCTCATGGTGATAGTGCTCATGGTGACAGTGCACACGGTGACAATGCGCACAGTGACAATGCTCACAGTGATAGTGCTCATGGTGATAGTGCCTATTGTAAGAGTGCTCACGTTGACAGTGCCCATGTTGATATTGCTCAAGGTGACACTGCCCATGGTAATAGTGCTCATGGTGATAGTGCTCATGGTGACACTTCCCTTGGTGATAGTGCGCTTGGTGATAGTGCTCATGGTAATAGTGCTCATGGTGACAGTGCTCATGTTGACAGTGCCCATGGTGAGGGTGTCCATGGTGACAGAGCTCATGTGGACAGTGCCAACGGTGACAGTGCTTATGGTGAGAGTTCCCATGGTGACAGTGCTCACCTTGACAGTGCCCTTGGTGATAGTACCCATGATAATAGTGCTCACGGTGACAGTGCGCATGGTGATTGTGCTCATGGTGATAGTGCTCATGGGGACAGTTCCCTTGGTGATAGTGCTCATTGTGATAGTGCTCAAGGTGACAGTTCGCATGGTGACAGTGCTCATGATGACAGTGGTCATTGTGACAGTACCCACGGTGACAGTGCTCATGGTGACAGTGCCCTTGGTGAGAGTACCCATGGTAATATTGCTCACATGACAGTGCCCATAGTGATATTGCTCACGATGACACTGCCCATGGTGATAGTGCTCACGGTGACACTGCCTATGTTGATAGTGGTCACGGTGATAGTGCTCATGGTGACAGTTCCCATGGTTACAGTGCCCATGGTGACAGTTCTCATGGTGACAGTGCTCATGGTGATAGTTCTCACGGTGACAGTGCCCGTGGTGATAGTGCACATGGTGATAGTGCTCATGGTGATAGTGCTCATGGTGACACTGCCCATGGTGACTGTGCTCATGCTGGCGGTGTACATGGTTGGAGTTCCGATGGTGAAATTCCTCATGGTAGCACTGCCCATGATGATAGTGCTCATGGTGACAGTGTCCATGGTGACAGTGCACATGGTGACAGTGCCCATGGTGACATTTCCCATGGTGACAGTGTTCATGGTAAGAGTTTCCATGGTGACAGTGCTCATGTTCACAGTGCCCATGGTGACAGTGTCCATGGCCAACAGTGCCCATGGTGAGAGTGCCCATGGTGACAGTGCCCATGGTGACAGTGATCATGATGAGAGTTCCCATGTTGACAGTGCCCATGGTGACAGTGCATATGGTGATAGTGCTCATGGTGACTGTGCCCTTAGTGATAGTGCTCAGGGTGATAGTGCTCATGGTTATAGTGCTCATGGTGACACTGCCCATGGCGATATTGCTCACGGTGATACTGCCCATTGTGATAGTGCTCACGGTGACAGTGCTCTGGTGGATAGTGCCCATGGTGACAGTGTCCCTGGTGACCGTGCTCATGGTGACATTTCCCATGGTGAGAGTGCTCATGGTGAGAGTGCTCACTGTGGCAGTGCCAATGGTTACAGTGCTCATGGTGGCAGTGTCCATGGTGGCAGTTCCTAAGATGACAGTGTCCATGAGGACAGAGCCCACGGTGACAGTGCTCATGGTGACAGTGCCCATGGTGACAGTGCACACGGTGACAGTGCCCACGGTGACAGTGCTCACGGTGAGAGTGCTCATGGTGATAGTGCCCATGGTAATAGTGCTCACTGTGACATTTCCCATGGTGATATTGCTCACGGTGACACTGCAAATGGTGTTAGTGCTCACGGTGATAGTGCTCATGGTGACAGTTCCCATGGTGAGAGTGCCCACGGTGACAGTGCTCATGGTGACAGTTCGCATGGTGACAGTGCCCATGTTGAAAGTGCCCATGGTAATAGTGCTCATGGTGACACTGCCCATGGTGACTGTGCTCATGCTGGCGGTGTACATGGTTGGAGTTGCCATGGTGAAATTCCTCATGGTGGCACTGCCCATGATGATAGTGCTCATGGTGACAGTGTCCATGGTAACAATGCCCATGCTGACAGTGCCCATGGTGACATTTCCCATGGTGACAGTGTTCATGGTAAGAGTTACCATGGTGACAGTGCTCATGTTCACAGTGCCCATGGTGACAGTTTCCATGGTCAACAGTGCCCATGGTGAGAGTGCCCATGCTGACAGTGCCCATGGTGACAGTGCCCATGGTGACAGTACTCATGGTGACACTTCCCATGATGACAATGATCATGGTGACAGTGCTCACGGTGATAGTGCTCATGGTGGCAGTTCCCATATTGACGGTGCTCATGGTGATAGTTCTCATGGTGACAGTGCCCATGATGACAGTTCCAATGTTGACAGTGTACATGGGGACAATGCTCATGGAAAGAGTGTCCATGGTCATAGTGCTCCTGGTGACAGTGTCCATGGTTACAGTGCCCATGGTGACATTTTCCATGGTGACGGTTCCCAAGGTGACATTGTCCATGGTGACAGTGCCCATGGTTACAGTGCCCATGCTGAAAGTTCCCATGGTGACAGTGCTCAAGGTCACAATGCTCATGGTGACAGTGTCCATGGTGACAGTGCTCATGGTGACAGTGCTCACGGTGATAGTGCCCACAGTGGCAGTGCTCTAGGTGACAGTGCCCATGTTGAACAGTGCTCATGGTGACAGTGCTTATGGTGACAGTGCCCACGGTGACAGAGCAAATGGTGAGAGTGCCCATGGTGACATTTCCCTCTGTGACAGTGCTTATGGTGACAGTGGCCATGGTGACACTGGCCATGGTGACAGTGCTCATGGTGAGAGTTCCCATGGTGACAGTGCTCATATTGACAGTGCCCATGGGGACAATGCTGATGGATACAGTGTCCATGGTGATAGTGCTCCTGGGGACAGTGTAGATGGTTACAGTGCCCATGGTGACATTTTCCACAGTGACAGTGTCCATGGTGAGAGTGCCCATGGAGACAGTGTCCATAGTGACAGTGCCCATGGTGACAGTGCTCATGGTGACACTTCCCATAGTGAACAGTGTCCAGGGTGACATTTCCCATGGAGACAGTGCTCCTGGTGAGAGTTCCAATGCTGACAGGGCTCACGTTGACAGTGCCCATGGTGACCGTTCCCATGTTGACACTTCCCATGGTGATAGTGCTCATGGTGACAGTGCTCATGGTGACAGTGCACATGGTGACATTGCCCACGGTGACAGTGCTCACTGTGATAGTGCTCATGGTGATAGTGCTCATAGTGATAGTGTTCATGGTGACAGTTCGCATGGTGACAGTGCCCATGTTGAAAGTGCCCATGGTGACAGTGCTCATGGTGACACTGCCCATGTTGACTGTGCTCATGCTGGCAGTGTACATGGATGGAGTTCCGATGGTGAAATTGCTCATGGTAGCACTGCCCATGATGATAGTGCTCATGGTGACAGTGTCCATGGTGACAGTGCCTATGGTGACAGTGCCCATTGTGATAGTGCTCAGGGTGAGAGTGCCCACAGTGACAGTGCTCATGGTGACAGTTCCTATGGTGACAGTACCCATGATGACAGTGCTCATGGGGACAGTGCTCATGGTGACGGTGCACACGGTGATAATGCCAACGGTGACATTGCTCATGGTGATAGTGCTCATGGTGATAGTGCCTATTGTAATAGTGCTCACAGTGACAGTGCCCATGTTGATATTGCTCAAGGTGACACTGCCCATTGTGATAGTGCTCACGGTGATAGTGCTCATGGTGACACTTCCCTTGGTGATAGTGCTCATGGTGATAGTGCTCATGGTGACAGTTCACATGGTGACAGTGCTCATGATGACAGTGCTCACGGTGACACTGCCCACGTTGATAGTGCTCACAGTGATAGTGCTCCTGGTGACAATTCCCATGGTTACAGTGCCCATGGTGACAGTTCTCATGGTGACAGTGCTCACGGTGATAGTTCTCACGGTGACAGTGCCCGTGGTGATAGTGCACATGGTGATAGTGCTCAAGGTGATAGTGCTCATGGTGACACTGCCCATGGTGACTGTGCTCATGCTGGTGGTGTACATGTTTGGAGTTCCCATGGTGAAATTCCTTATGGTGGCAATGCCCATGACGATAGTGCTCATGGTGACAGTGTCCATGGTGACAGTGCCCATCGTGACAGTGCCCATGGTGACATTTCCCATGGTGACAGTGCTTATGGTGAGAGTTCCCATGGTGACAGTGCTCATGTTGACAGTGCCCATGGTGACAGTGTCCATGGTGACAGTGCCCATGGTGAGAGTGCCCATGGTGACAGTGTCCAAGGTGACAGTGCTCATGTTGACTGTGCCCACGGTGACAATGCTCATGGTGAGAATTCCAATGGTGACAGTGCTCACCTTGACAGTGTCCATGGTGACCATTCCCATGGTGACAGTTCCCAAGGTGATAGTGCCCATGGTGACAGTGCTCATGGTGACAGTGCTCACTGTGATAGTGCTCACGGTGACAGTTCCCCTGGTGATAGTGCTCATGGTGATAGTGCTCATGGTGACACTGCCCATGGTGAATGTGCTCATGCTGGCGGTGTACATGGTTGGAGTTCCCATGGTGACATTCCTTATGGTGGTATTGCACATGATGATAGTGCTCATGCTGAGAGTGTCCATGGTGACAGTGCCTATGGTGACAGTGCCCATGGTGACATTTCCCATGGTGACAGTGCTCATGGTGAGAGTTCCCATGGTGACAATGCTCATGTTGACAATGCCCATGGTGACTATGCTCATGGTGACAGTGCCCACGGTGAAAATGCTCATGGTGACAGTGCTCACGGTGATAGTGCTCACGGTAATACTGCTCATGCTGACAGTGCCCTTGGTGATAGTGCTCATGATAATAGTGCTCATGGTGACGCTTTGCATGGTGACAGTGCCCATGGTGACATTTCCCATGGTGACAGTGCTCATGGTGACAGTGCCCACGGTGACAATTCTCATGTTGACAATGCTCACAGTGATAGTGCTCACGGTGACAGTGCTCCCGCTGACAGTGCCCTTGGTGATAGTGCTCATGGTAATACTGCTCATTGTGATAGTGCTCATGGTGACGGTTCGCATGGTGACCGTGCACACGCTGACAATGCCCACAGTGACAGTGCTCACGGTGATAGGGCTCATGGAGATAGTGCCCATTGTAATAGTGCTCACGGTGACAGTGCCCATGTTGATATTGCTGACGGTGACACTGCCCATGGTGATAGTGGTCACAGTGATAGCGCTCATGGTGACACTGCCCTTGGTGATAGTGCTCATGGTGATAGTGCTCATGGTAATAGTGCTCATGGTGACACTCCCCATGGTGACAGTGCCCATGGTGACACTCTCGATAGTGACATTTCTCATGGTGACAGTGCTCATGGTGAGAGTTCCCATGGTGACATTGCACATGGTGACAGGGTTCATTGTGATAGTGCTCACGCTGATAGTGCCCACAGTGACAGTTCTAATGGTGACAGTTCCCATGGTGACAGTGCCCATGATGACAGTGCTCATGGTGACAGTGCCCACGATGACAGTGCTCATGGGGACAGTGCCCTTGTTGATAGTTCTCATGGTGATAATGCTGATGGTGGCAGTTCGCATGGTGACACTGCGCATGTTGAAAGTGCCCACGGTGACAGTGCTCATGGTGGCACTGCCGATGGTGACTGTGCTCATGCCGGCGGTGTACATGGTTGGAGTTCCGATGGTGAAATTCCTCATGGTAGCACTGCCCATGATGTTAGTGCTCATGGTGACAGTGTCCAAGGTGACAGTGCCTATGGTGACACTGTCGATAGTGACATTTATCATGGTGACAGTGCTCATGGTGAGAGTTCCCATGGTGACATTGCACATGGTGACAGGGTTCATTGGTATAGTGCTCACGGTGATAGTGCCCACATTGACAGTGCTCATTGTGACCGTTCCTATGGTGACAGTGCTCATAATGACAGTGCTCATGGTGACAGTGCCCACTGTGATAGTGCTCACGGTGACAGTGCCCTTGGTGATAGCGCTCTTGGTGATAGTGCACACGGTGATAGTTCGCAAGGTGACAGTGCTCAAGTTGAATGTGCCCATGGTGACAGTACCCATGGTGACAGTGCCCATGGTGACAGTGCACATGGTGACATTTCCCATGGTGACAGTGCTCATGGTGAGAGTTACCATGGTGACAGTGCGCATGTTGACATTGCCCATGGTGACCTTTCCCATGGTGACAGTTCCCATGGTGATAGTGCTCATGGTGATAGTGCTCATGGTGACAGTGCACACGGTGACAATGCGCACAGTGACAATGCTCACAGTGATAGTGCTCATGGTGATAGTGCCTATTGTAAGAGTGCTCACGTTGACAGTGCCCATGTTGATATTGCTCAAGGTGACACTGCCCATGGTAATAGTGCTCATGGTGATAGTGCTCATGGTGACACTTCCCTTGGTGATAGTGCGCTTGGTGATAGTGCTCATGGTAATAGTGCTCATGGTGACAGTGCTCATGTTGACAGTGCCCATGGTGAGGGTGTCCATGGTGACAGAGCTCATGTGGACAGTGCCAACGGTGACAGTGCTTATGGTGAGAGTTCCCATGGTGACAGTGCTCACCTTGACAGTGCCCTTGGTGATAGTACCCATGATAATAGTGCTCACGGTGACAGTGCGCATGGTGATTGTGCTCATGGTGATAGTGCTCATGGGGACAGTTCCCTTGGTGATAGTGCTCATTGTGATAGTGCTCAAGGTGACAGTTCGCATGGTGACAGTGCTCATGATGACAGTGGTCATTGTGACAGTACCCACGGTGACAGTGCTCATGGTGACAGTGCCCTTGGTGAGAGTACCCATGGTAATATTGCTCACATGACAGTGCCCATAGTGATATTGCTCACGATGACACTGCCCATGGTGATAGTGCTCACGGTGACACTGCCTATGTTGATAGTGGTCACGGTGATAGTGCTCATGGTGACAGTTCCCATGGTTACAGTGCCCATGGTGACAGTTCTCATGGTGACAGTGCTCATGGTGATAGTTCTCACGGTGACAGTGCCCGTGGTGATAGTGCACATGGTGATAGTGCTCATGGTGATAGTGCTCATGGTGACACTGCCCATGGTGACTGTGCTCATGCTGGCGGTGTACATGGTTGGAGTTCCGATGGTGAAATTCCTCATGGTAGCACTGCCCATGATGATAGTGCTCATGGTGACAGTGTCCATGGTGACAGTGCACATGGTGACAGTGCCCATGGTGACATTTCCCATGGTGACAGTGTTCATGGTAAGAGTTTCCATGGTGACAGTGCTCATGTGCACAGTGCCCATGGTGACAGTGTCCATGGCCAACAGTGCCCATGGTGAGAGTGCCCATGGTGACAGTGCCCATGGTGACAGTGATCATGATGAGAGTTCCCATGTTGACAGTGCCCATGGTGACAGTGCATATGGTGATAGTGCTCATGGTGACTGTGCCCTTAGTGATAGTGCTCAGGGTGATAGTGCTCATGGTTATAGTGCTCATGGTGACACTGCCCATGGCGATATTGCTCACGGTGATACTGCCCATTGTGATAGTGCTCACGGTGACAGTGCTCTGGTGGATAGTGCCCATGGTGACAGTGTCCCTGGTGACCGTGCTCATGGTGACATTTCCCATGGTGAGAGTGCTCATGGTGAGAGTGCTCACTGTGGCAGTGCCAATGGTTACAGTGCTCATGGTGGCAGTGTCCATGGTGGCAGTTCCTAAGATGACAGTGTCCATGAGGACAGAGCCCACGGTGACAGTGCTCATGGTGACAGTGCCCATGGTGACAGTGCACACGGTGACAGTGCCCACGGTGACAGTGCTCACGGTGAGAGTGCTCATGGTGATAGTGCCCATGGTAATAGTGCTCACTGTGACATTTCCCATGGTGATATTGCTCACGGTGACACTGCAAATGGTGTTAGTGCTCACGGTGATAGTGCTCATGGTGACAGTTCCCATGGTGAGAGTGCCCACGGTGACAGTGCTCATGGTGACAGTTCGCATGGTGACAGTGCCCATGTTGAAAGTGCCCATGGTAATAGTGCTCATGGTGACACTGCCCATGGTGACTGTGCTCATGCTGGCGGTGTACATGGTTGGAGTGGCCATGGTGAAATTCCTCATGGTGGCACTGCCCATGATGATAGTGCTCATGGTGACAGTGTCCATGGTAACAATGCCCATGCTGACAGTGCCCATGGTGACATTTCCCATGGTGACAGTGTTCATGGTAAGAGTTACCATGGTGACAGTGCTCATGTTCACAGTGCCCATGGTGACAGTTTCCATGGTCAACAGTGCCCATGGTGAGAGTGCCCATGCTGACAGTGCCCATGGTGACAGTGCCCATGGTGACAGTACTCATGGTGACACTTCCCATGATGACAATGATCATGGTGACAGTGCTCACGGTGATAGTGCTCATGGTGGCAGTTCCCATATTGACGGTGCTCATGGTGATAGTTCTCATGGTGACAGTGCCCATGATGACAGTTCCAATGTTGACAGTGTACATGGGGACAATGCTCATGGAAAGAGTGTCCATGGTCATAGTGCTCCTGGTGACAGTGTCCATGGTTACAGTGCCCATGGTGACATTTTCCATGGTGACGGTTCCCAAGGTGACATTGTCCATGGTGACAGTGCCCATGGTTACAGTGCCCATGCTGAAAGTTCCCATGGTGACAGTGCTCAAGGTCACAATGCTCATGGTGACAGTGTCCATGGTGACAGTGCTCATGGTGACAGTGCTCACGGTGATAGTGCCCACAGTGGCAGTGCTCTAGGTGACAGTGCCCATGTTGAACAGTGCTCATGGTGACAGTGCTTATGGTGACAGTGCCCACGGTGACAGAGCAAATGGTGAGAGTGCCCATGGTGACATTTCCCTCTGTGACAGTGCTTATGGTGACAGTGGCCATGGTGACACTGGCCATGGTGACAGTGCTCATGGTGAGAGTTCCCATGGTGACAGTGCTCATATTGACAGTGCCCATGGGGACAATGCTGATGGATACAGTGTCCATGGTGATAGTGCTCCTGGGGACAGTGTAGATGGTTACAGTGCCCATGGTGACATTTTCCACAGTGACAGTGTCCATGGTGAGAGTGCCCATGGAGACAGTGTCCATAGTGACAGTGCCCATGGTGACAGTGCTCATGGTGACACTTCCCATAGTGAACAGTGTCCAGGGTGACATTTCCCATGGAGACAGTGCTCCTGGTGAGAGTTCCAATGCTGACAGGGCTCACGTTGACAGTGCCCATGGTGACCGTTCCCATGTTGACACTTCCCATGGTGATAGTGCTCATGGTGACAGTGCTCATGGTGACAGTGCACATGGTGACATTGCCCACGGTGACAGTGCTCACTGTGATAGTGCTCATGGTGATAGTGCTCATAGTGATAGTGTTCATGGTGACAGTTCGCATGGTGACAGTGCCCATGTTGACTGTGCTCATGCTGGCAGTGTACATGGATGGAGTTCCGATGGTGAAATTGCTCATGGTAGCACTGCCCATGATGATAGTGCTCATGGTGACAGTGTCCATGGTGACAGTGCCTATGGTGACAGTGCCCATTGTGATAGTGCTCAGGGTGAGAGTGCCCACAGTGACAGTGCTCATGGTGACAGTTCCTATGGTGACAGTACCCATGATGACAGTGCTCATGGGGACAGTGCTCATGGTGACGGTGCACACGGTGATAATGCCAACGGTGACATTGCTCATGGTGATAGTGCTCATGGTGATAGTGCCTATTGTAATAGTGCTCACAGTGACAGTGCCCATGTTGATATTGCTCAAGGTGACACTGCCCATTGTGATAGTGCTCACGGTGATAGTGCTCATGGTGACACTTCCCTTGGTGATAGTGCTCATGGTGATAGTGCTCATGGTGACAGTTCACATGGTGACAGTGCTCATGATGACAGTGCTCACGGTGACACTGCCCACGTTGATAGTGCTCACAGTGATAGTGCTCCTGGTGACAATTCCCATGGTTACAGTGCCCATGGTGACAGTTCTCATGGTGACAGTGCTCACGGTGATAGTTCTCACGGTGACAGTGCCCGTGGTGATAGTGCACATGGTGATAGTGCTCAAGGTGATAGTGCTCATGGTGACACTGCCCATGGTGACTGTGCTCATGCTGGTGGTGTACATGTTTGGAGTTCCCATGGTGAAATTCCTTATGGTGGCAATGCCCATGACGATAGTGCTCATGGTGACAGTGTCCATGGTGACAGTGCCCATCGTGACAGTGCCCATGGTGACATTTCCCATGGTGACAGTGCTTATGGTGAGAGTTCCCATGGTGACAGTGCTCATGTTGACAGTGCCCATGGTGACAGTGTCCATGGTGACAGTGCCCATGGTGAGAGTGCCCATGGTGACAGTGTCCAAGGTGACAGTGCTCATGTTGACTGTGCCCACGGTGACAATGCTCATGGTGAGAATTCCAATGGTGACAGTGCTCACCTTGACAGTGTCCATGGTGACCATTCCCATGGTGACAGTTCCCAAGGTGATAGTGCCCATGGTGACAGTGCTCATGGTGACAGTGCTCACTGTGATAGTGCTCACGGTGACAGTTCCCCTGGTGATAGTGCTCATGGTGATAGTGCTCATGGTGACACTGCCCATGGTGAATGTGCTCATGCTGGCGGTGTACATGGTTGGAGTTCCCATGGTGACATTCCTTATGGTGGTATTGCACATGATGATAGTGCTCATGCTGAGAGTGTCCATGGTGACAGTGCCTATGGTGACAGTGCCCATGGTGACATTTCCCATGGTGACAGTGCTCATGGTGAGAGTTCCCATGGTGACAATGCTCATGTTGACAATGCCCATGGTGACTATGCTCATGGTGACAGTGCCCACGGTGAAAATGCTCATGGTGACAGTGCTCACGGTGATAGTGCTCACGGTAATACTGCTCATGCTGACAGTGCCCTTGGTGATAGTGCTCATGATAATAGTGCTCATGGTGACGCTTTGCATGGTGACAGTGCCCATGGTGACATTTCCCATGGTGACAGTGCTCATGGTGACAGTGCCCACGGTGACAATTCTCATGTTGACAATGCTCACAGTGATAGTGCTCACGGTGACAGTGCTCCCGCTGACAGTGCCCTTGGTGATAGTGCTCATGGTAATACTGCTCATTGTGATAGTGCTCATGGTGACGGTTCGCATGGTGACCGTGCACACGCTGACAATGCCCACAGTGACAGTGCTCACGGTGATAGGGCTCATGGAGATAGTGCCCATTGTAATAGTGCTCACGGTGACAGTGCCCATGTTGATATTGCTGACGGTGACACTGCCCATGGTGATAGTGGTCACAGTGATAGCGCTCATGGTGACACTGCCCTTGGTGATAGTGCTCATGGTGATAGTGCTCATGGTAATAGTGCTCATGGTGACACTCCCCATGGTGACAGTGCCCATGGTGACACTCTCGATAGTGACATTTCTCATGGTGACAGTGCTCATGGTGAGAGTTCCCATGGTGACATTGCACATGGTGACAGGGTTCATTGTGATAGTGCTCACGCTGATAGTGCCCACAGTGACAGTTCTAATGGTGACAGTTCCCATGGTGACAGTGCCCATGATGACAGTGCTCATGGTGACAGTGCCCACGATGACAGTGCTCATGGGGACAGTGCCCTTGTTGATAGTTCTCATGGTGATAGTGCTGATGGTGGCAGTTCGCATGGTGACACTGCGCATGTTGAAAGTGCCCACGGTGACAGTGCTCATGGTGGCACTGCCGATGGTGACTGTGCTCATGCCGGCGGTGTACATGGTTGGAGTTCCGATGGTGAAATTCCTCATGGTAGCACTGCCCATGATGTTAGTGCTCATGGTGACAGTGTCCAAGGTGACAGTGCCTATGGTGACACTGTCGATAGTGACATTTATCATGGTGACAGTGCTCATGGTGAGAGTTCCCATGGTGACATTGCACATGGTGACAGGGTTCATTGGTATAGTGCTCACGGTGATAGTGCCCACATTGACAGTGCTCATTGTGACCGTTCCTATGGTGACAGTGCTCATAATGACAGTGCTCATGGTGACAGTGCCCACTGTGATAGTGCTCACGGTGACAGTGCCCTTGGTGATAGCGCTCTTGGTGATAGTGCACACGGTGATAGTTCGCAAGGTGACAGTGCTCAAGTTGAATGTGCCCATGGTGACAGTACCCATGGTGACAGTGCCCATGGTGACAGTGCACATGGTGACATTTCCCATGGTGACAGTGCTCATGGTGAGAGTTACCATGGTGACAGTGCGCATGTTGACATTGCCCATGGTGACCTTTCCCATGGTGACAGTTCCCATGGTGATAGTGCTCATGGTGATAGTGCTCATGGTGACAGTGCACACGGTGACAATGCGCACAGTGACAATGCTCACAGTGATAGTGCTCATGGTGATAGTGCCTATTGTAAGAGTGCTCACGTTGACAGTGCCCATGTTGATATTGCTCAAGGTGACACTGCCCATGGTAATAGTGCTCATGGTGATAGTGCTCATGGTGACACTTCCCTTGGTGATAGTGCGCTTGGTGATAGTGCTCATGGTAATAGTGCTCATGGTGACAGTGCTCATGTTGACAGTGCCCATGGTGAGGGTGTCCATGGTGACAGAGCTCATGTGGACAGTGCCAACGGTGACAGTGCTTATGGTGAGAGTTCCCATGGTGACAGTGCTCACCTTGACAGTGCCCTTGGTGATAGTACCCATGATAATAGTGCTCACGGTGACAGTGCGCATGGTGATTGTGCTCATGGTGATAGTGCTCATGGGGACAGTTCCCTTGGTGATAGTGCTCATTGTGATAGTGCTCAAGGTGACAGTTCGCATGGTGACAGTGCTCATGATGACAGTGGTCATTGTGACAGTACCCACGGTGACAGTGCTCATGGTGACAGTGCCCTTGGTGAGAGTACCCATGGTAATATTGCTCACATGACAGTGCCCATAGTGATATTGCTCACGATGACACTGCCCATGGTGATAGTGCTCACGGTGACACTGCCTATGTTGATAGTGGTCACGGTGATAGTGCTCATGGTGACAGTTCCCATGGTTACAGTGCCCATGGTGACAGTTCTCATGGTGACAGTGCTCATGGTGATAGTTCTCACGGTGACAGTGCCCGTGGTGATAGTGCACATGGTGATAGTGCTCATGGTGATAGTGCTCATGGTGACACTGCCCATGGTGACTGTGCTCATGCTGGCGGTGTACATGGTTGGAGTTCCGATGGTGAAATTCCTCATGGTAGCACTGCCCATGATGATAGTGCTCATGGTGACAGTGTCCATGGTGACAGTGCACATGGTGACAGTGCCCATGGTGACATTTCCCATGGTGACAGTGTTCATGGTAAGAGTTTCCATGGTGACAGTGCTCATGTGCACAGTGCCCATGGTGACAGTGTCCATGGCCAACAGTGCCCATGGTGAGAGTGCCCATGGTGACAGTGCCCATGGTGACAGTGATCATGATGAGAGTTCCCATGTTGACAGTGCCCATGGTGACAGTGCATATGGTGATAGTGCTCATGGTGACTGTGCCCTTAGTGATAGTGCTCAGGGTGATAGTGCTCATGGTTATAGTGCTCATGGTGACACTGCCCATGGTGATATTGCTCACGGTGATACTGCCCATTGTGATAGTGCTCACGGTGACAGTGCTCTGGTGGATAGTGCCCATGGTGACAGTGTCCCTGGTGACCGTGCTCATGGTGACATTTCCCATGGTGAGAGTGCTCATGGTGAGAGTGCTCACTGTGGCAGTGCCAATGGTTACAGTGCTCATGGTGGCAGTGTCCATGGTGGCAGTTCCTAAGATGACAGTGTCCATGAGGACAGAGCCCACGGTGACAGTGCTCATGGTGACAGTGCCCATGGTGACAGTGCACACGGTGACAGTGCCCACGGTGACAGTGCTCACGGTGAGAGTGCTCATGGTGATAGTGCCCATGGTAATAGTGCTCACTGTGACATTTCCCATGGTGATATTGCTCACGGTGACACTGCAAATGGTGTTAGTGCTCACGGTGATAGTGCTCATGGTGACAGTTCCCATGGTGAGAGTGCCCACGGTGACAGTGCTCATGGTGACAGTTCGCATGGTGACAGTGCCCATGTTGAAAGTGCCCATGGTAATAGTGCTCATGGTGACACTGCCCATGGTGACTGTGCTCATGCTGGCGGTGTACATGGTTGGAGTGGCCATGGTGAAATTCCTCATGGTGGCACTGCCCATGATGATAGTGCTCATGGTGACAGTGTCCATGGTAACAATGCCCATGCTGACAGTGCCCATGGTGACATTTCCCATGGTGACAGTGTTCATGGTAAGAGTTACCATGGTGACAGTGCTCATGTTCACAGTGCCCATGGTGACAGTTTCCATGGTCAACAGTGCCCATGGTGAGAGTGCCCATGCTGACAGTGCCCATGGTGACAGTGCCCATGGTGACAGTACTCATGGTGACACTTCCCATGATGACAATGATCATGGTGACAGTGCTCACGGTGATAGTGCTCATGGTGGCAGTTCCCATATTGACGGTGCTCATGGTGATAGTTCTCATGGTGACAGTGCCCATGATGACAGTTCCAATGTTGACAGTGTACATGGGGACAATGCTCATGGAAAGAGTGTCCATGGTCATAGTGCTCCTGGTGACAGTGTCCATGGTTACAGTGCCCATGGTGACATTTTCCATGGTGACGGTTCCCAAGGTGACATTGTCCATGGTGACAGTGCCCATGGTTACAGTGCCCATGCTGAAAGTTCCCATGGTGACAGTGCTCAAGGTCACAATGCTCATGGTGACAGTGTCCATGGTGACAGTGCTCATGGTGACAGTGCTCACGGTGATAGTGCCCACAGTGGCAGTGCTCTAGGTGACAGTGCCCATGTTGAACAGTGCTCATGGTGACAGTGCTTATGGTGACAGTGCCCACGGTGACAGAGCAAATGGTGAGAGTGCCCATGGTGACATTTCCCTCTGTGACAGTGCTTATGGTGACAGTGGCCATGGTGACACTGGCCATGGTGACAGTGCTCATGGTGAGAGTTCCCATGGTGACAGTGCTCATATTGACAGTGCCCATGGGGACAATGCTGATGGATACAGTGTCCATGGTGATAGTGCTCCTGGGGACAGTGTAGATGGTTACAGTGCCCATGGTGACATTTTCCACAGTGACAGTGTCCATGGTGAGAGTGCCCATGGAGACAGTGTCCATAGTGACAGTGCCCATGGTGACAGTGCTCATGGTGACACTTCCCATAGTGAACAGTGTCCAGGGTGACATTTCCCATGGAGACAGTGCTCCTGGTGAGAGTTCCAATGCTGACAGTGCTCACGTTGACAGTGCCCATGGTGACCGTTCCCATGTTGACACTTCCCATGGTGATAGTGCTCATGGTGACAGTGCTCATGGTGACAGTGCACATGGTGACATTGCCCACGGTGACAGTGCTCACTGTGATAGTGCTCATGGTGATAGTGCTCATAGTGATAGTGTTCATGGTGACAGTTCGCATGGTGACAGTGCCCATGTTGACTGTGCTCATGCTGGCAGTGTACATGGATGGAGTTCCGATGGTGAAATTGCTCATGGTAGCACTGCCCATGATGATAGTGCTCATGGTGACAGTGTCCATGGTGACAGTGCCTATGGTGACAGTGCCCATTGTGATAGTGCTCAGGGTGAGAGTGCCCACAGTGACAGTGCTCATGGTGACAGTTCCTATGGTGACAGTACCCATGATGACAGTGCTCATGGGGACAGTGCTCATGGTGACGGTGCACACGGTGATAATGCCAACGGTGACATTGCTCATGGTGATAGTGCTCATGGTGATAGTGCCTATTGTAATAGTGCTCACAGTGACAGTGCCCATGTTGATATTGCTCAAGGTGACACTGCCCATTGTGATAGTGCTCACGGTGATAGTGCTCATGGTGACACTTCCCTTGGTGATAGTGCTCATGGTGATAGTGCTCATGGTGACAGTTCACATGGTGACAGTGCTCATGATGACAGTGCTCACGGTGACACTGCCCACGTTGATAGTGCTCACAGTGATAGTGCTCCTGGTGACAATTCCCATGGTTACAGTGCCCATGGTGACAGTTCTCATGGTGACAGTGCTCACGGTGATAGTTCTCACGGTGACAGTGCCCGTGGTGATAGTGCACATGGTGATAGTGCTCAAGGTGATAGTGCTCATGGTGACACTGCCCATGGTGACTGTGCTCATGCTGGTGGTGTACATGTTTGGAGTTCCCATGGTGAAATTCCTTATGGTGGCAATGCCCATGACGATAGTGCTCATGGTGACAGTGTCCATGGTGACAGTGCCCATCGTGACAGTGCCCATGGTGACATTTCCCATGGTGACAGTGCTTATGGTGAGAGTTCCCATGGTGACAGTGCTCATGTTGACAGTGCCCATGGTGACAGTGTCCATGGTGACAGTGCCCATGGTGAGAGTGCCCATGGTGACAGTGTCCAAGGTGACAGTGCTCATGTTGACTGTGCCCACGGTGACAATGCTCATGGTGAGAATTCCAATGGTGACAGTGCTCACCTTGACAGTGTCCATGGTGACCATTCCCATGGTGACAGTTCCCAAGGTGATAGTGCCCATGGTGACAGTGCTCATGGTGACAGTGCTCACTGTGATAGTGCTCACGGTGACAGTTCCCCTGGTGATAGTGCTCATGGTGATAGTGCTCATGGTGACACTGCCCATGGTGAATGTGCTCATGCTGGCGGTGTACATGGTTGGAGTTCCCATGGTGACATTCCTTATGGTGGTATTGCACATGATGATAGTGCTCATGCTGAGAGTGTCCATGGTGACAGTGCCTATGGTGACAGTGCCCATGGTGACATTTCCCATGGTGACAGTGCTCATGGTGAGAGTTCCCATGGTGACAATGCTCATGTTGACAATGCCCATGGTGACTATGCTCATGGTGACAGTGCCCACGGTGAAAATGCTCATGGTGACAGTGCTCACGGTGATAGTGCTCACGGTAATACTGCTCATGCTGACAGTGCCCTTGGTGATAGTGCTCATGATAATAGTGCTCATGGTGACGCTTTGCATGGTGACAGTGCCCATGGTGACATTTCCCATGGTGACAGTGCTCATGGTGACAGTGCCCACGGTGACAATTCTCATGTTGACAATGCTCACAGTGATAGTGCTCACGGTGACAGTGCTCCCGCTGACAGTGCCCTTGGTGATAGTGCTCATGGTAATACTGCTCATTGTGATAGTGCTCATGGTGACGGTTCGCATGGTGACCGTGCACACGCTGACAATGCCCACAGTGACAGTGCTCACGGTGATAGGGCTCATGGAGATAGTGCCCATTGTAATAGTGCTCACGGTGACAGTGCCCATGTTGATATTGCTGACGGTGACACTGCCCATGGTGATAGTGGTCACAGTGATAGCGCTCATGGTGACACTGCCCTTGGTGATAGTGCTCATGGTGATAGTGCTCATGGTAATAGTGCTCATGGTGACACTCCCCATGGTGACAGTGCCCATGGTGACACTCTCGATAGTGACATTTCTCATGGTGACAGTGCTCATGGTGAGAGTTCCCATGGTGACATTGCACATGGTGACAGGGTTCATTGTGATAGTGCTCACGCTGATAGTGCCCACAGTGACAGTTCTAATGGTGACAGTTCCCATGGTGACAGTGCCCATGATGACAGTGCTCATGGTGACAGTGCCCACGATGACAGTGCTCATGGGGACAGTGCCCTTGTTGATAGTTCTCATGGTGATAGTGCTGATGGTGGCAGTTCGCATGGTGACACTGCGCATGTTGAAAGTGCCCACGGTGACAGTGCTCATGGTGGCACTGCCGATGGTGACTGTGCTCATGCCGGCGGTGTACATGGTTGGAGTTCCGATGGTGAAATTCCTCATGGTAGCACTGCCCATGATGTTAGTGCTCATGGTGACAGTGTCCAAGGTGACAGTGCCTATGGTGACACTGTCGATAGTGACATTTATCATGGTGACAGTGCTCATGGTGAGAGTTCCCATGGTGACATTGCACATGGTGACAGGGTTCATTGGTATAGTGCTCACGGTGATAGTGCCCACATTGACAGTGCTCATTGTGACCGTTCCTATGGTGACAGTGCTCATAATGACAGTGCTCATGGTGACAGTGCCCACTGTGATAGTGCTCACGGTGACAGTGCCCTTGGTGATAGCGCTCTTGGTGATAGTGCACACGGTGATAGTTCGCAAGGTGACAGTGCTCAAGTTGAATGTGCCCATGGTGACAGTACCCATGGTGACAGTGCCCATGGTGACAGTGCACATGGTGACATTTCCCATGGTGACAGTGCTCATGGTGAGAGTTACCATGGTGACAGTGCGCATGTTGACATTGCCCATGGTGACCTTTCCCATGGTGACAGTTCCCATGGTGATAGTGCTCATGGTGATAGTGCTCATGGTGACAGTGCACACGGTGACAATGCGCACAGTGACAATGCTCACAGTGATAGTGCTCATGGTGATAGTGCCTATTGTAAGAGTGCTCACGTTGACAGTGCCCATGTTGATATTGCTCAAGGTGACACTGCCCATGGTAATAGTGCTCATGGTGATAGTGCTCATGGTGACACTTCCCTTGGTGATAGTGCGCTTGGTGATAGTGCTCATGGTAATAGTGCTCATGGTGACAGTGCTCATGTTGACAGTGCCCATGGTGAGGGTGTCCATGGTGACAGAGCTCATGTGGACAGTGCCAACGGTGACAGTGCTTATGGTGAGAGTTCCCATGGTGACAGTGCTCACCTTGACAGTGCCCTTGGTGATAGTACCCATGATAATAGTGCTGACGGTGACAGTGCGCATGGTGATTGTGCTCATGGTGATAGTGCTCATGGGGACAGTTCCCTTGGTGATAGTGCTCACGGTGATAGTGCTCATTGTGATAGTGCTCAAGGTGACAGTTCGCATGGTGACAGTGCTCATGATGACGGTGGTCATTGTGACAGTACCCACGGTGACAGTGCTCATGGTGACAGTGCCCTTGGTGAGAGTACCCATGGTAATATTGCTCACATGACAGTGCCCATAGTGATATTGCTCACGATGACACTGCCCATGGTGATAGTGCTCACGGTGACACTGCCTATGTTGATAGTGGTCACGGTGATAGTGCTCATGGTGACAGTTCCCATGGTTACAGTGCCCATGGTGACAGTTCTCATGGTGACAGTGCTCATGGTGATAGTTCTCACGGTGACAGTGCCCGTGGTGATAGTGCACATGGTGATAGTGCTCATGGTGATAGTGCTCATGGTGACACTGCCCATGGTGACTGTGCTCATGCTGGCGGTGTACATGGTTGGAGTTCCGATGGTGAAATTCCTCATGGTAGCACTGCCCATGATGATAGTGCTCATGGTGACAGTGTCCATGGTGACAGTGCACATGGTGACAGTGCCCATGGTGACATTTCCCATGGTGACAGTGTTCATGGTAAGAGTTTCCATGGTGACAGTGCTCATGTTCACAGTGCCCATGGTGACAGTGTCCATGGCCAACAGTGCCCATGGTGAGAGTGCCCATGGTGACAGTGCCCATGGTGACAGTGATCATGATGAGAGTTCCCATGTTGACAGTGCCCATGGTGACAGTGCATATGGTGATAGTGCTCATGGTGACTGTGCCCTTAGTGATAGTGCTCAGGGTGATAGTGCTCATGGTTATAGTGCTCATGGTGACACTGCCCATGGCGATATTGCTCACGGTGATACTGCCCATTGTGATAGTGCTCACGGTGACAGTGCTCTGGTGGATAGTGCCCATGGTGACAGTGTCCCTGGTGACCGTGCTCATGGTGACATTTCCCATGGTGAGAGTGCTCATGGTGAGAGTGCTCACTGTGGCAGTGCCAATGGTTACAGTGCTCATGGTGGCAGTGTCCATGGTGGCAGTTCCTAAGATGACAGTGTCCATGAGGACAGAGCCCACGGTGACAGTGCTCATGGTGACAGTGCCCATGGTGACAGTGCACACGGTGACAGTGCCCACGGTGACAGTGCTCACGGTGAGAGTGCTCATGGTGATAGTGCCCATGGTAATAGTGCTCACTGTGACATTTCCCATGGTGATATTGCTCACGGTGACACTGCAAATGGTGTTAGTGCTCACGGTGATAGTGCTCATGGTGACAGTTCCCATGGTGAGAGTGCCCACGGTGACAGTGCTCATGGTGACAGTTCGCATGGTGACAGTGCCCATGTTGAAAGTGCCCATGGTAATAGTGCTCATGGTGACACTGCCCATGGTGACTGTGCTCATGCTGGCGGTGTACATGGTTGGAGTTGCCATGGTGAAATTCCTCATGGTGGCACTGCCCATGATGATAGTGCTCATGGTGACAGTGTCCATGGTAACAATGCCCATGCTGACAGTGCCCATGGTGACATTTCCCATGGTGACAGTGTTCATGGTAAGAGTTACCATGGTGACAGTGCTCATGTTCACAGTGCCCATGGTGACAGTTTCCATGGTCAACAGTGCCCATGGTGAGAGTGCCCATGCTGACAGTGCCCATGGTGACAGTGCCCATGGTGACAGTACTCATGGTGACACTTCCCATGATGACAATGATCATGGTGACAGTGCTCACGGTGATAGTGCTCATGGTGGCAGTTCCCATATTGACGGTGCTCATGGTGATAGTTCTCATGGTGACAGTGCCCATGATGACAGTTCCAATGTTGACAGTGTACATGGGGACAATGCTCATGGAAAGAGTGTCCATGGTCATAGTGCTCCTGGTGACAGTGTCCATGGTTACAGTACCCATGGTGACATTTTCCATGGTGACGGTTCCCAAGGTGACATTGTCCATGGTGACAGTGCCCATGGTTACAGTGCCCATGGTGAAAGTTCCCATGGTGACAGTGCTCAAGGTCACAATGCTCATGGTGACAGTGTCCATGGTGACAGTGCTCATGGTGACAGTGCTCACGGTGATAGTGCCCACAGTGGCAGTGCTCTAGGTGACAGTGCCCATGTTGAACAGTGCTCATGGTGACAGTGCTTATGGTGACAGTGCCCACGGTGACAGAGCAAATGGTGAGAGTGCCCATGGTGACATTTCCCTCTGTGACAGTGCTTATGGTGACAGTGGCCATGGTGACACTGGCCATGGTGACAGTGCTCATGGTGAGAGTTCCCATGGTGACAGTGCTCATATTGACAGTGCCCATGGGGACAATGCTGATGGATACAGTGTCCATGGTGATAGTGCTCCTGGGGACAGTGTAGATGGTTACAGTGCCCATGGTGACATTTTCCACAGTGACAGTGTCCATGGTGAGAGTGCCCATGGAGACAGTGTCCATAGTGACAGTGCCCATGGTGACAGTGCTCATGGTGACACTTCCCATAGTGAACAGTGTCCAGGGTGACATTTCCCATGGAGACAGTGCTCCTGGTGAGAGTTCCAATGCTGACAGTGCTCACGTTGACAGTGCCCATGGTGACCGTTCCCATGTTGACACTTCCCATGGTGATAGTGCTCATGGTGACAGTGCTCATGGTGACAGTGCACATGGTGACATTGCCCACGGTGACAGTGCTCACTGTGATAGTGCTCATGGTGATAGTGCTCATAGTGATAGTGTTCATGGTGACAGTTCGCATGGTGACAGTGCCCATGTTGAAAGTGCCCATGGTGACAGTGCTCATGGTGACACTGCCCATGTTGACTGTGCTCATGCTGGCAGTGTACATGGATGGAGTTCCGATGGTGAAATTGCTCATGGTAGCACTGCCCATGATGATAGTGCTCATGGTGACAGTGTCCATGGTGACAGTGCCTATGGTGACAGTGCCCATTGTGATAGTGCTCAGGGTGAGAGTGCCCACAGTGACAGTGCTCATGGTGACAGTTCCTATGGTGACAGTACCCATGATGACAGTGCTCATGGGGACAGTGCTCATGGTGACGGTGCACACGGTGATAATGCCAACGGTGACATTGCTCATGGTGATAGTGCTCATGGTGATAGTGCCTATTGTAATAGTGCTCACAGTGACAGTGCCCATGTTGATATTGCTCAAGGTGACACTGCCCATTGTGATAGTGCTCACGGTGATAGTGCTCATGGTGACACTTCCCTTGGTGATAGTGCTCATGGTGATAGTGCTCATGGTGACAGTTCACATGGTGACAGTGCTCATGATGACAGTGCTCACGGTGACACTGCCCATGTTGATAGTGCTCACAGTGATAGTGCTCCTGGTGACAATTCCCATGGTTACAGTGCCCATGGTGACAGTTCTCATGGTGACAGTGCTCACGGTGATAGTTCTCACGGTGACAGTGCCCGTGGTGATAGTGCACATGGTGATAGTGCTCAAGGTGATAGTGCACATGGTGACACTGCCCATGGTGACTGTGCTCATGCTGGTGGTGTACATGTTTGGAGTTCCCATGGTGAAATTCCTTATGGTGGCAATGCCCATGACGATAGTGCTCATGGTGACAGTGTCCATGGTGACAGTGCCCATCGTGACAGTGCCCATGGTGACATTTCCCATGGTGACAGTGCTTATGGTGAGAGTTCCCATGGTGACAGTGCTCATGTTGACAGTGCCCATGGTGACAGTGTCCATGGTGACAGTGCCCATGGTGAGAGTGCCCATGGTGACAGTGTCCAAGGTGACAGTGCTCATGTTGACTGTGCCCACGGTGACAATGCTCATGGTGAGAATTCCAATGGTGACAGTGCTCACCTTGACAGTGTCCATGGTGACCATTCCCATGGTGACAGTTCCCAAGGTGATAGTGCCCATGGTGACAGTGCTCATGGTGACAGTGCTCACTGTGATAGTGCTCACGGTGACAGTTCCCCTGGTGATAGTGCTCATGGTGATAGTGCTCATGGTGACACTGCCCATGGTGAATGTGCTCATGCTGGCGGTGTACATGGTTGGAGTTCCCATGGTGACATTCCTTATGGTGGTATTGCACATGATGATAGTGCTCATGCTGAGAGTGTCCATGGTGACAGTGCCTATGGTGACAGTGCCCATGGTGACATTTCCCATGGTGACAGTGCTCATGGTGAGAGTTCCCATGGTGACAATGCTCATGTTGACAATGCCCATGGTGACTATGCTCATGGTGACAGTGCCCACGGTGAAAATGCTCATGGTGACAGTGCTCACGGTGATAGTGCTCACGGTAATACTGCTCATGCTGACAGTGCCCTTGGTGATAGTGCTCATGATAATAGTGCTCATGGTGACGCTTTGCATGGTGACAGTGCCCATGGTGACATTTCCCATGGTGACAGTGCTCATGGTGACAGTGCCCACGGTGACAATTCTCATGTTGACAATGCTCACAGTGATAGTGCTCACGGTGACAGTGCTCCTGCTGACAGTGCCCTTGGTGATAGTGCTCATGGTAATACTGCTCATTGTGATAGTGCTCATGGTGACGGTTCGCATGGTGACCGTGCACACGCTGACAATGCCCACAGTGACAGTGCTCACGGTGATAGGGCTCATGGAGATAGTGCCCATTGTAATAGTGCTCACGGTGACAGTGCCCATGTTGATATTGCTGACGGTGACACTGCCCATGGTGATAGTGGTCACAGTGATAGCGCTCATGGTGACACTGCCCTTGGTGATAGTGCTCATGGTGATAGTGCTCATGGTAATAGTGCTCATGGTGACACTCCCCATGGTGACAGTGCCCATGGTGACACTCTCGATAGTGACATTTCTCATGGTGACAGTGCTCATGGTGAGAGTTCCCATGGTGACATTGCACATGGTGACAGGGTTCATTGTGATAGTGCTCACGCTGATAGTGCCCACAGTGACAGTTCTAATGGTGACAGTTCCCATGGTGACAGTGCCCATGATGACAGTGCTCATGGTGACAGTGCCCACGATGACAGTGCTCATGGGGACAGTGCCCTTGTTGATAGTTCTCATGGTGATAGTGCTGATGGTGGCAGTTCGCATGGTGACACTGCGCATGTTGAAAGTGCCCACGGTGACAGTGCTCATGGTGGCACTGCCGATGGTGACTGTGCTCATGCCGGCGGTGTACATGGTTGGAGTTCCGATGGTGAAATTCCTCATGGTAGCACTGCCCATGATGTTAGTGCTCATGGTGACAGTGTCCAAGGTGACAGTGCCTATGGTGACACTGTCGATAGTGACATTTATCATGGTGACAGTGCTCATGGTGAGAGTTCCCATGGTGACATTGCACATGGTGACAGGGTTCATTGGTATAGTGCTCACGGTGATAGTGCCCACATTGACAGTGCTCATTGTGACCGTTCCTATGGTGACAGTGCTCATAATGACAGTGCTCATGGTGACAGTGCCCACTGTGATAGTGCTCACGGTGACAGTGCCCTTGGTGATAGCGCTCTTGGTGATAGTGCACACGGTGATAGTTCGCAAGGTGACAGTGCTCAAGTTGAATGTGCCCATGGTGACAGTACCCATGGTGACAGTGCCCATGGTGACAGTGCACATGGTGACATTTCCCATGGTGACAGTGCTCATGGTGAGAGTTACCATGGTGACAGTGCGCATGTTGACATTGCCCATGGTGACCTTTCCCATGGTGACAGTTCCCATGGTGATAGTGCTCATGGTGATAGTGCTCATGGTGACAGTGCACACGGTGACAATGCGCACAGTGACAATGCTCACAGTGATAGTGCTCATGGTGATAGTGCCTATTGTAAGAGTGCTCACGTTGACAGTGCCCATGTTGATATTGCTCAAGGTGACACTGCCCATGGTAATAGTGCTCATGGTGATAGTGCTCATGGTGACACTTCCCTTGGTGATAGTGCGCTTGGTGATAGTGCTCATGGTAATAGTGCTCATGGTGACAGTGCTCATGTTGACAGTGCCCATGGTGAGGGTGTCCATGGTGACAGAGCTCATGTGGACAGTGCCAACGGTGACAGTGCTTATGGTGAGAGTTCCCATGGTGACAGTGCTCACCTTGACAGTGCCCTTGGTGATAGTACCCATGATAATAGTGCTCACGGTGACAGTGCGCATGGTGATTGTGCTCATGGTGATAGTGCTCATGGGGACAGTTCCCTTGGTGATAGTGCTCATTGTGATAGTGCTCAAGGTGACAGTTCGCATGGTGACAGTGCTCATGATGACAGTGGTCATTGTGACAGTACCCACGGTGACAGTGCTCATGGTGACAGTGCCCTTGGTGAGAGTACCCATGGTAATATTGCTCACATGACAGTGCCCATAGTGATATTGCTCACGATGACACTGCCCATGGTGATAGTGCTCACGGTGACACTGCCTATGTTGATAGTGGTCACGGTGATAGTGCTCATGGTGACAGTTCCCATGGTTACAGTGCCCATGGTGACAGTTCTCATGGTGACAGTGCTCATGGTGATAGTTCTCACGGTGACAGTGCCCGTGGTGATAGTGCACATGGTGATAGTGCTCATGGTGATAGTGCTCATGGTGACACTGCCCATGGTGACTGTGCTCATGCTGGCGGTGTACATGGTTGGAGTTCCGATGGTGAAATTCCTCATGGTAGCACTGCCCATGATGATAGTGCTCATGGTGACAGTGTCCATGGTGACAGTGCACATGGTGACAGTGCCCATGGTGACATTTCCCATGGTGACAGTGTTCATGGTAAGAGTTTCCATGGTGACAGTGCTCATGTGCACAGTGCCCATGGTGACAGTGTCCATGGCCAACAGTGCCCATGGTGAGAGTGCCCATGGTGACAGTGCCCATGGTGACAGTGATCATGATGAGAGTTCCCATGTTGACAGTGCCCATGGTGACAGTGCATATGGTGATAGTGCTCATGGTGACTGTGCCCTTAGTGATAGTGCTCAGGGTGATAGTGCTCATGGTTATAGTGCTCATGGTGACACTGCCCATGGCGATATTGCTCACGGTGATACTGCCCATTGTGATAGTGCTCACGGTGACAGTGCTCTGGTGGATAGTGCCCATGGTGACAGTGTCCCTGGTGACCGTGCTCATGGTGACATTTCCCATGGTGAGAGTGCTCATGGTGAGAGTGCTCACTGTGGCAGTGCCAATGGTTACAGTGCTCATGGTGGCAGTGTCCATGGTGGCAGTTCCTAAGATGACAGTGTCCATGAGGACAGAGCCCACGGTGACAGTGCTCATGGTGACAGTGCCCATGGTGACAGTGCACACGGTGACAGTGCCCACAGTGACAGTGCTCACGGTGAGAGTGCTCATGGTGATAGTGCCCATGGTAATAGTGCTCACTGTGACATTTCCCATGGTGATATTGCTCACGGTGACACTGCAAATGGTGTTAGTGCTCACGGTGATAGTGCTCATGGTGACAGTTCCCATGGTGAGAGTGCCCACGGTGACAGTGCTCATGGTGACAGTTCGCATGGTGACAGTGCCCATGTTGAAAGTGCCCATGGTAATAGTGCTCATGGTGACACTGCCCATGGTGACTGTGCTCATGCTGGCGGTGTACATGGTTGGAGTTGCCATGGTGAAATTCCTCATGGTGGCACTGCCCATGATGATAGTGCTCATGGTGACAGTGTCCATGGTAACAATGCCCATGCTGACAGTGCCCATGGTGACATTTCCCATGGTGACAGTGTTCATGGTAAGAGTTACCATGGTGACAGTGCTCATGTTCACAGTGCCCATGGTGACAGTTTCCATGGTCAACAGTGCCCATGGTGAGAGTGCCCATGCTGACAGTGCCCATGGTGACAGTGCCCATGGTGACAGTACTCATGGTGACACTTCCCATGATGACAATGATCATGGTGACAGTGCTCACGGTGATAGTGCTCATGGTGGCAGTTCCCATATTGACGGTGCTCATGGTGATAGTTCTCATGGTGACAGTGCCCATGATGACAGTTCCAATGTTGACAGTGTACATGGGGACAATGCTCATGGAAAGAGTGTCCATGGTCATAGTGCTCCTGGTGACAGTGTCCATGGTTACAGTACCCATGGTGACATTTTCCATGGTGACGGTTCCCAAGGTGACATTGTCCATGGTGACAGTGCCCATGGTTACAGTGCCCATGGTGAAAGTTCCCATGGTGACAGTGCTCAAGGTCACAATGCTCATGGTGACAGTGTCCATGGTGACAGTGCTCATGATGACAGTGCTCACGGTGATAGTGCCCACAGTGGCAGTGCTCTAGGTGACAGTGCCCATGTTGAACAGTGCTCATGGTGACAGTGCTTATGGTGACAGTGCCCACGGTGACAGAGCAAATGGTGAGAGTGCCCATGGTGACATTTCCCTCTGTGACAGTGCTTATGGTGACAGTGGCCATGGTGACACTGGCCATGGTGACAGTGCTCATGGTGAGAGTTCCCATGGTGACAGTGCTCATATTGACAGTGCCCATGGGGACAATGCTGATGGATACAGTGTCCATGGTGATAGTGCTCCTGGGGACAGTGTAGATGGTTACAGTGCCCATGGTGACATTTTCCACAGTGACAGTGTCCATGGTGAGAGTGCCCATGGAGACAGTGTCCATAGTGACAGTGCCCATGGTGACAGTGCTCATGGTGACACTTCCCATAGTGAACAGTGTCCAGGGTGACATTTCCCATGGAGACAGTGCTCCTGGTGAGAGTTCCAATGCTGACAGTGCTCACGTTGACAGTGCCCATGGTGACCGTTCCCATGTTGACACTTCCCATGGTGATAGTGCTCATGGTGACAGTGCTCATGGTGACAGTGCACATGGTGACATTGCCCACGGTGACAGTGCTCACTGTGATAGTGCTCATGGTGATAGTGCTCATAGTGATAGTGTTCATGGTGACAGTTCGCATGGTGACAGTGCCCATGTTGAAAGTGCCCATGGTGACAGTGCTCATGGTGACACTGCCCATGTTGACTGTGCTCATGCTGGCAGTGTACATGGATGGAGTTCCGATGGTGAAATTGCTCATGGTAGCACTGCCCATGATGATAGTGCTCATGGTGACAGTGTCCATGGTGACAGTGCCTATGGTGACAGTGCCCATTGTGATAGTGCTCAGGGTGAGAGTGCCCACAGTGACAGTGCTCATGGTGACAGTTCCTATGGTGACAGTACCCATGATGACAGTGCTCATGGGGACAGTGCTCATGGTGACGGTGCACACGGTGATAATGCCAACGGTGACATTGCTCATGGTGATAGTGCTCATGGTGATAGTGCCTATTGTAATAGTGCTCACAGTGACAGTGCCCATGTTGATATTGCTCAAGGTGACACTGCCCATTGTGATAGTGCTCACGGTGATAGTGCTCATGGTGACACTTCCCTTGGTGATAGTGCTCATGGTGATAGTGCTCATGGTGACAGTTCACATGGTGACAGTGCTCATGATGACAGTGCTCACGGTGACACTGCCCATGTTGATAGTGCTCACAGTGATAGTGCTCCTGGTGACAATTCCCATGGTTACAGTGCCCATGGTGACAGTTCTCATGGTGACAGTGCTCACGGTGATAGTTCTCACGGTGACAGTGCCCGTGGTGATAGTGCACATGGTGATAGTGCTCAAGGTGATAGTGCACATGGTGACACTGCCCATGGTGACTGTGCTCATGCTGGTGGTGTACATGTTTGGAGTTCCCATGGTGAAATTCCTTAT
Organism: Balaenoptera ricei; assembly: GCF_028023285.1. Lineage (NCBI taxonomy): Eukaryota > Metazoa > Chordata > Mammalia > Artiodactyla > Balaenopteridae > Balaenoptera > Balaenoptera ricei. The sequence goes on from NC_082654.1 coordinate 105,620,011, forward strand.
GGTGGCAATGCCCATGACGATAGTGCTCATGGTGACAGTGTCCATGGTGACAGTGCCCATCGTGACAGTGCCCATGGTGACATTTCCCATGGTGACAGTGCTTATGGTGAGAGTTCCCATGGTGACAGTGCTCATGTTGACAGTGCCCATGGTGACAGTGTCCATGGTGACAGTGCCCATGGTGAGAGTGCCCATGGTGACAGTGTCCAAGGTGACAGTGCTCATGTTGACTGTGCCCACGGTGACAATGCTCATGGTGAGAATTCCAATGGTGACAGTGCTCACCTTGACAGTGTCCATGGTGACCATTCCCATGGTGACAGTTCCCAAGGTGATAGTGCCCATGGTGACAGTGCTCATGGTGACAGTGCTCACTGTGATAGTGCTCACGGTGACAGTTCCCCTGGTGATAGTGCTCATGGTGATAGTGCTCATGGTGACACTGCCCATGGTGAATGTGCTCATGCTGGCGGTGTACATGGTTGGAGTTCCCATGGTGACATTCCTTATGGTGGTATTGCACATGATGATAGTGCTCATGCTGAGAGTGTCCATGGTGACAGTGCCTATGGTGACAGTGCCCATGGTGACATTTCCCATGGTGACAGTGCTCATGGTGAGAGTTCCCATGGTGACAATGCTCATGTTGACAATGCCCATGGTGACTATGCTCATGGTGACAGTGCCCACGGTGAAAATGCTCATGGTGACAGTGCTCACGGTGATAGTGCTCACGGTAATACTGCTCATGCTGACAGTGCCCTTGGTGATAGTGCTCATGATAATAGTGCTCATGGTGACGCTTTGCATGGTGACAGTGCCCATGGTGACATTTCCCATGGTGACAGTGCTCATGGTGACAGTGCCCACGGTGACAATTCTCATGTTGACAATGCTCACAGTGATAGTGCTCACGGTGACAGTGCTCCTGCTGACAGTGCCCTTGGTGATAGTGCTCATGGTAATACTGCTCATTGTGATAGTGCTCATGGTGACGGTTCGCATGGTGACCGTGCACACGCTGACAATGCCCACAGTGACAGTGCTCACGGTGATAGGGCTCATGGAGATAGTGCCCATTGTAATAGTGCTCACGGTGACAGTGCCCATGTTGATATTGCTGACGGTGACACTGCCCATGGTGATAGTGGTCACAGTGATAGCGCTCATGGTGACACTGCCCTTGGTGATAGTGCTCATGGTGATAGTGCTCATGGTAATAGTGCTCATGGTGACACTCCCCATGGTGACAGTGCCCATGGTGACACTCTCGATAGTGACATTTCTCATGGTGACAGTGCTCATGGTGAGAGTTCCCATGGTGACATTGCACATGGTGACAGGGTTCATTGTGATAGTGCTCACGCTGATAGTGCCCACAGTGACAGTTCTAATGGTGACAGTTCCCATGGTGACAGTGCCCATGATGACAGTGCTCATGGTGACAGTGCCCACGATGACAGTGCTCATGGGGACAGTGCCCTTGTTGATAGTTCTCATGGTGATAGTGCTGATGGTGGCAGTTCGCATGGTGACACTGCGCATGTTGAAAGTGCCCACGGTGACAGTGCTCATGGTGGCACTGCCGATGGTGACTGTGCTCATGCCGGCGGTGTACATGGTTGGAGTTCCGATGGTGAAATTCCTCATGGTAGCACTGCCCATGATGTTAGTGCTCATGGTGACAGTGTCCAAGGTGACAGTGCCTATGGTGACACTGTCGATAGTGACATTTATCATGGTGACAGTGCTCATGGTGAGAGTTCCCATGGTGACATTGCACATGGTGACAGGGTTCATTGGTATAGTGCTCACGGTGATAGTGCCCACATTGACAGTGCTCATTGTGACCGTTCCTATGGTGACAGTGCTCATAATGACAGTGCTCATGGTGACAGTGCCCACTGTGATAGTGCTCACGGTGACAGTGCCCTTGGTGATAGCGCTCTTGGTGATAGTGCACACGGTGATAGTTCGCAAGGTGACAGTGCTCAAGTTGAATGTGCCCATGGTGACAGTACCCATGGTGACAGTGCCCATGGTGACAGTGCACATGGTGACATTTCCCATGGTGACAGTGCTCATGGTGAGAGTTACCATGGTGACAGTGCGCATGTTGACATTGCCCATGGTGACCTTTCCCATGGTGACAGTTCCCATGGTGATAGTGCTCATGGTGATAGTGCTCATGGTGACAGTGCACACGGTGACAATGCGCACAGTGACAATGCTCACAGTGATAGTGCTCATGGTGATAGTGCCTATTGTAAGAGTGCTCACGTTGACAGTGCCCATGTTGATATTGCTCAAGGTGACACTGCCCATGGTAATAGTGCTCATGGTGATAGTGCTCATGGTGACACTTCCCTTGGTGATAGTGCGCTTGGTGATAGTGCTCATGGTAATAGTGCTCATGGTGACAGTGCTCATGTTGACAGTGCCCATGGTGAGGGTGTCCATGGTGACAGAGCTCATGTGGACAGTGCCAACGGTGACAGTGCTTATGGTGAGAGTTCCCATGGTGACAGTGCTCACCTTGACAGTGCCCTTGGTGATAGTACCCATGATAATAGTGCTCACGGTGACAGTGCGCATGGTGATTGTGCTCATGGTGATAGTGCTCATGGGGACAGTTCCCTTGGTGATAGTGCTCATTGTGATAGTGCTCAAGGTGACAGTTCGCATGGTGACAGTGCTCATGATGACAGTGGTCATTGTGACAGTACCCACGGTGACAGTGCTCATGGTGACAGTGCCCTTGGTGAGAGTACCCATGGTAATATTGCTCACATGACAGTGCCCATAGTGATATTGCTCACGATGACACTGCCCATGGTGATAGTGCTCACGGTGACACTGCCTATGTTGATAGTGGTCACGGTGATAGTGCTCATGGTGACAGTTCCCATGGTTACAGTGCCCATGGTGACAGTTCTCATGGTGACAGTGCTCATGGTGATAGTTCTCACGGTGACAGTGCCCGTGGTGATAGTGCACATGGTGATAGTGCTCATGGTGATAGTGCTCATGGTGACACTGCCCATGGTGACTGTGCTCATGCTGGCGGTGTACATGGTTGGAGTTCCGATGGTGAAATTCCTCATGGTAGCACTGCCCATGATGATAGTGCTCATGGTGACAGTGTCCATGGTGACAGTGCACATGGTGACAGTGCCCATGGTGACATTTCCCATGGTGACAGTGTTCATGGTAAGAGTTTCCATGGTGACAGTGCTCATGTGCACAGTGCCCATGGTGACAGTGTCCATGGCCAACAGTGCCCATGGTGAGAGTGCCCATGGTGACAGTGCCCATGGTGACAGTGATCATGATGAGAGTTCCCATGTTGACAGTGCCCATGGTGACAGTGCATATGGTGATAGTGCTCATGGTGACTGTGCCCTTAGTGATAGTGCTCAGGGTGATAGTGCTCATGGTTATAGTGCTCATGGTGACACTGCCCATGGCGATATTGCTCACGGTGATACTGCCCATTGTGATAGTGCTCACGGTGACAGTGCTCTGGTGGATAGTGCCCATGGTGACAGTGTCCCTGGTGACCGTGCTCATGGTGACATTTCCCATGGTGAGAGTGCTCATGGTGAGAGTGCTCACTGTGGCAGTGCCAATGGTTACAGTGCTCATGGTGGCAGTGTCCATGGTGGCAGTTCCTAAGATGACAGTGTCCATGAGGACAGAGCCCACGGTGACAGTGCTCATGGTGACAGTGCCCATGGTGACAGTGCACACGGTGACAGTGCCCACGGTGACAGTGCTCACGGTGAGAGTGCTCATGGTGATAGTGCCCATGGTAATAGTGCTCACTGTGACATTTCCCATGGTGATATTGCTCACGGTGACACTGCAAATGGTGTTAGTGCTCACGGTGATAGTGCTCATGGTGACAGTTCCCATGGTGAGAGTGCCCACGGTGACAGTGCTCATGGTGACAGTTCGCATGGTGACAGTGCCCATGTTGAAAGTGCCCATGGTAATAGTGCTCATGGTGACACTGCCCATGGTGACTGTGCTCATGCTGGCGGTGTACATGGTTGGAGTGGCCATGGTGAAATTCCTCATGGTGGCACTGCCCATGATGATAGTGCTCATGGTGACAGTGTCCATGGTAACAATGCCCATGCTGACAGTGCCCATGGTGACATTTCCCATGGTGACAGTGTTCATGGTAAGAGTTACCATGGTGACAGTGCTCATGTTCACTGTGCCCATGGTGACAGTTTCCATGGTCAACAGTGCCCATGGTGAGAGTGCCCATGGTGACAGTGCCCATGGTGACAGTACTCATGGTGACACTTCCCATGATGACAATGATCATGGTGACAGTGCTCACGGTGATAGTGCTCATGGTGGCAGTTCCCATATTGACGGTGCTCATGGTGATAGTTCTCATGGTGACAGTGCCCATGATGACAGTTCCAATGTTGACAGTGTACATGGGGACAATGCTCATGGAAAGAGTGTCCATGGTCATAGTGCTCCTGGTGACAGTGTCCATGGTTACAGTGCCCATGGTGACATTTTCCATGGTGACGGTTCCCAAGGTGACATTGTCCATGGTGACAGTGCCCATGGTTACAGTGCCCATGCTGAAAGTTCCCATGGTGACAGTGCTCAAGGTCACAATGCTCATGGTGACAGTGTCCACGGTGACAGTGCTCATGGTGACAGTGCTCACGGTGATAGTGCCCACAGTGGCAGTGCTCTAGGTGACAGTGCCCATGTTGAACAGTGCTCATGGTGACAGTGCTTATGGTGACAGTGCCCACGGTGACAGAGCAAATGGTGAGAGTGCCCATGGTGACATTTCCCTCTGTGACAGTGCTTATGGTGACAGTGGCCATGGTGACACTGGCCATGGTGACAGTGCTCATGGTGAGAGTTCCCATGGTGACAGTGCTCATATTGACAGTGCCCATGGGGACAATGCTGATGGATACAGTGTCCATGGTGATAGTGCTCCTGGGGACAGTGTAGATGGTTACAGTGCCCATGGTGACATTTTCCACAGTGACAGTGTCCATGGTGAGAGTGCCCATTGAGACAGTGTCCATAGTGACAGTGCCCATGGTGACAGTGCTCATGGTGACACTTCCCATAGTGAACAGTGTCCAGGGTGACATTTCCCATGGAGACAGTGCTCCTGGTGAGAGTTCCAATGCTGACAGTGCTCACGTTGACAGTGCCCATGGTGACCGTTCCCATGTTGACACTTCCCATGGTGATAGTGCTCATGGTGACAGTGCTCATGGTGACAGTGCACATGGTGACATTGCCCACGGTGACAGTGCTCACTGTGATAGTGCTCATGGTGATAGTGCTCATAGTGATAGTGTTCATGGTGACAGTTCGCATGGTGACAGTGCCCATGTTGAAAGTGCCCATGGTGACAGTGCTCATGGTGACACTGCCCATGTTGACTGTGCTCATGCTGGCAGTGTACATGGATGGAGTTCCGATGGTGAAATTGCTCATGGTAGCACTGCCCATGATGATAGTGCTCATGGTGACAGTGTCCATGGTGACAGTGCCTATGGTGACAGTGCCCATTGTGATAGTGCTCAGGGTGAGAGTGCCCACAGTGACAGTGCTCATGGTGACAGTTCCTATGGTGACAGTACCCATGATGACAGTGCTCATGGGGACAGTCCTCATGGTGACGGTGCACACGGTGATAATGCCAACGGTGACATTGCTCATGGTGATAGTGCTCATGGTGATAGTGCCTATTGTAATAGTGCTCACAGTGACAGTGCCCATGTTGATATTGCTCAAGGTGACACTGCCCATTGTGATAGTGCTCACGGTGATAGTGCTCATGGTGACACTGCCCTTGGTGATAGTGCTCATGGTGATAGTGCTCATGGTGACAGTTCACATGGTGACAGTGCTCATGATGACAGTGCTCACGGTGACACTGCCCACGTTGATAGTGCTCACAGTGATAGTGCTCCTGGTGACAATTCCCATGGTTACAGTGCCCATGGTGACAGTTCTCATGGTGACAGTGCTCACGGTGATAGTTCTCACGGTGACAGTGCCCGTGGTGATAGTGCACATGGTGATAGTGCTCAAGGTGATAGTGCTCATGGTGACACTGCCCATGGTGACTGTGCTCATGCTGGTGGTGTACATGTTTGGAGTTCCCATGGTGAAATTCCTTATGGTGGCAATGCCCATGACGATAGTGCTCATGGTGACAGTGTCCATGGTGACAGTGCCCATCGTGACAGTGCCCATGGTGACATTTCCCATGGTGACAGTGCTTATGGTGAGAGTTCCCATGGTGACAGTGCTCATGTTGACAGTGCCCATGGTGACAGTGTCCATGGTGACAGTGCCCATGGTGAGAGTGCCCATGGTGACAGTGTCCAAGGTGACAGTGCTCATGTTGACTGTGCCCACGGTGACAATGCTCATGGTGAGAATTCCAATGGTGACAGTGCTCACCTTGACAGTGTCCATGGTGACCATTCCCATGGTGACAGTTCCCAAGGTGATAGTGCCCATGGTGACAGTGCTCATGGTGACAGTGCTCACTGTGATAGTGCTCACGGTGACAGTTCCCCTGGTGATAGTGCTCATGGTGATAGTGCTCATGGTGACACTGCCCATGGTGAATGTGCTCATGCTGGCGGTGTACATGGTTGGAGTTCCCATGGTGACATTCCTTATGGTGGTATTGCACATGATGATAGTGCTCATGCTGAGAGTGTCCATGGTGACAGTGCCTATGGTGACAGTGCCCATGGTGACATTTCCCATGGTGACAGTGCTCATGGTGAGAGTTCCCATGGTGACAATGCTCATGTTGACAATGCCCATGGTGACTATGCTCATGGTGACAGTGCCCACGGTGAAAATGCTCATGGTGACAGTGCTCACGGTGATAGTGCTCACGGTAATACTGCTCATGCTGACAGTGCCCTTGGTGATAGTGCTCATGATAATAGTGCTCATGGTGACGCTTTGCATGGTGACAGTGCCCATGGTGACATTTCCCATGGTGACAGTGCTCATGGTGACAGTGCCCACGGTGACAATTCTCATGTTGACAATGCTCACAGTGATAGTGCTCACGGTGACAGTGCTCCTGCTGACAGTGCCCTTGGTGATAGTGCTCATGGTAATACTGCTCATTGTGATAGTGCTCATGGTGACGGTTCGCATGGTGACCGTGCACACGCTGACAATGCCCACAGTGACAGTGCTCACGGTGATAGGGCTCATGGAGATAGTGCCCATTGTAATAGTGCTCACGGTGACAGTGCCCATGTTGATATTGCTGACGGTGACACTGCCCATGGTGATAGTGGTCACAGTGATAGCGCTCATGGTGACACTGCCCTTGGTGATAGTGCTCATGGTGATAGTGCTCATGGTAATAGTGCTCATGGTGACACTCCCCATGGTGACAGTGCCCATGGTGACACTCTCGATAGTGACATTTCTCATGGTGACAGTGCTCATGGTGAGAGTTCCCATGGTGACATTGCACATGGTGACAGGGTTCATTGTGATAGTGCTCACGCTGATAGTGCCCACAGTGACAGTTCTAATGGTGACAGTTCCCATGGTGACAGTGCCCATGATGACAGTGCTCATGGTGACAGTGCCCACGATGACAGTGCTCATGGGGACAGTGCCCTTGTTGATAGTTCTCATGGTGATAGTGCTGATGGTGGCAGTTCGCATGGTGACACTGCGCATGTTGAAAGTGCCCACGGTGACAGTGCTCATGGTGGCACTGCCGATGGTGACTGTGCTCATGCCGGCGGTGTACATGGTTGGAGTTCCGATGGTGAAATTCCTCATGGTAGCACTGCCCATGATGTTAGTGCTCATGGTGACAGTGTCCAAGGTGACAGTGCCTATGGTGACACTGTCGATAGTGACATTTATCATGGTGACAGTGCTCATGGTGAGAGTTCCCATGGTGACATTGCACATGGTGACAGGGTTCATTGGTATAGTGCTCACGGTGATAGTGCCCACATTGACAGTGCTCATTGTGACCGTTCCTATGGTGACAGTGCTCATAATGACAGTGCTCATGGTGACAGTGCCCACTGTGATAGTGCTCACGGTGACAGTGCCCTTGGTGATAGCGCTCTTGGTGATAGTGCACACGGTGATAGTTCGCAAGGTGACAGTGCTCAAGTTGAATGTGCCCATGGTGACAGTACCCATGGTGACAGTGCCCATGGTGACAGTGCACATGGTGACATTTCCCATGGTGACAGTGCTCATGGTGAGAGTTACCATGGTGACAGTGCGCATGTTGACATTGCCCATGGTGACCTTTCCCATGGTGACAGTTCCCATGGTGATAGTGCTCATGGTGATAGTGCTCATGGTGACAGTGCACACGGTGACAATGCGCACAGTGACAATGCTCACAGTGATAGTGCTCATGGTGATAGTGCCTATTGTAAGAGTGCTCACGTTGACAGTGCCCATGTTGATATTGCTCAAGGTGACACTGCCCATGGTAATAGTGCTCATGGTGATAGTGCTCATGGTGACACTTCCCTTGGTGATAGTGCGCTTGGTGATAGTGCTCATGGTAATAGTGCTCATGGTGACAGTGCTCATGTTGACAGTGCCCATGGTGAGGGTGTCCATGGTGACAGAGCTCATGTGGACAGTGCCAACGGTGACAGTGCTTATGGTGAGAGTTCCCATGGTGACAGTGCTCACCTTGACAGTGCCCTTGGTGATAGTACCCATGATAATAGTGCTCACGGTGACAGTGCGCATGGTGATTGTGCTCATGGTGATAGTGCTCATGGGGACAGTTCCCTTGGTGATAGTGCTCATTGTGATAGTGCTCAAGGTGACAGTTCGCATGGTGACAGTGCTCATGATGACAGTGGTCATTGTGACAGTACCCACGGTGACAGTGCTCATGGTGACAGTGCCCTTGGTGAGAGTACCCATGGTAATATTGCTCACATGACAGTGCCCATAGTGATATTGCTCACGATGACACTGCCCATGGTGATAGTGCTCACGGTGACACTGCCTATGTTGATAGTGGTCACGGTGATAGTGCTCATGGTGACAGTTCCCATGGTTACAGTGCCCATGGTGACAGTTCTCATGGTGACAGTGCTCATGGTGATAGTTCTCACGGTGACAGTGCCCGTGGTGATAGTGCACATGGTGATAGTGCTCATGGTGATAGTGCTCATGGTGACACTGCCCATGGTGACTGTGCTCATGCTGGCGGTGTACATGGTTGGAGTTCCGATGGTGAAATTCCTCATGGTAGCACTGCCCATGATGATAGTGCTCATGGTGACAGTGCCCATGGTGACAGTGCACATGGTGACAGTGCCCATGGTGACATTTCCCATGGTGACAGTGTTCATGGTAAGAGTTTCCATGGTGACAGTGCTCATGTTCACAGTGCCCATGGTGACAGTGTCCATGGCCAACAGTGCCCATGGTGAGAGTGCCCATGGTGACAGTGCCCATGGTGACAGTGATCATGATGAGAGTTCCCATGTTGACAGTGCCCATGGTGACAGTGCATATGGTGATAGTGCTCATGGTGACTGTGCCCTTAGTGATAGTGCTCAGGGTGATAGTGCTCATGGTTATAGTGCTCATGGTGACACTGCCCATGGCGATATTGCTCACGGTGATACTGCCCATTGTGATAGTGCTCACGGTGACAGTGCTCTGGTGGATAGTGCCCATGGTGACAGTGTCCCTGGTGACCGTGCTCATGGTGACATTTCCCATGGTGAGAGTGCTCATGGTGAGAGTGCTCACTGTGGCAGTGCCAATGGTTACAGTGCTCATGGTGGCAGTGTCCATGGTGGCAGTTCCTAAGATGACAGTGTCCATGAGGACAGAGCCCACGGTGACAGTGCTCATGGTGACAGTGCCCATGGTGACAGTGCACACGGTGACAGTGCCCACGGTGACAGTGCTCACGGTGAGAGTGCTCATGGTGATAGTGCCCATGGTAATAGTGCTCACTGTGACATTTCCCATGGTGATATTGCTCACGGTGACACTGCAAATGGTGTTAGTGCTCACGGTGATAGTGCTCATGGTGACAGTTCCCATGGTGAGAGTGCCCACGGTGACAGTGCTCATGGTGACAGTTCGCATGGTGACAGTGCCCATGTTGAAAGTGCCCATGGTAATAGTGCTCATGGTGACACTGCCCATGGTGACTGTGCTCATGCTGGCGGTGTACATGGTTGGAGTGGCCATGGTGAAATTCCTCATGGTGGCACTGCCCATGATGATAGTGCTCATGGTGACAGTGTCCATGGTAACAATGCCCATGCTGACAGTGCCCATGGTGACATTTCCCATGGTGACAGTGTTCATGGTAAGAGTTACCATGGTGACAGTGCTCATGTTCACAGTGCCCATGGTGACAGTTTCCATGGTCAACAGTGCCCATGGTGAGAGTGCCCATGCTGACAGTGCCCATGGTGACAGTGCCCATGGTGACAGTACTCATGGTGACACTTCCCATGATGACAATGATCATGGTGACAGTGCTCACGGTGATAGTGCTCATGGTGGCAGTTCCCATATTGACGGTGCTCATGGTGATAGTTCTCATGGTGACAGTGCCCATGATGACAGTTCCAATGTTGACAGTGTACATGGGGACAATGCTCATGGAAAGAGTGTCCATGGTCATAGTGCTCCTGGTGACAGTGTCCATGGTTACAGTACCCATGGTGACATTTTCCATGGTGACGGTTCCCAAGGTGACATTGTCCATGGTGACAGTGCCCATGGTTACAGTGCCCATGGTGAAAGTTCCCATGGTGACAGTGCTCAAGGTCACAATGCTCATGGTGACAGTGTCCATGGTGACAGTGCTCATGGTGACAGTGCTCACGGTGATAGTGCCCACAGTGGCAGTGCTCTAGGTGACAGTGCCCATGTTGAACAGTGCTCATGGTGACAGTGCTTATGGTGACAGTGCCCACGGTGACAGAGCAAATGGTGAGAGTGCCCATGGTGACATTTCCCTCTGTGACAGTGCTTATGGTGACAGTGGCCATGGTGACACTGGCCATGGTGACAGTGCTCATGGTGAGAGTTCCCATGGTGACAGTGCTCATATTGACAGTGCCCATGGGGACAATGCTGATGGATACAGTGTCCATGGTGATAGTGCTCCTGGGGACAGTGTAGATGGTTACAGTGCCCATGGTGACATTTTCCACAGTGACAGTGTCCATGGTGAGAGTGCCCATGGAGACAGTGTCCATAGTGACAGTGCCCATGGTGACAGTGCTCATGGTGACACTTCCCATAGTGAACAGTGTCCAGGGTGACATTTCCCATGGAGACAGTGCTCCTGGTGAGAGTTCCAATGCTGACAGTGCTCACGTTGACAGTGCCCATGGTGACCGTTCCCATGTTGACACTTCCCATGGTGATAGTGCTCATGGTGACAGTGCTCATGGTGACAGTGCACATGGTGACATTGCCCACGGTGACAGTGCTCACTGTGATAGTGCTCATGGTGATAGTGCTCATAGTGATAGTGTTCATGGTGACAGTTCGCATGGTGACAGTGCCCATGTTGAAAGTGCCCATGGTGACAGTGCTCATGGTGACACTGCCCATGTTGACTGTGCTCATGCTGGCAGTGTACATGGATGGAGTTCCGATGGTGAAATTGCTCATGGTAGCACTGCCCATGATGATAGTGCTCATGGTGACAGTGTCCATGGTGACAGTGCCTATGGTGACAGTGCCCATTGTGATAGTGCTCAGGGTGAGAGTGCCCACAGTGACAGTGCTCATGGTGACAGTTCCTATGGTGACAGTACCCATGATGACAGTGCTCATGGGGACAGTGCTCATGGTGACGGTGCACACGGTGATAATGCCAACGGTGACATTGCTCATGGTGATAGTGCTCATGGTGATAGTGCCTATTGTAATAGTGCTCACAGTGACAGTGCCCATGTTGATATTGCTCAAGGTGACACTGCCCATTGTGATAGTGCTCACGGTGATAGTGCTCATGGTGACACTTCCCTTGGTGATAGCGCTCATGGTGATAGTGCTCATGGTGACAGTTCACATGGTGACAGTGCTCATGATGACAGTGCTCACGGTGACACTGCCCATGTTGATAGTGCTCACAGTGATAGTGCTCCTGGTGACAATTCCCATGGTTACAGTGCCCATGGTGACAGTTCTCATGGTGACAGTGCTCACGGTGATAGTTCTCACGGTGACAGTGCCCGTGGTGATAGTGCACATGGTGATAGTGCTCAAGGTGATAGTGCACATGGTGACACTGCCCATGGTGACTGTGCTCATGCTGGTGGTGTACATGTTTGGAGTTCCCATGGTGAAATTCCTTATGGTGGCAATGCCCATGACGATAGTGCTCATGGTGACAGTGTCCATGGTGACAGTGCCCATCGTGACAGTGCCCATGGTGACATTTCCCATGGTGACAGTGCTTATGGTGAGAGTTCCCATGGTGACAGTGCTCATGTTGACAGTGCCCATGGTGACAGTGTCCATGGTGACAGTGCCCATGGTGAGAGTGCCCATGGTGACAGTGTCCAAGGTGACAGTGCTCATGTTGACTGTGCCCACGGTGACAATGCTCATGGTGAGAATTCCAATGGTGACAGTGCTCACCTTGACAGTGTCCATGGTGACCATTCCCATGGTGACAGTTCCCAAGGTGATAGTGCCCATGGTGACAGTGCTCATGGTGACAGTGCTCACTGTGATAGTGCTCACGGTGACAGTTCCCCTGGTGATAGTGCTCATGGTGATAGTGCTCATGGTGACACTGCCCATGGTGAATGTGCTCATGCTGGCGGTGTACATGGTTGGAGTTCCCATGGTGACATTCCTTATGGTGGTATTGCACATGATGATAGTGCTCATGCTGAGAGTGTCCATGGTGACAGTGCCTATGGTGACAGTGCCCATGGTGACATTTCCCATGGTGACAGTGCTCATGGTGAGAGTTCCCATGGTGACAATGCTCATGTTGACAATGCCCATGGTGACTATGCTCATGGTGACAGTGCCCACGGTGAAAATGCTCATGGTGACAGTGCTCACGGTGATAGTGCTCATGGTAATACTGCTCATGCTGACAGTGCCCTTGGTGATAGTGCTCATGATAATAGTGCTCATGGTGACGCTTTGCATGGTGACAGTGCCCATGGTGACATTTCCCATGGTGACAGTGCTCATGGTGACAGTGCCCACGGTGACAATTCTCATGTTGACAATGCTCACAGTGATAGTGCTCACGGTGACAGTGCTCCCGCTGACAGTGCCCTTGGTGATAGTGCTCATGGTAATACTGCTCATTGTGATAGTGCTCATGGTGACGGTTCGCATGGTGACCGTGCACACGCTGACAATGCCCACAGTGACAGTGCTCACGGTGATAGGGCTCATGGAGATAGTGCCCATTGTAATAGTGCTCACGGTGACAGTGCCCATGTTGATATTGCTGACGGTGACACTGCCCATGGTGATAGTGGTCACAGTGATAGCGCTCATGGTGACACTGCCCTTGGTGATAGTGCTCATGGTGATAGTGCTCATGGTAATAGTGCTCATGGTGACACTCCCCATGGTGACAGTGCCCATGGTGACACTCTCGATAGTGACATTTCTCATGGTGACAGTGCTCATGGTGAGAGTTCCCATGGTGACATTGCACATGGTGACAGGGTTCATTGTGATAGTGCTCACGCTGATAGTGCCCACAGTGACAGTTCTAATGGTGACAGTTCCCATGGTGACAGTGCCCATGATGACAGTGCTCATGGTGACAGTGCCCACGATGACAGTGCTCATGGGGACAGTGCCCTTGTTGATAGTTCTCATGGTGATAGTGCTGATGGTGGCAGTTCGCATGGTGACACTGCGCATGTTGAAAGTGCCCACGGTGACAGTGCTCATGGTGGCACTGCCGATGGTGACTGTGCTCATGCCGGCGGTGTACATGGTTGGAGTTCCGATGGTGAAATTCCTCATGGTAGCACTGCCCATGATGTTAGTGCTCATGGTGACAGTGTCCAAGGTGACAGTGCCTATGGTGACACTGTCGATAGTGACATTTATCATGGTGACAGTGCTCATGGTGAGAGTTCCCATGGTGACATTGCACATGGTGACAGGGTTCATTGGTATAGTGCTCACGGTGATAGTGCCCACATTGACAGTGCTCATTGTGACCGTTCCTATGGTGACAGTGCTCATAATGACAGTGCTCATGGTGACAGTGCCCACTGTGATAGTGCTCACGGTGACAGTGCCCTTGGTGATAGCGCTCTTGGTGATAGTGCACACGGTGATAGTTCGCAAGGTGACAGTGCTCAAGTTGAATGTGCCCATGGTGACAGTACCCATGGTGACAGTGCCCATGGTGACAGTGCACATGGTGACATTTCCCATGGTGACAGTGCTCATGGTGAGAGTTACCATGGTGACAGTGCGCATGTTGACATTGCCCATGGTGACCTTTCCCATGGTGACAGTTCCCATGGTGATAGTGCTCATGGTGATAGTGCTCATGGTGACAGTGCACACGGTGACAATGCGCACAGTGACAATGCTCACAGTGATAGTGCTCATGGTGATAGTGCCTATTGTAAGAGTGCTCACGTTGACAGTGCCCATGTTGATATTGCTCAAGGTGACACTGCCCATGGTAATAGTGCTCATGGTGATAGTGCTCATGGTGACACTTCCCTTGGTGATAGTGCGCTTGGTGATAGTGCTCATGGTAATAGTGCTCATGGTGACAGTGCTCATGTTGACAGTGCCCATGGTGAGGGTGTCCATGGTGACAGAGCTCATGTGGACAGTGCCAACGGTGACAGTGCTTATGGTGAGAGTTCCCATGGTGACAGTGCTCACCTTGACAGTGCCCTTGGTGATAGTACCCATGATAATAGTGCTCACGGTGACAGTGCGCATGGTGATTGTGCTCATGGTGATAGTGCTCATGGGGACAGTTCCCTTGGTGATAGTGCTCATGGTGATAGTGCTCATTGTGATAGTGCTCAAGGTGACAGTTCGCATGGTGACAGTGCTCATGATGACGGTGGTCATTGTGACAGTACCCACGGTGACAGTGCTCATGGTGACAGTGCCCTTGGTGAGAGTACCCATGGTAATATTGCTCACATGACAGTGCCCATAGTGATATTGCTCACGATGACACTGCCCATGGTGATAGTGCTCACGGTGACACTGCCTATGTTGATAGTGGTCACGGTGATAGTGCTCATGGTGACAGTTCCCATGGTTACAGTGCCCATGGTGACAGTTCTCATGGTGACAGTGCTCATGGTGATAGTTCTCACGGTGACAGTGCCCGTGGTGATAGTGCACATGGTGATAGTGCTCATGGTGATAGTGCTCATGGTGACACTGCCCATGGTGACTGTGCTCATGCTGGCGGTGTACATGGTTGGAGTTCCGATGGTGAAATTCCTCATGGTAGCACTGCCCATGATGATAGTGCTCATGGTGACAGTGTCCATGGTGACAGTGCACATGGTGACAGTGCCCATGGTGACATTTCCCATGGTGACAGTGTTCATGGTAAGAGTTTCCATGGTGACAGTGCTCATGTTCACAGTGCCCATGGTGACAGTGTCCATGGCCAACAGTGCCCATGGTGAGAGTGCCCATGGTGACAGTGCCCATGGTGACAGTGATCATGATGAGAGTTCCCATGTTGACAGTGCCCATGGTGACAGTGCATATGGTGATAGTGCTCATGGTGACTGTGCCCTTAGTGATAGTGCTCAGGGTGATAGTGCTCATGGTTATAGTGCTCATGGTGACACTGCCCATGGCGATATTGCTCACGGTGATACTGCCCATTGTGATAGTGCTCACGGTGACAGTGCTCTGGTGGATAGTGCCCATGGTGACAGTGTCCCTGGTGACCGTGCTCATGGTGACATTTCCCATGGTGAGAGTGCTCATGGTGAGAGTGCTCACTGTGGCAGTGCCAATGGTTACAGTGCTCATGGTGGCAGTGTCCATGGTGGCAGTTCCTAAGATGACAGTGTCCATGAGGACAGAGCCCACGGTGACAGTGCTCATGGTGACAGTGCCCATGGTGACAGTGCACACGGTGACAGTGCCCACGGTGACAGTGCTCACGGTGAGAGTGCTCATGGTGATAGTGCCCATGGTAATAGTGCTCACTGTGACATTTCCCATGGTGATATTGCTCACGGTGACACTGCAAATGGTGTTAGTGCTCACGGTGATAGTGCTCATGGTGACAGTTCCCATGGTGAGAGTGCCCACGGTGACAGTGCTCATGGTGACAGTTCGCATGGTGACAGTGCCCATGTTGAAAGTGCCCATGGTAATAGTGCTCATGGTGACACTGCCCATGGTGACTGTGCTCATGCTGGCGGTGTACATGGTTGGAGTTGCCATGGTGAAATTCCTCATGGTGGCACTGCCCATGATGATAGTGCTCATGGTGACAGTGTCCATGGTAACAATGCCCATGCTGACAGTGCCCATGGTGACATTTCCCATGGTGACAGTGTTCATGGTAAGAGTTACCATGGTGACAGTGCTCATGTTCACAGTGCCCATGGTGACAGTTTCCATGGTCAACAGTGCCCATGGTGAGAGTGCCCATGCTGACAGTGCCCATGGTGACAGTGCCCATGGTGACAGTACTCATGGTGACACTTCCCATGATGACAATGATCATGGTGACAGTGCTCACGGTGATAGTGCTCATGGTGGCAGTTCCCATATTGACGGTGCTCATGGTGATAGTTCTCATGGTGACAGTGCCCATGATGACAGTTCCAATGTTGACAGTGTACATGGGGACAATGCTCATGGAAAGAGTGTCCATGGTCATAGTGCTCCTGGTGACAGTGTCCATGGTTACAGTACCCATGGTGACATTTTCCATGGTGACGGTTCCCAAGGTGACATTGTCCATGGTGACAGTGCCCATGGTTACAGTGCCCATGGTGAAAGTTCCCATGGTGACAGTGCTCAAGGTCACAATGCTCATGGTGACAGTGTCCATGGTGACAGTGCTCATGGTGACAGTGCTCACGGTGATAGTGCCCACAGTGGCAGTGCTCTAGGTGACAGTGCCCATGTTGAACAGTGCTCATGGTGACAGTGCTTATGGTGACAGTGCCCACGGTGACAGAGCAAATGGTGAGAGTGCCCATGGTGACATTTCCCTCTGTGACAGTGCTTATGGTGACAGTGGCCATGGTGACACTGGCCATGGTGACAGTGCTCATGGTGAGAGTTCCCATGGTGACAGTGCTCATATTGACAGTGCCCATGGGGACAATGCTGATGGATACAGTGTCCATGGTGATAGTGCTCCTGGGGACAGTGTAGATGGTTACAGTGCCCATGGTGACATTTTCCACAGTGACAGTGTCCATGGTGAGAGTGCCCATGGAGACAGTGTCCATAGTGACAGTGCCCATGGTGACAGTGCTCATGGTGACACTTCCCATAGTGAACAGTGTCCAGGGTGACATTTCCCATGGAGACAGTGCTCCTGGTGAGAGTTCCAATGCTGACAGTGCTCACGTTGACAGTGCCCATGGTGACCGTTCCCATGTTGACACTTCCCATGGTGATAGTGCTCATGGTGACAGTGCTCATGGTGACAGTGCACATGGTGACATTGCCCACGGTGACAGTGCTCACTGTGATAGTGCTCATGGTGATAGTGCTCATAGTGATAGTGTTCATGGTGACAGTTCGCATGGTGACAGTGCCCATGTTGAAAGTGCCCATGGTGACAGTGCTCATGGTGACACTGCCCATGTTGACTGTGCTCATGCTGGCAGTGTACATGGATGGAGTTCCGATGGTGAAATTGCTCATGGTAGCACTGCCCATGATGATAGTGCTCATGGTGACAGTGTCCATGGTGACAGTGCCTATGGTGACAGTGCCCATTGTGATAGTGCTCAGGGTGAGAGTGCCCACAGTGACAGTGCTCATGGTGACAGTTCCTATGGTGACAGTACCCATGATGACAGTGCTCATGGGGACAGTGCTCATGGTGACGGTGCACACGGTGATAATGCCAACGGTGACATTGCTCATGGTGATAGTGCTCATGGTGATAGTGCCTATTGTAATAGTGCTCACAGTGACAGTGCCCATGTTGATATTGCTCAAGGTGACACTGCCCATTGTGATAGTGCTCACGGTGATAGTGCTCATGGTGACACTTCCCTTGGTGATAGTGCTCATGGTGATAGTGCTCATGGTGACAGTTCACATGGTGACAGTGCTCATGATGACAGTGCTCACGGTGACACTGCCCATGTTGATAGTGCTCACAGTGATAGTGCTCCTGGTGACAATTCCCATGGTTACAGTGCCCATGGTGACAGTTCTCATGGTGACAGTGCTCACGGTGATAGTTCTCACGGTGACAGTGCCCGTGGTGATAGTGCACATGGTGATAGTGCTCAAGGTGATAGTGCACATGGTGACACTGCCCATGGTGACTGTGCTCATGCTGGTGGTGTACATGTTTGGAGTTCCCATGGTGAAATTCCTTATGGTGGCAATGCCCATGACGATAGTGCTCATGGTGACAGTGTCCATGGTGACAGTGCCCATCGTGACAGTGCCCATGGTGACATTTCCCATGGTGACAGTGCTTATGGTGAGAGTTCCCATGGTGACAGTGCTCATGTTGACAGTGCCCATGGTGACAGTGTCCATGGTGACAGTGCCCATGGTGAGAGTGCCCATGGTGACAGTGTCCAAGGTGACAGTGCTCATGTTGACTGTGCCCACGGTGACAATGCTCATGGTGAGAATTCCAATGGTGACAGTGCTCACCTTGACAGTGTCCATGGTGACCATTCCCATGGTGACAGTTCCCAAGGTGATAGTGCCCATGGTGACAGTGCTCATGGTGACAGTGCTCACTGTGATAGTGCTCACGGTGACAGTTCCCCTGGTGATAGTGCTCATGGTGATAGTGCTCATGGTGACACTGCCCATGGTGAATGTGCTCATGCTGGCGGTGTACATGGTTGGAGTTCCCATGGTGACATTCCTTATGGTGGTATTGCACATGATGATAGTGCTCATGCTGAGAGTGTCCATGGTGACAGTGCCTATGGTGACAGTGCCCATGGTGACATTTCCCATGGTGACAGTGCTCATGGTGAGAGTTCCCATGGTGACAATGCTCATGTTGACAATGCCCATGGTGACTATGCTCATGGTGACAGTGCCCACGGTGAAAATGCTCATGGTGACAGTGCTCACGGTGATAGTGCTCACGGTAATACTGCTCATGCTGACAGTGCCCTTGGTGATAGTGCTCATGATAATAGTGCTCATGGTGACGCTTTGCATGGTGACCGTGCCCATGGTGACATTTCCCATGGTGACAGTGCTCATGGTGACAGTGCCCACGGTGACAATTCTCATGTTGACAATGCTCACAGTGATAGTGCTCACGGTGACAGTGCTCCTGCTGACAGTGCCCTTGGTGATAGTGCTCATGGTAATACTGCTCATTGTGATAGTGCTCATGGTGACGGTTCGCATGGTGACCGTGCACACGCTGACAATGCCCACAGTGACAGTGCTCACGGTGATAGGGCTCATGGAGATAGTGCCCATTGTAATAGTGCTCACGGTGACAGTGCCCATGTTGATATTGCTGACGGTGACACTGCCCATGGTGATAGTGGTCACAGTGATAGCGCTCATGGTGACACTGCCCTTGGTGATAGTGCTCATGGTGATAGTGCTCATGGTAATAGTGCTCATGGTGACACTCCCCATGGTGACAGTGCCCATGGTGACACTCTCGATAGTGACATTTCTCATGGTGACAGTGCTCATGGTGAGAGTTCCCATGGTGACATTGCACATGGTGACAGGGTTCATTGTGATAGTGCTCACGCTGATAGTGCCCACAGTGACAGTTCTAATGGTGACAGTTCCCATGGTGACAGTGCCCATGATGACAGTGCTCATGGTGACAGTGCCCACGATGACAGTGCTCATGGGGACAGTGCCCTTGTTGATAGTTCTCATGGTGATAGTGCTGATGGTGGCAGTTCGCATGGTGACACTGCGCATGTTGAAAGTGCCCACGGTGACAGTGCTCATGGTGGCACTGCCGATGGTGACTGTGCTCATGCCGGCGGTGTACATGGTTGGAGTTCCGATGGTGAAATTCCTCATGGTAGCACTGCCCATGATGTTAGTGCTCATGGTGACAGTGTCCAAGGTGACAGTGCCTATGGTGACACTGTCGATAGTGACATTTATCATGGTGACAGTGCTCATGGTGAGAGTTCCCATGGTGACATTGCACATGGTGACAGGGTTCATTGGTATAGTGCTCACGGTGATAGTGCCCACATTGACAGTGCTCATTGTGACCGTTCCTATGGTGACAGTGCTCATAATGACAGTGCTCATGGTGACAGTGCCCACTGTGATAGTGCTCACGGTGACAGTGCCCTTGGTGATAGCGCTCTTGGTGATAGTGCACACGGTGATAGTTCGCAAGGTGACAGTGCTCAAGTTGAATGTGCCCATGGTGACAGTACCCATGGTGACAGTGCCCATGGTGACAGTGCACATGGTGACAGTGCTCATGGTGAGAGTTACCATGGTGACAGTGCGCATGTTGACATTGCCCATGGTGACCTTTCCCATGGTGACAGTTCCCATGGTGATAGTGCTCATGGTGATAGTGCTCATGGTGACAGTGCACACGGTGACAATGCGCACAGTGACAATGCTCACAGTGATAGTGCTCATGGTGATAGTGCCTATTGTAAGAGTGCTCACGTTGACAGTGCCCATGTTGATATTGCTCAAGGTGACACTGCCCATGGTAATAGTGCTCATGGTGATAGTGCTCATGGTGACACTTCCCTTGGTGATAGTGCGCTTGGTGATAGTGCTCATGGTAATAGTGCTCATGGTGACAGTGCTCATGTTGACAGTGCCCATGGTGAGGGTGTCCATGGTGACAGAGCTCATGTGGACAGTGCCAACGGTGACAGTGCTTATGGTGAGAGTTCCCATGGTGACAGTGCTCACCTTGACAGTGCCCTTGGTGATAGTACCCATGATAATAGTGCTCACGGTGACAGTGCGCATGGTGATTGTGCTCATGGTGATAGTGCTCATGGGGACAGTTCCCTTGGTGATAGTGCTCATTGTGATAGTGCTCAAGGTGACAGTTCGCATGGTGACAGTGCTCATGATGACAGTGGTCATTGTGACAGTACCCACGGTGACAGTGCTCATGGTGACAGTGCCCTTGGTGAGAGTACCCATGGTAATATTGCTCACATGACAGTGCCCATAGTGATATTGCTCACGATGACACTGCCCATGGTGATAGTGCTCACGGTGACACTGCCTATGTTGATAGTGGCACGGTGATAGTGCTCATGGTGACAGTTCCCATGGTTACAGTGCCCATGGTGACAGTTCTCATGGTGACAGTGCTCATGGTGATAGTTCTCACGGTGACAGTGCCCGTGGTGATAGTGCACATGGTGATAGTGCTCATGGTGATAGTGCTCATGGTGACACTGCCCATGGTGACTGTGCTCATGCTGGCGGTGTACATGGTTGGAGTTCCGATGGTGAAATTCCTCATGGTAGCACTGCCCATGATGATAGTGCTCATGGTGACAGTGTCCATGGTGACAGTGCACATGGTGACAGTGCCCATGGTGACATTTCCCATGGTGACAGTGTTCATGGTAAGAGTTTCCATGGTGACAGTGCTCATGTTCACAGTGCCCATGGTGACAGTGTCCATGGCCAACAGTGCCCATGGTGAGAGTGCCCATGGTGACAGTGCCCATGGTGACAGTGATCATGATGAGAGTTCCCATGTTGACAGTGCCCATGGTGACAGTGCATATGGTGATAGTGCTCATGGTGACTGTGCCCTTAGTGATAGTGCTCAGGGTGATAGTGCTCATGGTTATAGTGCTCATGGTGACACTGCCCATGGCGATATTGCTCACGGTGATACTGCCCATTGTGATAGTGCTCACGGTGACAGTGCTCTGGTGGATAGTGCCCATGGTGACAGTGTCCCTGGTGACCGTGCTCATGGTGACATTTCCCATGGTGAGAGTGCTCATGGTGAGAGTGCTCACTGTGGCAGTGCCAATGGTTACAGTGCTCATGGTGGCAGTGTCCATGGTGGCAGTTCCTAAGATGACAGTGTCCATGAGGACAGAGCCCACGGTGACAGTGCTCATGGTGACAGTGCCCATGGTGACAGTGCACACGGTGACAGTGCCCACGGTGACAGTGCTCACGGTGAGAGTGCTCATGGTGATAGTGCCCATGGTAATAGTGCTCACTGTGACATTTCCCATGGTGATATTGCTCACGGTGACACTGCAAATGGTGTTAGTGCTCACGGTGATAGTGCTCATGGTGACAGTTCCCATGGTGAGAGTGCCCACGGTGACAGTGCTCATGGTGACAGTTCGCATGGTGACAGTGCCCATGTTGAAAGTGCCCATGGTAATAGTGCTCATGGTGACACTGCCCATGGTGACTGTGCTCATGCTGGCGGTGTACATGGTTGGAGTGGCCATGGTGAAATTCCTCATGGTGGCACTGCCCATGATGATAGTGCTCATGGTGACAGTGTCCATGGTAACAATGCCCATGCTGACAGTGCCCATGGTGACATTTCCCATGGTGACAGTGTTCATGGTAAGAGTTACCATGGTGACAGTGCTCATGTTCACAGTGCCCATGGTGACAGTTTCCATGGTCAACAGTGCCCATGGTGAGAGTGCCCATGCTGACAGTGCCCATGGTGACAGTGCCCATGGTGACAGTACTCATGGTGACACTTCCCATGATGACAATGATCATGGTGACAGTGCTCACGGTGATAGTGCTCATGGTGGCAGTTCCCATATTGACGGTGCTCATGGTGATAGTTCTCATGGTGACAGTGCCCATGATGACAGTTCCAATGTTGACAGTGTACATGGGGACAATGCTCATGGAAAGAGTGTCCATGGTCATAGTGCTCCTGGTGACAGTGTCCATGGTTACAGTGCCCATGGTGACATTTTCCATGGTGACGGTTCCCAAGGTGACATTGTCCATGGTGACAGTGCCCATGGTTACAGTGCCCATGCTGAAAGTTCCCATGGTGACAGTGCTCAAGGTCACAATGCTCATGGTGACAGTGTCCATGGTGACAGTGCTCATGGTGACAGTGCTCACGGTGATAGTGCCCACAGTGGCAGTGCTCTAGGTGACAGTGCCCATGTTGAACAGTGCTCATGGTGACAGTGCTTATGGTGACAGTGCCCACGGTGACAGAGCAAATGGTGAGAGTGCCCATGGTGACATTTCCCTCTGTGACAGTGCTTATGGTGACAGTGGCCATGGTGACACTGGCCATGGTGACAGTGCTCATGGTGAGAGTTCCCATGGTGACAGTGCTCATATTGACAGTGCCCATGGGGACAATGCTGATGGATACAGTGTCCATGGTGATAGTGCTCCTGGGGACAGTGTAGATGGTTACAGTGCCCATGGTGACATTTTCCACAGTGACAGTGTCCATGGTGAGAGTGCCCATGGAGACAGTGTCCATAGTGACAGTGCCCATGGTGACAGTGCTCATGGTGACACTTCCCATAGTGAACAGTGTCCAGGGTGACATTTCCCATGGAGACAGTGCTCCTGGTGAGAGTTCCAATGCTGACAGGGCTCACGTTGACAGTGCCCATGGTGACCGTTCCCATGTTGACACTTCCCATGGTGATAGTGCTCATGGTGACAGTGCTCATGGTGACAGTGCACATGGTGACATTGCCCACGGTGACAGTGCTCACTGTGATAGTGCTCATGGTGATAGTGCTCATAGTGATAGTGTTCATGGTGACAGTTCGCATAGTGACAGTGCCCATGTTGACTGTGCTCATGCTGGCAGTGTACATGGATGGAGTTCCGATGGTGAAATTGCTCATGGTAGCACTGCCCATGATGATAGTGCTCATGGTGACAGTGTCCATGGTGACAGTGCCTATGGTGACAGTGCCCATTGTGATAGTGCTCAGGGTGAGAGTGCCCACAGTGACAGTGCTCATGGTGACAGTTCCTATGGTGACAGTACCCATGATGACAGTGCTCATGGGGACAGTGCTCATGGTGACGGTGCACACGGTGATAATGCCAACGGTGACATTGCTCATGGTGATAGTGCTCATGGTGATAGTGCCTATTGTAATAGTGCTCACAGTGACAGTGCCCATGTTGATATTGCTCAAGGTGACACTGCCCATTGTGATAGTGCTCACGGTGATAGTGCTCATGGTGACACTTCCCTTGGTGATAGTGCTCATGGTGATAGTGCTCATGGTGACAGTTCACATGGTGACAGTGCTCATGATGACAGTGCTCACGGTGACACTGCCCACGTTGATAGTGCTCACAGTGATAGTGCTCCTGGTGACAATTCCCATGGTTACAGTGCCCATGGTGACAGTTCTCATGGTGACAGTGCTCACGGTGATAGTTCTCACGGTGACAGTGCCCGTGGTGATAGTGCACATGGTGATAGTGCTCAAGGTGATAGTGCTCATGGTGACACTGCCCATGGTGACTGTGCTCATGCTGGTGGTGTACATGTTTGGAGTTCCCATGGTGAAATTCCTTATGGTGGCAATGCCCATGACGATAGTGCTCATGGTGACAGTGTCCATGGTGACAGTGCCCATCGTGACAGTGCCCATGGTGACATTTCCCATGGTGACAGTGCTTATGGTGAGAGTTCCCATGGTGACAGTGCTCATGTTGACAGTGCCCATGGTGACAGTGTCCATGGTGACAGTGCCCATGGTGAGAGTGCCCATGGTGACAGTGTCCAAGGTGACAGTGCTCATGTTGACTGTGCCCACGGTGACAATGCTCATGGTGAGAATTCCAATGGTGACAGTGCTCACCTTGACAGTGTCCATGGTGACCATTCCCATGGTGACAGTTCCCAAGGTGATAGTGCCCATGGTGACAGTGCTCATGGTGACAGTGCTCACTGTGATAGTGCTCACGGTGACAGTTCCCCTGGTGATAGTGCTCATGGTGATAGTGCTCATGGTGACACTGCCCATGGTGAATGTGCTCATGCTGGCGGTGTACATGGTTGGAGTTCCCATGGTGACATTCCTTATGGTGGTATTGCACATGATGATAGTGCTCATGCTGAGAGTGTCCATGGTGACAGTGCCTATGGTGACAGTGCCCATGGTGACATTTCCCATGGTGACAGTGCTCATGGTGAGAGTTCCCATGGTGACAATGCTCATGTTGACAATGCCCATGGTGACTATGCTCATGGTGACAGTGCCCACGGTGAAAATGCTCATGGTGACAGTGCTCACGGTGATAGTGCTCATGGTAATACTGCTCATGCTGACAGTGCCCTTGGTGATAGTGCTCATGATAATAGTGCTCATGGTGACGCTTTGCATGGTGACAGTGCCCATGGTGACATTTCCCATGGTGACAGTGCTCATGGTGACAGTGCCCACGGTGACAATTCTCATGTTGACAATGCTCACAGTGATAGTGCTCACGGTGACAGTGCTCCCGCTGACAGTGCCCTTGGTGATAGTGCTCATGGTAATACTGCTCATTGTGATAGTGCTCATGGTGACGGTTCGCATGGTGACCGTGCACACACTGACAATTCCCACAGTGACAGTGCTCACGGTGATAGGGCTCATGGAGATAGTGCCCATTGTAATAGTGCTCACGGTGACAGTGCCCATGTTGATATTGCTGACGGTGACACTGCCCATGGTGATAGTGGTCACAGTGATAGCGCTCATGGTGACACTGCCCTTGGTGATAGTGCTCATGGTGATAGTGCTCATGGTAATAGTGCTCATGGTGACACTCCCCATGGTGACAGTGCCCATGGTGACACTCTCGATAGTGACATTTCTCATGGTGACAGTGCTCATGGTGAGAGTTCCCATGGTGACATTGCACATGGTGACAGGGTTCATTGTGATAGTGCTCACGCTGATAGTGCCCACAGTGACAGTTCTAATGGTGACAGTTCCCATGGTGACAGTGCCCATGATGACAGTGCTCATGGTGACAGTGCCCACGATGACAGTGCTCATGGGGACAGTGCCCTTGTTGATAGTTCTCATGGTGATAGTGCTGATGGTGGCAGTTCGCATGGTGACACTGCGCATGTTGAAAGTGCCCACGGTGACAGTGCTCATGGTGGCACTGCCGATGGTGACTGTGCTCATGCCGGCGGTGTACATGGTTGGAGTTCCGATGGTGAAATTCCTCATGGTAGCACTGCCCATGATGTTAGTGCTCATGGTGACAGTGTCCAAGGTGACAGTGCCTATGGTGACACTGTCGATAGTGACATTTATCATGGTGACAGTGCTCATGGTGAGAGTTCCCATGGTGACATTGCACATGGTGACAGGGTTCATTGGTATAGTGCTCACGGTGATAGTGCCCACATTGACAGTGCTCATTGTGACCGTTCCTATGGTGACAGTGCTCATAATGACAGTGCTCATGGTGACAGTGCCCACTGTGATAGTGCTCACGGTGACAGTGCCCTTGGTGATAGCGCTCTTGGTGATAGTGCACACGGTGATAGTTCGCAAGGTGACAGTGCTCAAGTTGAATGTGCCCATGGTGACAGTACCCATGGTGACAGTGCCCATGGTGACAGTGCACATGGTGACAGTGCTCATGGTGAGAGTTACCATGGTGACAGTGCGCATGTTGACATTGCCCATGGTGACCTTTCCCATGGTGACAGTTCCCATGGTGATAGTGCTCATGGTGATAGTGCTCATGGTGACAGTGCACACGGTGACAATGCGCACAGTGACAATGCTCACAGTGATAGTGCTCATGGTGATAGTGCCTATTGTAAGAGTGCTCACGTTGACAGTGCCCATGTTGATATTGCTCAAGGTGACACTGCCCATGGTAATAGTGCTCATGGTGATAGTGCTCATGGTGACACTTCCCTTGGTGATAGTGCGCTTGGTGATAGTGCTCATGGTAATAGTGCTCATGGTGACAGTGCTCATGTTGACAGTGCCCATGGTGAGGGTGTCCATGGTGACAGAGCTCATGTGGACAGTGCCAACGGTGACAGTGCTTATGGTGAGAGTTCCCATGGTGACAGTGCTCACCTTGACAGTGCCCTTGGTGATAGTACCCATGATAATAGTGCTCACGGTGACAGTGCGCATGGTGATTGTGCTCATGGTGATAGTGCTCATGGGGACAGTTCCCTTGGTGATAGTGCTCATGGTGACAGTGCTCATGGTGACAGTGCACATGGTGACATTGCCCACGGTGACAGTGCTCACTGTGATAGTGCTCATGGTGATAGTGCTCATAGTGATAGTGTTCATGGTGACAGTTCGCATAGTGACAGTGCCCATGTTGACTGTGCTCATGCTGGCAGTGTACATGGATGGAGTTCCGATGGTGAAATTGCTCATGGTAGCACTGCCCATGATGATAGTGCTCATGGTGACAGTGTCCATGGTAACAATGCCCATGCTGACAGTGCCCATGGTGACATTTCCCATGGTGACAGTGTTCATGGTAAGAGTTACCATGGTGACAGTGCTCATGTTCACAGTGCCCATGGTGACAGTTTCCATGGTCAACAGTGCCCATGGTGAGAGTGCCCATGCTGACAGTGCCCATGGTGACAGTGCCCATGGTGACAGTACTCATGGTGACACTTCCCATGATGACAATGATCATGGTGACAGTGCTCACGGTGATAGTGCTCATGGTGGCAGTTCCCATATTGACGGTGCTCATGGTGATAGTTCTCATGGTGACAGTGCCCATGATGACAGTTCCAATGTTGACAGTGTACATGGGGACAATGCTCATGGAAAGAGTGTCCATGGTCATAGTGCTCCTGGTGACAGTGTCCATGGTTACAGTACCCATGGTGACATTTTCCATGGTGACGGTTCCCAAGGTGACATTGTCCATGGTGACAGTGCCCATGGTTACAGTGCCCATGGTGAAAGTTCCCATGGTGACAGTGCTCAAGGTCACAATGCTCATGGTGACAGTGTCCATGGTGACAGTGCTCATGGTGACAGTGCTCACGGTGATAGTGCCCACAGTGGCAGTGCTCTAGGTGACAGTGCCCATGTTGAACAGTGCTCATGGTGACAGTGCTTATGGTGACAGTGCCCACGGTGACAGAGCAAATGGTGAGAGTGCCCATGGTGACATTTCCCTCTGTGACAGTGCTTATGGTGACAGTGGCCATGGTGACACTGGCCATGGTGACAGTGCTCATGGTGAGAGTTCCCATGGTGACAGTGCTCATATTGACAGTGCCCATGGGGACAATGCTGATGGATACAGTGTCCATGGTGATAGTGCTCCTGGGGACAGTGTAGATGGTTACAGTGCCCATGGTGACATTTTCCACAGTGACAGTGTCCATGGTGAGAGTGCCCATGGAGACAGTGTCCATAGTGACAGTGCCCATGGTGACAGTGCTCATGGTGACACTTCCCATAGTGAACAGTGTCCAGGGTGACATTTCCCATGGAGACAGTGCTCCTGGTGAGAGTTCCAATGCTGACAGTGCTCACGTTGACAGTGCCCATGGTGACCGTTCCCATGTTGACACTTCCCATGGTGATAGTGCTCATGGTGACAGTGCTCATGGTGACAGTGCACATGGTGACATTGCCCACGGTGACAGTGCTCACTGTGATAGTGCTCATGGTGATAGTGCTCATAGTGATAGTGTTCATGGTGACAGTTCGCATGGTGACAGTGCCCATGTTGAAAGTGCCCATGGTGACAGTGCTCATGGTGACACTGCCCATGTTGACTGTGCTCATGCTGGCAGTGTACATGGATGGAGTTCCGATGGTGAAATTGCTCATGGTAGCACTGCCCATGATGATAGTGCTCATGGTGACAGTGTCCATGGTGACAGTGCCTATGGTGACAGTGCCCATTGTGATAGTGCTCAGGGTGAGAGTGCCCACAGTGACAGTGCTCATGGTGACAGTTCCTATGGTGACAGTACCCATGATGACAGTGCTCATGGGGACAGTGCTCATGGTGACGGTGCACACGGTGATAATGCCAACGGTGACATTGCTCATGGTGATAGTGCTCATGGTGATAGTGCCTATTGTAATAGTGCTCACAGTGACAGTGCCCATGTTGATATTGCTCAAGGTGACACTGCCCATTGTGATAGTGCTCACGGTGATAGTGCTCATGGTGACACTTCCCTTGGTGATAGTGCTCATGGTGATAGTGCTCATGGTGACAGTTCACATGGTGACAGTGCTCATGATGACAGTGCTCACGGTGACACTGCCCATGTTGATAGTGCTCACAGTGATAGTGCTCCTGGTGACAATTCCCATGGTTACAGTGCCCATGGTGACAGTTCTCATGGTGACAGTGCTCACGGTGATAGTTCTCACGGTGACAGTGCCCGTGGTGATAGTGCACATGGTGATAGTGCTCAAGGTGATAGTGCACATGGTGACACTGCCCATGGTGACTGTGCTCATGCTGGTGGTGTACATGTTTGGAGTTCCCATGGTGAAATTCCTTATGGTGGCAATGCCCATGACGATAGTGCTCATGGTGACAGTGTCCATGGTGACAGTGCCCATCGTGACAGTGCCCATGGTGACATTTCCCATGGTGACAGTGCTTATGGTGAGAGTTCCCATGGTGACAGTGCTCATGTTGACAGTGCCCATGGTGACAGTGTCCATGGTGACAGTGCCCATGGTGAGAGTGCCCATGGTGACAGTGTCCAAGGTGACAGTGCTCATGTTGACTGTGCCCACGGTGACAATGCTCATGGTGAGAATTCCAATGGTGACAGTGCTCACCTTGACAGTGTCCATGGTGACCATTCCCATGGTGACAGTTCCCAAGGTGATAGTGCCCATGGTGACAGTGCTCATGGTGACAGTGCTCACTGTGATAGTGCTCACGGTGACAGTTCCCCTGGTGATAGTGCTCATGGTGATAGTGCTCATGGTGACACTGCCCATGGTGAATGTGCTCATGCTGGCGGTGTACATGGTTGGAGTTCCCATGGTGACATTCCTTATGGTGGTATTGCACATGATGATAGTGCTCATGCTGAGAGTGTCCATGGTGACAGTGCCTATGGTGACAGTGCCCATGGTGACATTTCCCATGGTGACAGTGCTCATGGTGAGAGTTCCCATGGTGACAATGCTCATGTTGACAATGCCCATGGTGACTATGCTCATGGTGACAGTGCCCACGGTGAAAATGCTCATGGTGACAGTGCTCACGGTGATAGTGCTCACGGTAATACTGCTCATGTGGACAGTGCCCTTGGTGATAGTGCTCATGATAATAGTGCTCATGGTGACGCTTTGCATGGTGACCGTGCCCATGGTGACATTTCCCATGGTGACAGTGCTCATGGTGACAGTGCCCACGGTGACAATTCTCATGTTGACAATGCTCACAGTGATAGTGCTCACGGTGACAGTGCTCCTGCTGACAGTGCCCTTGGTGATAGTGCTCATGGTAATACTGCTCATTGTGATAGTGCTCATGGTGACGGTTCGCATGGTGACCGTGCACACGCTGACAATGCCCACAGTGACAGTGCTCACGGTGATAGGGCTCATGGAGATAGTGCCCATTGTAATAGTGCTCACGGTGACAGTGACCATGTTGATATTGCTGACGGTGACACTGCCCATGGTGATAGTGGTCACAGTGATAGCGCTCATGGTGACACTGCCCTTGGTGATAGTGCTCATGGTGATAGTGCTCATGGTAATAGTGCTCATGGTGACACTCCCCATGGTGACAGTGCCCATGGTGACACTCTCGATAGTGACATTTCTCATGGTGACAGTGCTCATGGTGAGAGTTCCCATGGTGACATTGCACATGGTGACAGGGTTCATTGTGATAGTGCTCACGCTGATAGTGCCCACAGTGACAGTTCTAATGGTGACAGTTCCCATGGTGACAGTGCCCATGATGACAGTGCTCATGGTGACAGTGCCCACGATGACAGTGCTCATGGGGACAGTGCCCTTGTTGATAGTTCTCATGGTGATAGTGCTGATGGTGGCAGTTCGCATGGTGACACTGCGCATGTTGAAAGTGCCCACGGTGACAGTGCTCATGGTGGCACTGCCGATGGTGACTGTGCTCATGCCGGCGGTGTACATGGTTGGAGTTCCGATGGTGAAATTCCTCATGGTAGCACTGCCCATGATGTTAGTGCTCATGGTGACAGTGTCCAAGGTGACAGTGCCTATGGTGACACTGTCGATAGTGACATTTATCATGGTGACAGTGCTCATGGTGAGAGTTCCCATGGTGACATTGCACATGGTGACAGGGTTCATTGGTATAGTGCTCACGGTGATAGTGCCCACATTGACAGTGCTCATTGTGACCGTTCCTATGGTGACAGTGCTCATAATGACAGTGCTCATGGTGACAGTGCCCACTGTGATAGTGCTCACGGTGACAGTGCCCTTGGTGATAGCGCTCTTGGTGATAGTGCACACGGTGATAGTTCGCAAGGTGACAGTGCTCAAGTTGAATGTGCCCATGGTGACAGTACCCATGGTGACAGTGCCCATGGTGACAGTGCACATGGTGACAGTGCTCATGGTGAGAGTTACCATGGTGACAGTGCGCATGTTGACATTGCCCATGGTGACCTTTCCCATGGTGACAGTTCCCATGGTGATAGTGCTCATGGTGATAGTGCTCATGGTGACAGTGCACACGGTGACAATGCGCACAGTGACAATGCTCACAGTGATAGTGCTCATGGTGATAGTGCCTATTGTAAGAGTGCTCACGTTGACAGTGCCCATGTTGATATTGCTCAAGGTGACACTGCCCATGGTAATAGTGCTCATGGTGATAGTGCTCATGGTGACACTTCCCTTGGTGATAGTGCGCTTGGTGATAGTGCTCATGGTAATAGTGCTCATGGTGACAGTGCTCATGTTGACAGTGCCCATGGTGAGGGTGTCCATGGTGACAGAGCTCATGTGGACAGTGCCAACGGTGACAGTGCTTATGGTGAGAGTTCCCATGGTGACAGTGCTCACCTTGACAGTGCCCTTGGTGATAGTACCCATGATAATAGTGCTCACGGTGACAGTGCGCATGGTGATTGTGCTCATGGTGATAGTGCTCATGGGGACAGTTCCCTTGGTGATAGTGCTCATTGTGATAGTGCTCAAGGTGACAGTTCGCATGGTGACAGTGCTCATGATGACAGTGGTCATTGTGACAGTACCCACGGTGACAGTGCTCATGGTGACAGTGCCCTTGGTGAGAGTACCCATGGTAATATTGCTCACATGACAGTGCCCATAGTGATATTGCTCACGATGACACTGCCCATGGTGATAGTGCTCACGGTGACACTGCCTATGTTGATAGTGGTCACGGTGATAGTGCTCATGGTGACAGTTCCCATGGTTACAGTGCCCATGGTGACAGTTCTCATGGTGACAGTGCTCATGGTGATAGTTCTCACGGTGACAGTGCCCGTGGTGATAGTGCACATGGTGATAGTGCTCATGGTGATAGTGCTCATGGTGACACTGCCCATGGTGACTGTGCTCATGCTGGCGGTGTACATGGTTGGAGTTCCGATGGTGAAATTCCTCATGGTAGCACTGCCCATGATGATAGTGCTCATGGTGACAGTGTCCATGGTGACAGTGCACATGGTGACAGTGCCCATGGTGACATTTCCCATGGTGACAGTGTTCATGGTAAGAGTTTCCATGGTGACAGTGCTCATGTTCACAGTGCCCATGGTGACAGTGTCCATGGCCAACAGTGCCCATGGTGAGAGTGCCCATGGTGACAGTGCCCATGGTGACAGTGATCATGATGAGAGTTCCCATGTTGACAGTGCCCATGGTGACAGTGCATATGGTGATAGTGCTCATGGTGACTGTGCCCTTAGTGATAGTGCTCAGGGTGATAGTGCTCATGGTTATAGTGCTCATGGTGACACTGCCCATGGCGATATTGCTCACGGTGATACTGCCCATTGTGATAGTGCTCACGGTGACAGTGCTCTGGTGGATAGTGCCCATGGTGACAGTGTCCCTGGTGACCGTGCTCATGGTGACATTTCCCATGGTGAGAGTGCTCATGGTGAGAGTGCTCACTGTGGCAGTGCCAATGGTTACAGTGCTCATGGTGGCAGTGTCCATGGTGGCAGTTCCTAAGATGACAGTGTCCATGAGGACAGAGCCCACGGTGACAGTGCTCATGGTGACAGTGCCCATGGTGACAGTGCACACGGTGACAGTGCCCACGGTGACAGTGCTCACGGTGAGAGTGCTCATGGTGATAGTGCCCATGGTAATAGTGCTCACTGTGACATTTCCCATGGTGATATTGCTCACGGTGACACTGCAAATGGTGTTAGTGCTCACGGTGATAGTGCTCATGGTGACAGTTCCCATGGTGAGAGTGCCCACGGTGACAGTGCTCATGGTGACAGTTCGCATGGTGACAGTGCCCATGTTGAAAGTGCCCATGGTAATAGTGCTCATGGTGACACTGCCCATGGTGACTGTGCTCATGCTGGCGGTGTACATGGTTGGAGTGGCCATGGTGAAATTCCTCATGGTGGCACTGCCCATGATGATAGTGCTCATGGTGACAGTGTCCATGGTAACAATGCCCATGCTGACAGTGCCCATGGTGACATTTCCCATGGTGACAGTGTTCATGGTAAGAGTTACCATGGTGACAGTGCTCATGTTCACAGTGCCCATGGTGACAGTTTCCATGGTCAACAGTGCCCATGGTGAGAGTGCCCATGCTGACAGTGCCCATGGTGACAGTGCCCATGGTGACAGTACTCATGGTGACACTTCCCATGATGACAATGATCATGGTGACAGTGCTCACGGTGATAGTGCTCATGGTGGCAGTTCCCATATTGACGATGCTCATGGTGATAGTTCTCATGGTGACAGTGCCCATGATGACAGTTCCAATGTTGACAGTGTACATGGGGACAATGCTCATGGAAAGAGTGTCCATGGTCATAGTGCTCCTGGTGACAGTGTCCATGGTTACAGTGCCCATGGTGACATTTTCCATGGTGACGGTTCCCAAGGTGACATTGTCCATGGTGACAGTGCCCATGGTTACAGTGCCCATGGTGAAAGTTCCCATGGTGACAGTGCTCAAGGTCACAATGCTCATGGTGACAGTGTCCATGGTGACAGTGCTCATGGTGACAGTGCTCACGGTGATAGTGCCCACAGTGGCAGTGCTCTAGGTGACAGTGCCCATGTTGAACAGTGCTCATGGTGACAGTGCTTATGGTGACAGTGCCCACGGTGACAGAGCAAATGGTGAGAGTGCCCATGGTGACATTTCCCTCTGTGACAGTGCTTATGGTGACAGTGGCCATGGTGACAGTGCTCATGGTGAGAGTTCCCATGGTGACAGTGCTCATATTGACAGTGCCCATGGGGACAATGCTGATGGATACAGTGTCCATGGTGATAGTGCTCCTGGGGACAGTGTAGATGGTTACAGTGCCCATGGTGACATTTTCCACAGTGACAGTGTCCATGGTGAGAGTGCCCATGGAGACAGTGTCCATAGTGACAGTGCCCATGGTGACAGTGCTCATGGTGACACTTCCCATAGTGAACAGTGTCCAGGGTGACATTTCCCATGGAGACAGTGCTCCTGGTGAGAGTTCCAATGCTGACAGGGCTCACGTTGACAGTGCCCATGGTGACCGTTCCCATGTTGACACTTCCCATGGTGATAGTGCTCATGGTGACAGTGCTCATGGTGACAGTGCACATGGTGACATTGCCCACGGTGACAGTGCTCACTGTGATAGTGCTCATGGTGATAGTGCTCATAGTGATAGTGTTCATGGTGACAGTTCGCATGGTGACAGTGCCCATGTTGAAAGTGCCCATGGTGACAGTGCTCATGGTGACACTGCCCATGTTGACTGTGCTCATGCTGGCAGTGTACATGGATGGAGTTCCGATGGTGAAATTGCTCATGGTAGCACTGCCCATGATGATAGTGCTCATGGTGACAGTGTCCATGGTGACAGTGCCTATGGTGACAGTGCCCATTGTGATAGTGCTCAGGGTGAGAGTGCCCACAGTGACAGTGCTCATGGTGACAGTTCCTATGGTGACAGTACCCATGATGACAGTGCTCATGGGGACAGTGCTCATGGTGACGGTGCACACGGTGATAATGCCAACGGTGACATTGCTCATGGTGATAGTGCTCATGGTGATAGTGCCTATTGTAATAGTGCTCACAGTGACAGTGCCCATGTTGATATTGCTCAAGGTGACACTGCCCATTGTGATAGTGCTCACGGTGATAGTGCTCATGGTGACACTTCCCTTGGTGATAGTGCTCATGGTGATAGTGCTCATGGTGACAGTTCACATGGTGACAGTGCTCATGATGACAGTGCTCACGGTGACACTGCCCATGTTGATAGTGCTCACAGTGATAGTGCTCCTGGTGACAATTCCCATGGTTACAGTGCCCATGGTGACAGTTCTCATGGTGACAGTGCTCACGGTGATAGTTCTCACGGTGACAGTGCCCGTGGTGATAGTGCACATGGTGATAGTGCTCAAGGTGATAGTGCACATGGTGACACTGCCCATGGTGACTGTGCTCATGCTGGTGGTGTACATGTTTGGAGTTCCCATGGTGAAATTCCTTATGGTGGCAATGCCCATGACGATAGTGCTCATGGTGACAGTGTCCATGGTGACAGTGCCCATCGTGACAGTGCCCATGGTGACATTTCCCATGGTGACAGTGCTTATGGTGAGAGTTCCCATGGTGACAGTGCTCATGTTGACAGTGCCCATGGTGACAGTGTCCATGGTGACAGTGCCCATGGTGAGAGTGCCCATGGTGACAGTGTCCAAGGTGACAGTGCTCATGTTGACTGTGCCCACGGTGACAATGCTCATGGTGAGAATTCCAATGGTGACAGTGCTCACCTTGACAGTGTCCATGGTGACCATTCCCATGGTGACAGTTCCCAAGGTGATAGTGCCCATGGTGACAGTGCTCATGGTGACAGTGCTCACTGTGATAGTGCTCACGGTGACAGTTCCCCTGGTGATAGTGCTCATGGTGATAGTGCTCATGGTGACACTGCCCATGGTGAATGTGCTCATGCTGGCGGTGTACATGGTTGGAGTTCCCATGGTGACATTCCTTATGGTGGTATTGCACATGATGATAGTGCTCATGCTGAGAGTGTCCATGGTGACAGTGCCTATGGTGACAGTGCCCATGGTGACATTTCCCATGGTGACAGTGCTCATGGTGAGAGTTCCCATGGTGACAATGCTCATGTTGACAATGCCCATGGTGACTATGCTCATGGTGACAGTGCCCACGGTGAAAATGCTCATGGTGACAGTGCTCACGGTGATAGTGCTCACGGTAATACTGCTCATGCTGACAGTGCCCTTGGTGATAGTGCTCATGATAATAGTGCTCATGGTGACGCTTTGCATGGTGACCGTGCCCATGGTGACATTTCCCATGGTGACAGTGCTCATGGTGACAGTGCCCACGGTGACAATTCTCATGTTGACAATGCTCACAGTGATAGTGCTCACGGTGACAGTGCTCCTGCTGACAGTGCCCTTGGTGATAGTGCTCATGGTAATACTGCTCATTGTGATAGTGCTCATGGTGACGGTTCGCATGGTGACCGTGCACACGCTGACAATGCCCACAGTGACAGTGCTCACGGTGATAGGGCTCATGGAGATAGTGCCCATTGTAATAGTGCTCACGGTGACAGTGCCCATGTTGATATTGCTGACGGTGACACTGCCCATGGTGATAGTGGTCACAGTGATAGCGCTCATGGTGACACTGCCCTTGGTGATAGTGCTCATGGTGATAGTGCTCATGGTAATAGTGCTCATGGTGACACTCCCCATGGTGACAGTGCCCATGGTGACACTCTCGATAGTGACATTTCTCATGGTGACAGTGCTCATGGTGAGAGTTCCCATGGTGACATTGCACATGGTGACAGGGTTCATTGTGATAGTGCTCACGCTGATAGTGCCCACAGTGACAGTTCTAATGGTGACAGTTCCCATGGTGACAGTGCCCATGATGACAGTGCTCATGGTGACAGTGCCCACGATGACAGTGCTCATGGGGACAGTGCCCTTGTTGATAGTTCTCATGGTGATAGTGCTGATGGTGGCAGTTCGCATGGTGACACTGCGCATGTTGAAAGTGCCCACGGTGACAGTGCTCATGGTGGCACTGCCGATGGTGACTGTGCTCATGCCGGCGGTGTACATGGTTGGAGTTCCGATGGTGAAATTCCTCATGGTAGCACTGCCCATGATGTTAGTGCTCATGGTGACAGTGTCCAAGGTGACAGTGCCTATGGTGACACTGTCGATAGTGACATTTATCATGGTGACAGTGCTCATGGTGAGAGTTCCCATGGTGACATTGCACATGGTGACAGGGTTCATTGGTATAGTGCTCACGGTGATAGTGCCCACATTGACAGTGCTCATTGTGACCGTTCCTATGGTGACAGTGCTCATAATGACAGTGCTCATGGTGACAGTGCCCACTGTGATAGTGCTCACGGTGACAGTGCCCTTGGTGATAGCGCTCTTGGTGATAGTGCACACGGTGATAGTTCGCAAGGTGACAGTGCTCAAGTTGAATGTGCCCATGGTGACAGTACCCATGGTGACAGTGCCCATGGTGACAGTGCACATGGTGACATTTCCCATGGTGACAGTGCTCATGGTGAGAGTTACCATGGTGACAGTGCGCATGTTGACATTGCCCATGGTGACCTTTCCCATGGTGACAGTTCCCATGGTGATAGTGCTCATGGTGATAGTGCTCATGGTGACAGTGCACACGGTGACAATGCGCACAGTGACAATGCTCACAGTGATAGTGCTCATGGTGATAGTGCCTATTGTAAGAGTGCTCACGTTGACAGTGCCCATGTTGATATTGCTCAAGGTGACACTGCCCATGGTAATAGTGCTCATGGTGATAGTGCTCATGGTGACACTTCCCTTGGTGATAGTGCGCTTGGTGATAGTGCTCATGGTAATAGTGCTCATGGTGACAGTGCTCATGTTGACAGTGCCCATGGTGAGGGTGTCCATGGTGACAGAGCTCATGTGGACAGTGCCAACGGTGACAGTGCTTATGGTGAGAGTTCCCATGGTGACAGTGCTCACCTTGACAGTGCCCTTGGTGATAGTACCCATGATAATAGTGCTCACGGTGACAGTGCGCATGGTGATTGTGCTCATGGTGATAGTGCTCATGGGGACAGTTCCCTTGGTGATAGTGCTCATTGTGATAGTGCTCAAGGTGACAGTTCGCATGGTGACAGTGCTCATGATGACAGTGGTCATTGTGACAGTACCCACGGTGACAGTGCTCATGGTGACAGTGCCCTTGGTGAGAGTACCCATGGTAATATTGCTCACATGACAGTGCCCATAGTGATATTGCTCACGATGACACTGCCCATGGTGATAGTGCTCACGGTGACACTGCCTATGTTGATAGTGGTCACGGTGATAGTGCTCATGGTGACAGTTCCCATGGTTACAGTGCCCATGGTGACAGTTCTCATGGTGACAGTGCTCATGGTGATAGTTCTCACGGTGACAGTGCCCGTGGTGATAGTGCACATGGTGATAGTGCTCATGGTGATAGTGCTCATGGTGACACTGCCCATGGTGACTGTGCTCATGCTGGCGGTGTACATGGTTGGAGTTCCGATGGTGAAATTCCTCATGGTAGCACTGCCCATGATGATAGTGCTCATGGTGACAGTGTCCATGGTGACAGTGCACATGGTGACAGTGCCCATGGTGACATTTCCCATGGTGACAGTGTTCATGGTAAGAGTTTCCATGGTGACAGTGCTCATGTGCACAGTGCCCATGGTGACAGTGTCCATGGCCAACAGTGCCCATGGTGAGAGTGCCCATGGTGACAGTGCCCATGGTGACAGTGATCATGATGAGAGTTCCCATGTTGACAGTGCCCATGGTGACAGTGCATATGGTGATAGTGCTCATGGTGACTGTGCCCTTAGTGATAGTGCTCAGGGTGATAGTGCTCATGGTTATAGTGCTCATGGTGACACTGCCCATGGCGATATTGCTCACGGTGATACTGCCCATTGTGATAGTGCTCACGGTGACAGTGCTCTGGTGGATAGTGCCCATGGTGACAGTGTCCCTGGTGACCGTGCTCATGGTGACATTTCCCATGGTGAGAGTGCTCATGGTGAGAGTGCTCACTGTGGCAGTGCCAATGGTTACAGTGCTCATGGTGGCAGTGTCCATGGTGGCAGTTCCTAAGATGACAGTGTCCATGAGGACAGAGCCCACGGTGACAGTGCTCATGGTGACAGTGCCCATGGTGACAGTGCACACGGTGACAGTGCCCACGGTGACAGTGCTCACGGTGAGAGTGCTCATGGTGATAGTGCCCATGGTAATAGTGCTCACTGTGACATTTCCCATGGTGATATTGCTCACGGTGACACTGCAAATGGTGTTAGTGCTCACGGTGATAGTGCTCATGGTGACAGTTCCCATGGTGAGAGTGCCCACGGTGACAGTGCTCATGGTGACAGTTCGCATGGTGACAGTGCCCATGTTGAAAGTGCCCATGGTAATAGTGCTCATGGTGACACTGCCCATGGTGACTGTGCTCATGCTGGCGGTGTACATGGTTGGAGTGGCCATGGTGAAATTCCTCATGGTGGCACTGCCCATGATGATAGTGCTCATGGTGACAGTGTCCATGGTAACAATGCCCATGCTGACAGTGCCCATGGTGACATTTCCCATGGTGACAGTGTTCATGGTAAGAGTTACCATGGTGACAGTGCTCATGTTCACAGTGCCCATGGTGACAGTTTCCATGGTCAACAGTGCCCATGGTGAGAGTGCCCATGCTGACAGTGCCCATGGTGACAGTACTCATGGTGACACTTCCCATGATGACAATGATCATGGTGACAGTGCTCACGGTGATAGTGCTCATGGTGGCAGTTCCCATATTGACGGTGCTCATGGTGATAGTTCTCATGGTGACAGTGCCCATGATGACAGTTCCAATGTTGACAGTGTACATGGGGACAATGCTCATGGAAAGAGTGTCCATGGTCATAGTGCTCCTGGTGACAGTGTCCATGGTTACAGTGCCCATGGTGACATTTTCCATGGTGACGGTTCCCAAGGTGACATTGTCCATGGTGACAGTGCCCATGGTTACAGTGCCCATGCTGAAAGTTCCCATGGTGACAGTGCTCAAGGTCACAATGCTCATGGTGACAGTGTCCATGGTGACAGTGCTCATGGTGACAGTGCTCACGGTGATAGTGCCCACAGTGGCAGTGCTCTAGGTGACAGTGCCCATGTTGAACAGTGCTCATGGTGACAGTGCTTATGGTGACAGTGCCCACGGTGACAGAGCAAATGGTGAGAGTGCCCATGGTGACATTTCCCTCTGTGACAGTGCTTATGGTGACAGTGGCCATGGTGACACTGGCCATGGTGACAGTGCTCATGGTGAGAGTTCCCATGGTGACAGTGCTCATATTGACAGTGCCCATGGGGACAATGCTGATGGATACAGTGTCCATGGTGATAGTGCTCCTGGGGACAGTGTAGATGGTTACAGTGCCCATGGTGACATTTTCCACAGTGACAGTGTCCATGGTGAGAGTGCCCATGGAGACAGTGTCCATAGTGACAGTGCCCATGGTGACAGTGCTCATGGTGACACTTCCCATAGTGAACAGTGTCCAGGGTGACATTTCCCATGGAGACAGTGCTCCTGGTGAGAGTTCCAATGCTGACAGTGCTCACGTTGACAGTGCCCATGGTGACCGTTCCCATGTTGACACTTCCCATGGTGATAGTGCTCATGGTGACAGTGCTCATGGTGACAGTGCACATGGTGACATTGCCCACGGTGACAGTGCTCACTGTGATAGTGCTCATGGTGATAGTGCTCATAGTGATAGTGTTCATGGTGACAGTTCGCATGGTGACAGTGCCCATGTTGAAAGTGCCCATGGTGACAGTGCTCATGGTGACACTGCCCATGTTGACTGTGCTCATGCTGGCAGTGTACATGGATGGAGTTCCGATGGTGAAATTGCTCATGGTAGCACTGCCCATGATGATAGTGCTCATGGTGACAGTGTCCATGGTGACAGTGCCTATGGTGACAGTGCCCATTGTGATAGTGCTCAGGGTGAGAGTGCCCACAGTGACAGTGCTCATGGTGACAGTTCCTATGGTGACAGTACCCATGATGACAGTGCTCATGGGGACAGTCCTCATGGTGACGGTGCACACGGTGATAATGCCAACGGTGACATTGCTCATGGTGATAGTGCTCATGGTGATAGTGCCTATTGTAATAGTGCTCACAGTGACAGTGCCCATGTTGATATTGCTCAAGGTGACACTGCCCATTGTGATAGTGCTCACGGTGATAGTGCTCATGGTGACACTGCCCTTGGTGATAGTGCTCATGGTGATAGTGCTCATGGTGACAGTTCACATGGTGACAGTGCTCATGATGACAGTGCTCACGGTGACACTGCCCACGTTGATAGTGCTCACAGTGATAGTGCTCCTGGTGACAATTCCCATGGTTACAGTGCCCATGGTGACAGTTCTCATGGTGACAGTGCTCACGGTGATAGTTCTCACGGTGACAGTGCCCGTGGTGATAGTGCACATGGTGATAGTGCTCAAGGTGATAGTGCTCATGGTGACACTGCCCATGGTGACTGTGCTCATGCTGGTGGTGTACATGTTTGGAGTTCCCATGGTGAAATTCCTTATGGTGGCAATGCCCATGACGATAGTGCTCATGGTGACAGTGTCCATGGTGACAGTGCCCATCGTGACAGTGCCCATGGTGACATTTCCCATGGTGACAGTGCTTATGGTGAGAGTTCCCATGGTGACAGTGCTCATGTTGACAGTGCCCATGGTGACAGTGTCCATGGTGACAGTGCCCATGGTGAGAGTGCCCATGGTGACAGTGTCCAAGGTGACAGTGCTCATGTTGACTGTGCCCACGGTGACAATGCTCATGGTGAGAATTCCAATGGTGACAGTGCTCACCTTGACAGTGTCCATGGTGACCATTCCCATGGTGACAGTTCCCAAGGTGATAGTGCCCATGGTGACAGTGCTCATGGTGACAGTGCTCACTGTGATAGTGCTCACGGTGACAGTTCCCCTGGTGATAGTGCTCATGGTGATAGTGCTCATGGTGACACTGCCCATGGTGAATGTGCTCATGCTGGCGGTGTACATGGTTGGAGTTCCCATGGTGACATTCCTTATGGTGGTATTGCACATGATGATAGTGCTCATGCTGAGAGTGTCCATGGTGACAGTGCCTATGGTGACAGTGCCCATGGTGACATTTCCCATGGTGACAGTGCTCATGGTGAGAGTTCCCATGGTGACAATGCTCATGTTGACAATGCCCATGGTGACTATGCTCATGGTGACAGTGCCCACGGTGAAAATGCTCATGGTGACAGTGCTCACGGTGATAGTGCTCACGGTAATACTGCTCATGCTGACAGTGCCCTTGGTGATAGTGCTCATGATAATAGTGCTCATG
Organism: Balaenoptera ricei; assembly: GCF_028023285.1. Taxonomy (NCBI): domain Eukaryota; kingdom Metazoa; phylum Chordata; class Mammalia; order Artiodactyla; family Balaenopteridae; genus Balaenoptera; species Balaenoptera ricei. The sequence continues at coordinate 105,662,842 of NC_082654.1, forward strand.
GTGACGCTTTGCATGGTGACAGTGCCCATGGTGACATTTCCCATGGTGACAGTGCTCATGGTGACAGTGCCCACGGTGACAATTCTCATGTTGACAATGCTCACAGTGATAGTGCTCACGGTGACAGTGCTCCTGCTGACAGTGCCCTTGGTGATAGTGCTCATGGTAATACTGCTCATTGTGATAGTGCTCATGGTGACGGTTCGCATGGTGACCGTGCACACGCTGACAATGCCCACAGTGACAGTGCTCACGGTGATAGGGCTCATGGAGATAGTGCCCATTGTAATAGTGCTCACGGTGACAGTGCCCATGTTGATATTGCTGACGGTGACACTGCCCATGGTGATAGTGGTCACAGTGATAGCGCTCATGGTGACACTGCCCTTGGTGATAGTGCTCATGGTGATAGTGCTCATGGTAATAGTGCTCATGGTGACACTCCCCATGGTGACAGTGCCCATGGTGACACTCTCGATAGTGACATTTCTCATGGTGACAGTGCTCATGGTGAGAGTTCCCATGGTGACATTGCACATGGTGACAGGGTTCATTGTGATAGTGCTCACGCTGATAGTGCCCACAGTGACAGTTCTAATGGTGACAGTTCCCATGGTGACAGTGCCCATGATGACAGTGCTCATGGTGACAGTGCCCACGATGACAGTGCTCATGGGGACAGTGCCCTTGTTGATAGTTCTCATGGTGATAGTGCTGATGGTGGCAGTTTGCATGGTGACACTGCGCATGTTGAAAGTGCCCACGGTGACAGTGCTCATGGTGGCACTGCCGATGGTGACTGTGCTCATGCCGGCGGTGTACATGGTTGGAGTTCCGATGGTGAAATTCCTCATGGTAGCACTGCCCATGATGTTAGTGCTCATGGTGACAGTGTCCAAGGTGACAGTGCCTATGGTGACACTGTCGATAGTGACATTTATCATGGTGACAGTGCTCATGGTGAGAGTTCCCATGGTGACATTGCACATGGTGACAGGGTTCATTGGTATAGTGCTCACGGTGATAGTGCCCACATTGACAGTGCTCATTGTGACCGTTCCTATGGTGACAGTGCTCATAATGACAGTGCTCATGGTGACAGTGCCCACTGTGATAGTGCTCACGGTGACAGTGCCCTTGGTGATAGCGCTCTTGGTGATAGTGCACACGGTGATAGTTCGCAAGGTGACAGTGCTCAAGTTGAATGTGCCCATGGTGACAGTACCCATGGTGACAGTGCCCATGGTGACAGTGCACATGGTGACATTTCCCATGGTGACAGTGCTCATGGTGAGAGTTACCATGGTGACAGTGCGCATGTTGACATTGCCCATGGTGACCTTTCCCATGGTGACAGTTCCCATGGTGATAGTGCTCATGGTGATAGTGCTCATGGTGACAGTGCACACGGTGACAATGCGCACAGTGACAATGCTCACAGTGATAGTGCTCATGGTGATAGTGCCTATTGTAAGAGTGCTCACGTTGACAGTGCCCATGTTGATATTGCTCAAGGTGACACTGCCCATGGTAATAGTGCTCATGGTGATAGTGCTCATGGTGACACTTCCCTTGGTGATAGTGCGCTTGGTGATAGTGCTCATGGTAATAGTGCTCATGGTGACAGTGCTCATGTTGACAGTGCCCATGGTGAGGGTGTCCATGGTGACAGAGCTCATGTGGACAGTGCCAACGGTGACAGTGCTTATGGTGAGAGTTCCCATGGTGACAGTGCTCACCTTGACAGTGCCCTTGGTGATAGTACCCATGATAATAGTGCTCACGGTGACAGTGCGCATGGTGATTGTGCTCATGGTGATAGTGCTCATGGGGACAGTTCCCTTGGTGATAGTGCTCATTGTGATAGTGCTCAAGGTGACAGTTCGCATGGTGACAGTGCTCATGATGACAGTGGTCATTGTGACAGTACCCACGGTGACAGTGCTCATGGTGACAGTGCCCTTGGTGAGAGTACCCATGGTAATATTGCTCACATGACAGTGCCCATAGTGATATTGCTCACGATGACACTGCCCATGGTGATAGTGCTCACGGTGACACTGCCTATGTTGATAGTGGTCACGGTGATAGTGCTCATGGTGACAGTTCCCATGGTTACAGTGCCCATGGTGACAGTTCTCATGGTGACAGTGCTCATGGTGATAGTTCTCACGGTGACAGTGCCCGTGGTGATAGTGCACATGGTGATAGTGCTCATGGTGATAGTGCTCATGGTGACACTGCCCATGGTGACTGTGCTCATGCTGGCGGTGTACATGGTTGGAGTTCCGATGGTGAAATTCCTCATGGTAGCACTGCCCATGATGATAGTGCTCATGGTGACAGTGCCCATGGTGACAGTGCACATGGTGACAGTGCCCATGGTGACATTTCCCATGGTGACAGTGTTCATGGTAAGAGTTTCCATGGTGACAGTGCTCATGTTCACAGTGCCCATGGTGACAGTGTCCATGGCCAACAGTGCCCATGGTGAGAGTGCCCATGGTGACAGTGCCCATGGTGACAGTGATCATGATGAGAGTTCCCATGTTGACAGTGCCCATGGTGACAGTGCATATGGTGATAGTGCTCATGGTGACTGTGCCCTTAGTGATAGTGCTCAGGGTGATAGTGCTCATGGTTATAGTGCTCATGGTGACACTGCCCATGGCGATATTGCTCACGGTGATACTGCCCATTGTGATAGTGCTCACGGTGACAGTGCTCTGGTGGATAGTGCCCATGGTGACAGTGTCCCTGGTGACCGTGCTCATGGTGACATTTCCCATGGTGAGAGTGCTCATGGTGAGAGTGCTCACTGTGGCAGTGCCAATGGTTACAGTGCTCATGGTGGCAGTGTCCATGGTGGCAGTTCCTAAGATGACAGTGTCCATGAGGACAGAGCCCACGGTGACAGTGCTCATGGTGACAGTGCCCATGGTGACAGTGCACACGGTGACAGTGCCCACGGTGACAGTGCTCACGGTGAGAGTGCTCATGGTGATAGTGCCCATGGTAATAGTGCTCACTGTGACATTTCCCATGGTGATATTGCTCACGGTGACACTGCAAATGGTGTTAGTGCTCACGGTGATAGTGCTCATGGTGACAGTTCCCATGGTGAGAGTGCCCACGGTGACAGTGCTCATGGTGACAGTTCGCATGGTGACAGTGCCCATGTTGAAAGTGCCCATGGTAATAGTGCTCATGGTGACACTGCCCATGGTGACTGTGCTCATGCTGGCGGTGTACATGGTTGGAGTGGCCATGGTGAAATTCCTCATGGTGGCACTGCCCATGATGATAGTGCTCATGGTGACAGTGTCCATGGTAACAATGCCCATGCTGACAGTGCCCATGGTGACATTTCCCATGGTGACAGTGTTCATGGTAAGAGTTACCATGGTGACAGTGCTCATGTTCACAGTGCCCATGGTGACAGTTTCCATGGTCAACAGTGCCCATGGTGAGAGTGCCCATGCTGACAGTGCCCATGGTGACAGTGCCCATGGTGACAGTACTCATGGTGACACTTCCCATGATGACAATGATCATGGTGACAGTGCTCACGGTGATAGTGCTCATGGTGGCAGTTCCCATATTGACGGTGCTCATGGTGATAGTTCTCATGGTGACAGTGCCCATGATGACAGTTCCAATGTTGACAGTGTACATGGGGACAATGCTCATGGAAAGAGTGTCCATGGTCATAGTGCTCCTGGTGACAGTGTCCATGGTTACAGTGCCCATGGTGACATTTTCCATGGTGACGGTTCCCAAGGTGACATTGTCCATGGTGACAGTGCCCATGGTTACAGTGCCCATGCTGAAAGTTCCCATGGTGACAGTGCTCAAGGTCACAATGCTCATGGTGACAGTGTCCATGGTGACAGTGCTCATGGTGACAGTGCTCACGGTGATAGTGCCCACAGTGGCAGTGCTCTAGGTGACAGTGCCCATGTTGAACAGTGCTCATGGTGACAGTGCTTATGGTGACAGTGCCCACGGTGACAGAGCAAATGGTGAGAGTGCCCATGGTGACATTTCCCTCTGTGACAGTGCTTATGGTGACAGTGGCCATGGTGACACTGGCCATGGTGACAGTGCTCATGGTGAGAGTTCCCATGGTGACAGTGCTCATATTGACAGTGCCCATGGGGACAATGCTGATGGATACAGTGTCCATGGTGATAGTGCTCCTGGGGACAGTGTAGATGGTTACAGTGCCCATGGTGACATTTTCCACAGTGACAGTGTCCATGGTGAGAGTGCCCATGGAGACAGTGTCCATAGTGACAGTGCCCATGGTGACAGTGCTCATGGTGACACTTCCCATAGTGAACAGTGTCCAGGGTGACATTTCCCATGGAGACAGTGCTCCTGGTGAGAGTTCCAATGCTGACAGGGCTCACGTTGACAGTGCCCATGGTGACCGTTCCCATGTTGACACTTCCCATGGTGATAGTGCTCATGGTGACAGTGCTCATGGTGACAGTGCACATGGTGACATTGCCCACGGTGACAGTGCTCACTGTGATAGTGCTCATGGTGATAGTGCTCATAGTGATAGTGTTCATGGTGACAGTTCGCATGGTGACAGTGCCCATGTTGAAAGTGCCCATGGTGACAGTGCTCATGGTGACACTGCCCATGTTGACTGTGCTCATGCTGGCAGTGTACATGGATGGAGTTCCGATGGTGAAATTGCTCATGGTAGCACTGCCCATGATGATAGTGCTCATGGTGACAGTGTCCATGGTGACAGTGCCTATGGTGACAGTGCCCATTGTGATAGTGCTCAGGGTGAGAGTGCCCACAGTGACAGTGCTCATGGTGACAGTTCCTATGGTGACAGTACCCATGATGACAGTGCTCATGGGGACAGTGCTCATGGTGACGGTGCACACGGTGATAATGCCAACGGTGACATTGCTCATGGTGATAGTGCTCATGGTGATAGTGCCTATTGTAATAGTGCTCACAGTGACAGTGCCCATGTTGATATTGCTCAAGGTGACACTGCCCATTGTGATAGTGCTCACAGTGATAGTGCTCATGGTGACACTTCCCTTGGTGATAGTGCTCATGGTGATAGTGCTCATGGTGACAGTTCACATGGTGACAGTGCTCATGATGACAGTGCTCACGGTGACACTGCCCACGTTGATAGTGCTCACAGTGATAGTGCTCCTGGTGACAATTCCCATGGTTACAGTGCCCATGGTGACAGTTCTCATGGTGACAGTGCTCACGGTGATAGTTCTCACGGTGACAGTGCCCGTGGTGATAGTGCACATGGTGATAGTGCTCAAGGTGATAGTGCTCATGGTGACACTGCCCATGGTGACTGTGCTCATGCTGGTGGTGTACATGTTTGGAGTTCCCATGGTGAAATTCCTTATGGTGGCAATGCCCATGACGATAGTGCTCATGGTGACAGTGTCCATGGTGACAGTGCCCATCGTGACAGTGCCCATGGTGACATTTCCCATGGTGACAGTGCTTATGGTGAGAGTTCCCATGGTGACAGTGCTCATGTTGACAGTGCCCATGGTGACAGTGTCCATGGTGACAGTGTCCATGGTGAGAGTGCCCATGGTGACAGTGTCCAAGGTGACAGTGCTCATGTTGACTGTGCCCACGGTGACAATGCTCATGGTGAGAATTCCAATGGTGACAGTGCTCACCTTGACAGTGTCCATGGTGACCATTCCCATGGTGACAGTTCCCAAGGTGATAGTGCCCATGGTGACAGTGCTCATGGTGACAGTGCTCACTGTGATAGTGCTCACGGTGACAGTTCCCCTGGTGATAGTGCTCATGGTGATAGTGCTCATGGTGACACTGCCCATGGTGAATGTGCTCATGCTGGCGGTGTACATGGTTGGAGTTCCCATGGTGACATTCCTTATGGTGGTATTGCACATGATGATAGTGCTCATGCTGAGAGTGTCCATGGTGACAGTGCCTATGGTGACAGTGCCCATGGTGACATTTCCCATGGTGACAGTGCTCATGGTGAGAGTTCCCATGGTGACAATGCTCATGTTGACAATGCCCATGGTGACTATGCTCATGGTGACAGTGCCCACGGTGAAAATGCTCATGGTGACAGTGCTCACGGTGATAGTGCTCACGGTAATACTGCTCATGCTGACAGTGCCCTTGGTGATAGTGCTCATGATAATAGTGCTCATGGTGACGCTTTGCATGGTGACAGTGCCCATGGTGACATTTCCCATGGTGACAGTGCTCATGGTGACAGTGCCCACGGTGACAATTCTCATGTTGACAATGCTCACAGTGATAGTGCTCACGGTGACAGTGCTCCCGCTGACAGTGCCCTTGGTGATAGTGCTCATGGTAATACTGCTCATTGTGATAGTGCTCATGGTGACGGTTCGCATGGTGACCGTGCACACGCTGACAATGCCCACAGTGACAGTGCTCACGGTGATAGGGCTCATGGAGATAGTGCCCATTGTAATAGTGCTCACGGTGACAGTGCCCATGTTGATATTGCTGACGGTGACACTGCCCATGGTGATAGTGGTCACAGTGATAGCGCTCATGGTGACACTGCCCTTGGTGATAGTGCTCATGGTGATAGGGCTCATGGTAATAGTGCTCATGGTGACACTCCCCATGGTGACAGTGCCCATGGTGACACTCTCGATAGTGACATTTCTCATGGTGACAGTGCTCATGGTGAGAGTTCCCATGGTGACATTGCACATGGTGACAGGGTTCATTGTGATAGTGCTCACGCTGATAGTGCCCACAGTGACAGTTCTAATGGTGACAGTTCCCATGGTGACAGTGCCCATGATGACAGTGCTCATGGTGACAGTGCCCACGATGACAGTGCTCATGGGGACAGTGCCCTTGTTGATAGTTCTCATGGTGATAGTGCTGATGGTGGCAGTTCGCATGGTGACACTGCGCATGTTGAAAGTGCCCACGGTGACAGTGCTCATGGTGGCACTGCCGATGGTGACTGTGCTCATGCCGGCGGTGTACATGGTTGGAGTTCCGATGGTGAAATTCCTCATGGTAGCACTGCCCATGATGTTAGTGCTCATGGTGACAGTGTCCAAGGTGACAGTGCCTATGGTGACACTGTCGATAGTGACATTTATCATGGTGACAGTGCTCATGGTGAGAGTTCCCATGGTGACATTGCACATGGTGACAGGGTTCATTGGTATAGTGCTCACGGTGATAGTGCCCACATTGACAGTGCTCATTGTGACCGTTCCTATGGTGACAGTGCTCATAATGACAGTGCTCATGGTGACAGTGCCCACTGTGATAGTGCTCACGGTGACAGTGCCCTTGGTGATAGCGCTCTTGGTGATAGTGCACACGGTGATAGTTCGCAAGGTGACAGTGCTCAAGTTGAATGTGCCCATGGTGACAGTACCCATGGTGACAGTGCCCATGGTGACAGTGCACATGGTGACATTTCCCATGGTGACAGTGCTCATGGTGAGAGTTACCATGGTGACAGTGCGCATGTTGACATTGCCCATGGTGACCTTTCCCATGGTGACAGTTCCCATGGTGATAGTGCTCATGGTGATAGTGCTCATGGTGACAGTGCACACAGTGACAATGCGCACAGTGACAATGCTCACAGTGATAGTGCTCATGGTGATAGTGCCTATTGTAAGAGTGCTCACGTTGACAGTGCCCATGTTGATATTGCTCAAGGTGACACTGCCCATGGTAATAGTGCTCATGGTGATAGTGCTCATGGTGACACTTCCCTTGGTGATAGTGCGCTTGGTGATAGTGCTCATGGTAATAGTGCTCATGGTGACAGTGCTCATGTTGACAGTGCCCATGGTGAGGGTGTCCATGGTGACAGAGCTCATGTGGACAGTGCCAACGGTGACAGTGCTTATGGTGAGAGTTCCCATGGTGACAGTGCTCACCTTGACAGTGCCCTTGGTGATAGTACCCATGATAATAGTGCTCACGGTGACAGTGCGCATGGTGATTGTGCTCATGGTGATAGTGCTCATGGGGACAGTTCCCTTGGTGATAGTGCTCATTGTGATAGTGCTCAAGGTGACAGTTCGCATGGTGACAGTGCTCATGATGACAGTGGTCATTGTGACAGTACCCACGGTGACAGTGCTCATGGTGACAGTGCCCTTGGTGAGAGTACCCATGGTAATATTGCTCACATGACAGTGCCCATAGTGATATTGCTCACGATGACACTGCCCATGGTGATAGTGCTCACGGTGACACTGCCTATGTTGATAGTGGTCACGGTGATAGTGCTCATGGTGACAGTTCCCATGGTTACAGTGCCCATGGTGACAGTTCTCATGGTGACAGTGCTCATGGTGATAGTTCTCACGGTGACAGTGCCCGTGGTGATAGTGCACATGGTGATAGTGCTCATGGTGATAGTGCTCATGGTGACACTGCCCATGGTGACTGTGCTCATGCTGGCGGTGTACATGGTTGGAGTTCCGATGGTGAAATTCCTCATGGTAGCACTGCCCATGATGATAGTGCTCATGGTGACAGTGTCCATGGTGACAGTGCACATGGTGACAGTGCCCATGGTGACATTTCCCATGGTGACAGTGTTCATGGTAAGAGTTTCCATGGTGACAGTGCTCATGTGCACAGTGCCCATGGTGACAGTGTCCATGGCCAACAGTGCCCATGGTGAGAGTGCCCATGGTGACAGTGCCCATGGTGACAGTGATCATGATGAGAGTTCCCATGTTGACAGTGCCCATGGTGACAGTGCATATGGTGATAGTGCTCATGGTGACTGTGCCCTTAGTGATAGTGCTCAGGGTGATAGTGCTCATGGTTATAGTGCTCATGGTGACACTGCCCATGGCGATATTGCTCACGGTGATACTGCCCATTGTGATAGTGCTCACGGTGACAGTGCTCTGGTGGATAGTGCCCATGGTGACAGTGTCCCTGGTGACCGTGCTCATGGTGACATTTCCCATGGTGAGAGTGCTCATGGTGAGAGTGCTCACTGTGGCAGTGCCAATGGTTACAGTGCTCATGGTGGCAGTGTCCATGGTGGCAGTTCCTAAGATGACAGTGTCCATGAGGACAGAGCCCACGGTGACAGTGCTCATGGTGACAGTGCCCATGGTGACAGTGCACACGGTGACAGTGCCCACGGTGACAGTGCTCACGGTGAGAGTGCTCATGGTGATAGTGCCCATGGTAATAGTGCTCACTGTGACATTTCCCATGGTGATATTGCTCACGGTGACACTGCAAATGGTGTTAGTGCTCACGGTGATAGTGCTCATGGTGACAGTTCCCATGGTGAGAGTGCCCACGGTGACAGTGCTCATGGTGACAGTTCGCATGGTGACAGTGCCCATGTTGAAAGTGCCCATGGTAATAGTGCTCATGGTGACACTGCCCATGGTGACTGTGCTCATGCTGGCGGTGTACATGGTTGGAGTGGCCATGGTGAAATTCCTCATGGTGGCACTGCCCATGATGATAGTGCTCATGGTGACAGTGTCCATGGTAACAATGCCCATGCTGACAGTGCCCATGGTGACATTTCCCATGGTGACAGTGTTCATGGTAAGAGTTACCATGGTGACAGTGCTCATGTTCACAGTGCCCATGGTGACAGTTTCCATGGTCAACAGTGCCCATGGTGAGAGTGCCCATGCTGACAGTGCCCATGGTGACAGTGCCCATGGTGACAGTACTCATGGTGACACTTCCCATGATGACAATGATCATGGTGACAGTGCTCACGGTGATAGTGCTCATGGTGGCAGTTCCCATATTGACGATGCTCATGGTGATAGTTCTCATGGTGACAGTGCCCATGATGACAGTTCCAATGTTGACAGTGTACATGGGGACAATGCTCATGGAAAGAGTGTCCATGGTCATAGTGCTCCTGGTGACAGTGTCCATGGTTACAGTGCCCATGGTGACATTTTCCATGGTGACGGTTCCCAAGGTGACATTGTCCATGGTGACAGTGCCCATGGTTACAGTGCCCATGCTGAAAGTTCCCATGGTGACAGTGCTCAAGGTCACAATGCTCATGGTGACAGTGTCCATGGTGACAGTGCTCATGGTGACAGTGCTCACGGTGATAGTGCCCACAGTGGCAGTGCTCTAGGTGACAGTGCCCATGTTGAACAGTGCTCATGGTGACAGTGCTTATGGTGACAGTGCCCACGGTGACAGAGCAAATGGTGAGAGTGCCCATGGTGACATTTCCCTCTGTGACAGTGCTTATGGTGACAGTGGCCATGGTGACACTGGCCATGGTGACAGTGCTCATGGTGAGAGTTCCCATGGTGACAGTGCTCATATTGACAGTGCCCATGGGGACAATGCTGATGGATACAGTGTCCATGGTGATAGTGCTCCTGGGGACAGTGTAGATGGTTACAGTGCCCATGGTGACATTTTCCACAGTGACAGTGTCCATGGTGAGAGTGCCCATGGAGACAGTGTCCATAGTGACAGTGCCCATGGTGACAGTGCTCATGGTGACACTTCCCATAGTGAACAGTGTCCAGGGTGACATTTCCCATGGAGACAGTGCTCCTGGTGAGAGTTCCAATGCTGACAGGGCTCACGTTGACAGTGCCCATGGTGACCGTTCCCATGTTGACACTTCCCATGGTGATAGTGCTCATGGTGACAGTGCTCATGGTGACAGTGCACATGGTGACATTGCCCACGGTGACAGTGCTCACTGTGATAGTGCTCATGGTGATAGTGCTCATAGTGATAGTGTTCATGGTGACAGTTCGCATGGTGACAGTGCCCATGTTGACTGTGCTCATGCTGGCAGTGTACATGGATGGAGTTCCGATGGTGAAATTGCTCATGGTAGCACTGCCCATGATGATAGTGCTCATGGTGACAGTGTCCATGGTGACAGTGCCTATGGTGACAGTGCCCATTGTGATAGTGCTCAGGGTGAGAGTGCCCACAGTGACAGTGCTCATGGTGACAGTTCCTATGGTGACAGTACCCATGATGACAGTGCTCATGGGGACAGTGCTCATGGTGACGGTGCACACGGTGATAATGCCAACGGTGACATTGCTCATGGTGATAGTGCTCATGGTGATAGTGCCTATTGTAATAGTGCTCACAGTGACAGTGCCCATGTTGATATTGCTCAAGGTGACACTGCCCATTGTGATAGTGCTCACGGTGATAGTGCTCATGGTGACACTTCCCTTGGTGATAGTGCTCATGGTGATAGTGCTCATGGTGACAGTTCACATGGTGACAGTGCTCATGATGACAGTGCTCACGGTGACACTGCCCACGTTGATAGTGCTCACAGTGATAGTGCTCCTGGTGACAATTCCCATGGTTACAGTGCCCATGGTGACAGTTCTCATGGTGACAGTGCTCACGGTGATAGTTCTCACGGTGACAGTGCCCGTGGTGATAGTGCACATGGTGATAGTGCTCAAGGTGATAGTGCTCATGGTGACACTGCCCATGGTGACTGTGCTCATGCTGGTGGTGTACATGTTTGGAGTTCCCATGGTGAAATTCCTTATGGTGGCAATGCCCATGACGATAGTGCTCATGGTGACAGTGTCCATGGTGACAGTGCCCATCGTGACAGTGCCCATGGTGACATTTCCCATGGTGACAGTGCTTATGGTGAGAGTTCCCATGGTGACAGTGCTCATGTTGACAGTGCCCATGGTGACAGTGTCCATGGTGACAGTGCCCATGGTGAGAGTGCCCATGGTGACAGTGTCCAAGGTGACAGTGCTCATGTTGACTGTGCCCACGGTGACAATGCTCATGGTGAGAATTCCAATGGTGACAGTGCTCACCTTGACAGTGTCCATGGTGACCATTCCCATGGTGACAGTTCCCAAGGTGATAGTGCCCATGGTGACAGTGCTCATGGTGACAGTGCTCACTGTGATAGTGCTCACGGTGACAGTTCCCCTGGTGATAGTGCTCATGGTGATAGTGCTCATGGTGACACTGCCCATGGTGAATGTGCTCATGCTGGCGGTGTACATGGTTGGAGTTCCCATGGTGACATTCCTTATGGTGGTATTGCACATGATGATAGTGCTCATGCTGAGAGTGTCCATGGTGACAGTGCCTATGGTGACAGTGCCCATGGTGACATTTCCCATGGTGACAGTGCTCATGGTGAGAGTTCCCATGGTGACAATGCTCATGTTGACAATGCCCATGGTGACTATGCTCATGGTGACAGTGCCCACGGTGAAAATGCTCATGGTGACAGTGCTCACGGTGATAGTGCTCATGGTAATACTGCTCATGCTGACAGTGCCCTTGGTGATAGTGCTCATGATAATAGTGCTCATGGTGACGCTTTGCATGGTGACAGTGCCCATGGTGACATTTCCCATGGTGACAGTGCTCATGGTGACAGTGCCCACGGTGACAATTCTCATGTTGACAATGCTCACAGTGATAGTGCTCACGGTGACAGTGCTCCCGCTGACAGTGCCCTTGGTGATAGTGCTCATGGTAATACTGCTCATTGTGATAGTGCTCATGGTGACGGTTCGCATGGTGACCGTGCACACGCTGACAATGCCCACAGTGACAGTGCTCACGGTGATAGGGCTCATGGAGATAGTGCCCATTGTAATAGTGCTCACGGTGACAGTGCCCATGTTGATATTGCTGACGGTGACACTGCCCATGGTGATAGTGGTCACAGTGATAGCGCTCATGGTGACACTGCCCTTGGTGATAGTGCTCATGGTGATAGTGCTCATGGTAATAGTGCTCATGGTGACACTCCCCATGGTGACAGTGCCCATGGTGACACTCTCGATAGTGACATTTCTCATGGTGACAGTGCTCATGGTGAGAGTTCCCATGGTGACATTGCACATGGTGACAGGGTTCATTGTGATAGTGCTCACGCTGATAGTGCCCACAGTGACAGTTCTAATGGTGACAGTTCCCATGGTGACAGTGCCCATGATGACAGTGCTCATGGTGACAGTGCCCACGATGACAGTGCTCATGGGGACAGTGCCCTTGTTGATAGTTCTCATGGTGATAGTGCTGATGGTGGCAGTTCGCATGGTGACACTGCGCATGTTGAAAGTGCCCACGGTGACAGTGCTCATGGTGGCACTGCCGATGGTGACTGTGCTCATGCCGGCGGTGTACATGGTTGGAGTTCCGATGGTGAAATTCCTCATGGTAGCACTGCCCATGATGTTAGTGCTCATGGTGACAGTGTCCAAGGTGACAGTGCCTATGGTGACACTGTCGATAGTGACATTTATCATGGTGACAGTGCTCATGGTGAGAGTTCCCATGGTGACATTGCACATGGTGACAGTGCCCATTGTGATAGTGCTCACGGTGATAGTGCCCACAGTGACAGTGCTCATTGTGACCGTTCCTATGGTGACAGTGCCCATGATGACAGTGCTCATGGTGACAGTGCCCACTGTGATAGTGCTCACGGTGACAGTGCCCTTGGTGATAGCGCTCTTGGTGATAGTGCACACGGTGATAGTTCGCAAGGTGACAGTGCTCAAGTTGAATGTGCCCATGGTGACAGTACCCATGGTGACAGTGCCCATGGTGACAGTGCACATGGTGACATTTCCCATGGTGACAGTGCTCATGGTGAGAGTTACCATGGTGACAGTGCGCATGTTGACATTGCCCATGGTGACCTTTCCCATGGTGACAGTTCCCATGGTGATAGTGCTCATGGTGATAGTGCTCATGGTGACAGTGCACACGGTGACAATGCGCACAGTGACAATGCTCACAGTGATAGTGCTCATGGTGATAGTGCCTATTGTAAGAGTGCTCACGTTGACAGTGCCCATGTTGATATTGCTCAAGGTGACACTGCCCATGGTAATAGTGCTCATGGTGATAGTGCTCATGGTGACACTTCCCTTGGTGATAGTGCGCTTGGTGATAGTGCTCATGGTAATAGTGCTCATGGTGACAGTGCTCATGTTGACAGTGCCCATGGTGAGGGTGTCCATGGTGACAGAGCTCATGTGGACAGTGCCAACGGTGACAGTGCTTATGGTGAGAGTTCCCATGGTGACAGTGCTCACCTTGACAGTGCCCTTGGTGATAGTACCCATGATAATAGTGCTGACGGTGACAGTGCGCATGGTGATTGTGCTCATGGTGATAGTGCTCATGGGGACAGTTCCCTTGGTGATAGTGCTCATGGTGATAGTGCTCATTGTGATAGTGCTCAAGGTGACAGTTCGCATGGTGACAGTGCTCATGATGACGGTGGTCATTGTGACAGTACCCACGGTGACAGTGCTCATGGTGACAGTGCCCTTGGTGAGAGTACCCATGGTAATATTGCTCACATGACAGTGCCCATAGTGATATTGCTCACGATGACACTGCCCATGGTGATAGTGCTCACGGTGACACTGCCTATGTTGATAGTGGTCACGGTGATAGTGCTCATGGTGACAGTTCCCATGGTTACAGTGCCCATGGTGACAGTTCTCATGGTGACAGTGCTCATGGTGATAGTTCTCACGGTGACAGTGCCCGTGGTGATAGTGCACATGGTGATAGTGCTCATGGTGATAGTGCTCATGGTGACACTGCCCATGGTGACTGTGCTCATGCTGGCGGTGTACATGGTTGGAGTTCCGATGGTGAAATTCCTCATGGTAGCACTGCCCATGATGATAGTGCTCATGGTGACAGTGTCCATGGTGACAGTGCACATGGTGACAGTGCCCATGGTGACATTTCCCATGGTGACAGTGTTCATGGTAAGAGTTTCCATGGTGACAGTGCTCATGTTCACAGTGCCCATGGTGACAGTGTCCATGGCCAACAGTGCCCATGGTGAGAGTGCCCATGGTGACAGTGCCCATGGTGACAGTGATCATGATGAGAGTTCCCATGTTGACAGTGCCCATGGTGACAGTGCATATGGTGATAGTGCTCATGGTGACTGTGCCCTTAGTGATAGTGCTCAGGGTGATAGTGCTCATGGTTATAGTGCTCATGGTGACACTGCCCATGGCGATATTGCTCACGGTGATACTGCCCATTGTGATAGTGCTCACGGTGACAGTGCTCTGGTGGATAGTGCCCATGGTGACAGTGTCCCTGGTGACCGTGCTCATGGTGACATTTCCCATGGTAAGAGTGCTCATGGTGAGAGTGCTCACTGTGGCAGTGCCAATGGTTACAGTGCTCATGGTGGCAGTGTCCATGGTGGCAGTTCCTAAGATGACAGTGTCCATGAGGACAGAGCCCACGGTGACAGTGCTCATGGTGACAGTGCCCATGGTGACAGTGCACACGGTGACAGTGCCCACGGTGACAGTGCTCACGGTGAGAGTGCTCATGGTGATAGTGCCCATGGTAATAGTGCTCACTGTGACATTTCCCATGGTGATATTGCTCACGGTGACACTGCAAATGGTGTTAGTGCTCACGGTGATAGTGCTCATGGTGACAGTTCCCATGGTGAGAGTGCCCACGGTGACAGTGCTCATGGTGACAGTTCGCATGGTGACAGTGCCCATGTTGAAAGTGCCCATGGTAATAGTGCTCATGGTGACACTGCCCATGGTGACTGTGCTCATGCTGGCGGTGTACATGGTTGGAGTTGCCATGGTGAAATTCCTCATGGTGGCACTGCCCATGATGATAGTGCTCATGGTGACAGTGTCCATGGTAACAATGCCCATGCTGACAGTGCCCATGGTGACATTTCCCATGGTGACAGTGTTCATGGTAAGAGTTACCATGGTGACAGTGCTCATGTTCACAGTGCCCATGGTGACAGTTTCCATGGTCAACAGTGCCCATGGTGAGAGTGCCCATGCTGACAGTGCCCATGGTGACAGTGCCCATGGTGACAGTACTCATGGTGACACTTCCCATGATGACAATGATCATGGTGACAGTGCTCACGGTGATAGTGCTCATGGTGGCAGTTCCCATATTGACGGTGCTCATGGTGATAGTTCTCATGGTGACAGTGCCCATGATGACAGTTCCAATGTTGACAGTGTACATGGGGACAATGCTCATGGAAAGAGTGTCCATGGTCATAGTGCTCCTGGTGACAGTGTCCATGGTTACAGTACCCATGGTGACATTTTCCATGGTGACGGTTCCCAAGGTGACATTGTCCATGGTGACAGTGCCCATGGTTACAGTGCCCATGGTGAAAGTTCCCATGGTGACAGTGCTCAAGGTCACAATGCTCATGGTGACAGTGTCCATGGTGACAGTGCTCATGGTGACAGTGCTCACGGTGATAGTGCCCACAGTGGCAGTGCTCTAGGTGACAGTGCCCATGTTGAACAGTGCTCATGGTGACAGTGCTTATGGTGACAGTGCCCACGGTGACAGAGCAAATGGTGAGAGTGCCCATGGTGACATTTCCCTCTGTGACAGTGCTTATGGTGACAGTGGCCATGGTGACACTGGCCATGGTGACAGTGCTCATGGTGAGAGTTCCCATGGTGACAGTGCTCATATTGACAGTGCCCATGGGGACAATGCTGATGGATACAGTGTCCATGGTGATAGTGCTCCTGGGGACAGTGTAGATGGTTACAGTGCCCATGGTGACATTTTCCACAGTGACAGTGTCCATGGTGAGAGTGCCCATGGAGACAGTGTCCATAGTGACAGTGCCCATGGTGACAGTGCTCATGGTGACACTTCCCATAGTGAACAGTGTCCAGGGTGACATTTCCCATGGAGACAGTGCTCCTGGTGAGAGTTCCAATGCTGACAGTGCTCACGTTGACAGTGCCCATGGTGACCGTTCCCATGTTGACACTTCCCATGGTGATAGTGCTCATGGTGACAGTGCTCATGGTGACAGTGCACATGGTGACATTGCCCACGGTGACAGTGCTCACTGTGATAGTGCTCATGGTGATAGTGCTCATAGTGATAGTGTTCATGGTGACAGTTCGCATGGTGACAGTGCCCATGTTGAAAGTGCCCATGGTGACAGTGCTCATGGTGACACTGCCCATGTTGACTGTGCTCATGCTGGCAGTGTACATGGATGGAGTTCCGATGGTGAAATTGCTCATGGTAGCACTGCCCATGATGATAGTGCTCATGGTGACAGTGTCCATGGTGACAGTGCCTATGGTGACAGTGCCCATTGTGATAGTGCTCAGGGTGAGAGTGCCCACAGTGACAGTGCTCATGGTGACAGTTCCTATGGTGACAGTACCCATGATGACAGTGCTCATGGGGACAGTGCTCATGGTGACGGTGCACACGGTGATAATGCCAACGGTGACATTGCTCATGGTGATAGTGCTCATGGTGATAGTGCCTATTGTAATAGTGCTCACAGTGACAGTGCCCATGTTGATATTGCTCAAGGTGACACTGCCCATTGTGATAGTGCTCACGGTGATAGTGCTCATGGTGACACTTCCCTTGGTGATAGTGCTCATGGTGATAGTGCTCATGGTGACAGTTCACATGGTGACAGTGCTCATGATGACAGTGCTCACGGTGACACTGCCCATGTTGATAGTGCTCACAGTGATAGTGCTCCTGGTGACAATTCCCATGGTTACAGTGCCCATGGTGACAGTTCTCATGGTGACAGTGCTCACGGTGATAGTTCTCACGGTGACAGTGCCCGTGGTGATAGTGCACATGGTGATAGTGCTCAAGGTGATAGTGCACATGGTGACACTGCCCATGGTGACTGTGCTCATGCTGGTGGTGTACATGTTTGGAGTTCCCATGGTGAAATTCCTTATGGTGGCAATGCCCATGACGATAGTGCTCATGGTGACAGTGTCCATGGTGACAGTGCCCATCGTGACAGTGCCCATGGTGACATTTCCCATGGTGACAGTGCTTATGGTGAGAGTTCCCATGGTGACAGTGCTCATGTTGACAGTGCCCATGGTGACAGTGTCCATGGTGACAGTGCCCATGGTGAGAGTGCCCATGGTGACAGTGTCCAAGGTGACAGTGCTCATGTTGACTGTGCCCACGGTGACAATGCTCATGGTGAGAATTCCAATGGTGACAGTGCTCACCTTGACAGTGTCCATGGTGACCATTCCCATGGTGACAGTTCCCAAGGTGATAGTGCCCATGGTGACAGTGCTCATGGTGACAGTGCTCACTGTGATAGTGCTCACGGTGACAGTTCCCCTGGTGATAGTGCTCATGGTGATAGTGCTCATGGTGACACTGCCCATGGTGAATGTGCTCATGCTGGCGGTGTACATGGTTGGAGTTCCCATGGTGACATTCCTTATGGTGGTATTGCACATGATGATAGTGCTCATGCTGAGAGTGTCCATGGTGACAGTGCCTATGGTGACAGTGCCCATGGTGACATTTCCCATGGTGACAGTGCTCATGGTGAGAGTTCCCATGGTGACAATGCTCATGTTGACAATGCCCATGGTGACTATGCTCATGGTGACAGTGCCCACGGTGAAAATGCTCATGGTGACAGTGCTCACGGTGATAGTGCTCACGGTAATACTGCTCATGCTGACAGTGCCCTTGGTGATAGTGCTCATGATAATAGTGCTCATGGTGACGCTTTGCATGGTGACAGTGCCCATGGTGACATTTCCCATGGTGACAGTGCTCATGGTGACAGTGCCCACGGTGACAATTCTCATGTTGACAATGCTCACAGTGATAGTGCTCACGGTGACAGTGCTCCCGCTGACAGTGCCCTTGGTGATAGTGCTCATGGTAATACTGCTCATTGTGATAGTGCTCATGGTGACGGTTCGCATGGTGACCGTGCACACGCTGACAATGCCCACAGTGACAGTGCTCACGGTGATAGGGCTCATGGAGATAGTGCCCATTGTAATAGTGCTCACGGTGACAGTGCCCATGTTGATATTGCTGACGGTGACACTGCCCATGGTGATAGTGGTCACAGTGATAGCGCTCATGGTGACACTGCCCTTGGTGATAGTGCTCATGGTGATAGTGCTCATGGTAATAGTGCTCATGGTGACACTCCCCATGGTGACAGTGCCCATGGTGACACTCTCGATAGTGACATTTCTCATGGTGACAGTGCTCATGGTGAGAGTTCCCATGGTGACATTGCACATGGTGACAGGGTTCATTGTGATAGTGCTCACGCTGATAGTGCCCACAGTGACAGTTCTAATGGTGACAGTTCCCATGGTGACAGTGCCCATGATGACAGTGCTCATGGTGACAGTGCCCACGATGACAGTGCTCATGGGGACAGTGCCCTTGTTGATAGTTCTCATGGTGATAGTGCTGATGGTGGCAGTTCGCATGGTGACACTGCGCATGTTGAAAGTGCCCACGGTGACAGTGCTCATGGTGGCACTGCCGATGGTGACTGTGCTCATGCCGGCGGTGTACATGGTTGGAGTTCCGATGGTGAAATTCCTCATGGTAGCACTGCCCATGATGTTAGTGCTCATGGTGACAGTGTCCAAGGTGACAGTGCCTATGGTGACACTGTCGATAGTGACATTTATCATGGTGACAGTGCTCATGGTGAGAGTTCCCATGGTGACATTGCACATGGTGACAGGGTTCATTGGTATAGTGCTCACGGTGATAGTGCCCACATTGACAGTGCTCATTGTGACCGTTCCTATGGTGACAGTGCTCATAATGACAGTGCTCATGGTGACAGTGCCCACTGTGATAGTGCTCACGGTGACAGTGCCCTTGGTGATAGCGCTCTTGGTGATAGTGCACACGGTGATAGTTCGCAAGGTGACAGTGCTCAAGTTGAATGTGCCCATGGTGACAGTACCCATGGTGACAGTGCCCATGGTGACAGTGCACATGGTGACATTTCCCATGGTGACAGTGCTCATGGTGAGAGTTACCATGGTGACAGTGCGCATGTTGACATTGCCCATGGTGACCTTTCCCATGGTGACAGTTCCCATGGTGATAGTGCTCATGGTGATAGTGCTCATGGTGACAGTGCACACGGTGACAATGCGCACAGTGACAATGCTCACAGTGATAGTGCTCATGGTGATAGTGCCTATTGTAAGAGTGCTCACGTTGACAGTGCCCATGTTGATATTGCTCAAGGTGACACTGCCCATGGTAATAGTGCTCATGGTGATAGTGCTCATGGTGACACTTCCCTTGGTGATAGTGCGCTTGGTGATAGTGCTCATGGTAATAGTGCTCATGGTGACAGTGCTCATGTTGACAGTGCCCATGGTGAGGGTGTCCATGGTGACAGAGCTCATGTGGACAGTGCCAACGGTGACAGTGCTTATGGTGAGAGTTCCCATGGTGACAGTGCTCACCTTGACAGTGCCCTTGGTGATAGTACCCATGATAATAGTGCTGACGGTGACAGTGCGCATGGTGATTGTGCTCATGGTGATAGTGCTCATGGGGACAGTTCCCTTGGTGATAGTGCTCATGGTGATAGTGCTCATTGTGATAGTGCTCAAGGTGACAGTTCGCATGGTGACAGTGCTCATGATGACGGTGGTCATTGTGACAGTACCCACGGTGACAGTGCTCATGGTGACAGTGCCCTTGGTGAGAGTACCCATGGTAATATTGCTCACATGACAGTGCCCATAGTGATATTGCTCACGATGACACTGCCCATGGTGATAGTGCTCACGGTGACACTGCCTATGTTGATAGTGGTCACGGTGATAGTGCTCATGGTGACAGTTCCCATGGTTACAGTGCCCATGGTGACAGTTCTCATGGTGACAGTGCTCATGGTGATAGTTCTCACGGTGACAGTGCCCGTGGTGATAGTGCACATGGTGATAGTGCTCATGGTGATAGTGCTCATGGTGACACTGCCCATGGTGACTGTGCTCATGCTGGCGGTGTACATGGTTGGAGTTCCGATGGTGAAATTCCTCATGGTAGCACTGCCCATGATGATAGTGCTCATGGTGACAGTGTCCATGGTGACAGTGCACATGGTGACAGTGCCCATGGTGACATTTCCCATGGTGACAGTGTTCATGGTAAGAGTTTCCATGGTGACAGTGCTCATGTGCACAGTGCCCATGGTGACAGTGTCCATGGCCAACAGTGCCCATGGTGAGAGTGCCCATGGTGACAGTGCCCATGGTGACAGTGATCATGATGAGAGTTCCCATGTTGACAGTGCCCATGGTGACAGTGCATATGGTGATAGTGCTCATGGTGACTGTGCCCTTAGTGATAGTGCTCAGGGTGATAGTGCTCATGGTTATAGTGCTCATGGTGACACTGCCCATGGCGATATTGCTCACGGTGATACTGCCCATTGTGATAGTGCTCACGGTGACAGTGCTCTGGTGGATAGTGCCCATGGTGACAGTGTCCCTGGTGACCGTGCTCATGGTGACATTTCCCATGGTGAGAGTGCTCATGGTGAGAGTGCTCACTGTGGCAGTGCCAATGGTTACAGTGCTCATGGTGGCAGTGTCCATGGTGGCAGTTCCTAAGATGACAGTGTCCATGAGGACAGAGCCCACGGTGACAGTGCTCATGGTGACAGTGCCCATGGTGACAGTGCACACGGTGACAGTGCCCACGGTGACAGTGCTCACGGTGAGAGTGCTCATGGTGATAGTGCCCATGGTAATAGTGCTCACTGTGACATTTCCCATGGTGATATTGCTCACGGTGACACTGCAAATGGTGTTAGTGCTCACGGTGATAGTGCTCATGGTGACAGTTCCCATGGTGAGAGTGCCCACGGTGACAGTGCTCATGGTGACAGTTCGCATGGTGACAGTGCCCATGTTGAAAGTGCCCATGGTAATAGTGCTCATGGTGACACTGCCCATGGTGACTGTGCTCATGCTGGCGGTGTACATGGTTGGAGTGGCCATGGTGAAATTCCTCATGGTGGCACTGCCCATGATGATAGTGCTCATGGTGACAGTGTCCATGGTAACAATGCCCATGCTGACAGTGCCCATGGTGACATTTCCCATGGTGACAGTGTTCATGGTAAGAGTTACCATGGTGACAGTGCTCATGTTCACAGTGCCCATGGTGACAGTTTCCATGGTCAACAGTGCCCATGGTGAGAGTGCCCATGCTGACAGTGCCCATGGTGACAGTACTCATGGTGACACTTCCCATGATGACAATGATCATGGTGACAGTGCTCACGGTGATAGTGCTCATGGTGGCAGTTCCCATATTGACGGTGCTCATGGTGATAGTTCTCATGGTGACAGTGCCCATGATGACAGTTCCAATGTTGACAGTGTACATGGGGACAATGCTCATGGAAAGAGTGTCCATGGTCATAGTGCTCCTGGTGACAGTGTCCATGGTTACAGTGCCCATGGTGACATTTTCCATGGTGACGGTTCCCAAGGTGACATTGTCCATGGTGACAGTGCCCATGGTTACAGTGCCCATGCTGAAAGTTCCCATGGTGACAGTGCTCAAGGTCACAATGCTCATGGTGACAGTGTCCATGGTGACAGTGCTCATGGTGACAGTGCTCACGGTGATAGTGCCCACAGTGGCAGTGCTCTAGGTGACAGTGCCCATGTTGAACAGTGCTCATGGTGACAGTGCTTATGGTGACAGTGCCCACGGTGACAGAGCAAATGGTGAGAGTGCCCATGGTGACATTTCCCTCTGTGACAGTGCTTATGGTGACAGTGGCCATGGTGACACTGGCCATGGTGACAGTGCTCATGGTGAGAGTTCCCATGGTGACAGTGCTCATATTGACAGTGCCCATGGGGACAATGCTGATGGATACAGTGTCCATGGTGATAGTGCTCCTGGGGACAGTGTAGATGGTTACAGTGCCCATGGTGACATTTTCCACAGTGACAGTGTCCATGGTGAGAGTGCCCATGGAGACAGTGTCCATAGTGACAGTGCCCATGGTGACAGTGCTCATGGTGACACTTCCCATAGTGAACAGTGTCCAGGGTGACATTTCCCATGGAGACAGTGCTCCTGGTGAGAGTTCCAATGCTGACAGTGCTCACGTTGACAGTGCCCATGGTGACCGTTCCCATGTTGACACTTCCCATGGTGATAGTGCTCATGGTGACAGTGCTCATGGTGACAGTGCACATGGTGACATTGCCCACGGTGACAGTGCTCACTGTGATAGTGCTCATGGTGATAGTGCTCATAGTGATAGTGTTCATGGTGACAGTTCGCATGGTGACAGTGCCCATGTTGAAAGTGCCCATGGTGACAGTGCTCATGGTGACACTGCCCATGTTGACTGTGCTCATGCTGGCAGTGTACATGGATGGAGTTCCGATGGTGAAATTGCTCATGGTAGCACTGCCCATGATGATAGTGCTCATGGTGACAGTGTCCATGGTGACAGTGCCTATGGTGACAGTGCCCATTGTGATAGTGCTCAGGGTGAGAGTGCCCACAGTGACAGTGCTCATGGTGACAGTTCCTATGGTGACAGTACCCATGATGACAGTGCTCATGGGGACAGTCCTCATGGTGACGGTGCACACGGTGATAATGCCAACGGTGACATTGCTCATGGTGATAGTGCTCATGGTGATAGTGCCTATTGTAATAGTGCTCACAGTGACAGTGCCCATGTTGATATTGCTCAAGGTGACACTGCCCATTGTGATAGTGCTCACGGTGATAGTGCTCATGGTGACACTGCCCTTGGTGATAGTGCTCATGGTGATAGTGCTCATGGTGACAGTTCACATGGTGACAGTGCTCATGATGACAGTGCTCACGGTGACACTGCCCACGTTGATAGTGCTCACAGTGATAGTGCTCCTGGTGACAATTCCCATGGTTACAGTGCCCATGGTGACAGTTCTCATGGTGACAGTGCTCACGGTGATAGTTCTCACGGTGACAGTGCCCGTGGTGATAGTGCACATGGTGATAGTGCTCAAGGTGATAGTGCTCATGGTGACACTGCCCATGGTGACTGTGCTCATGCTGGTGGTGTACATGTTTGGAGTTCCCATGGTGAAATTCCTTATGGTGGCAATGCCCATGACGATAGTGCTCATGGTGACAGTGTCCATGGTGACAGTGCCCATCGTGACAGTGCCCATGGTGACATTTCCCATGGTGACAGTGCTTATGGTGAGAGTTCCCATGGTGACAGTGCTCATGTTGACAGTGCCCATGGTGACAGTGTCCATGGTGACAGTGCCCATGGTGAGAGTGCCCATGGTGACAGTGTCCAAGGTGACAGTGCTCATGTTGACTGTGCCCACGGTGACAATGCTCATGGTGAGAATTCCAATGGTGACAGTGCTCACCTTGACAGTGTCCATGGTGACCATTCCCATGGTGACAGTTCCCAAGGTGATAGTGCCCATGGTGACAGTGCTCATGGTGACAGTGCTCACTGTGATAGTGCTCACGGTGACAGTTCCCCTGGTGATAGTGCTCATGGTGATAGTGCTCATGGTGACACTGCCCATGGTGAATGTGCTCATGCTGGCGGTGTACATGGTTGGAGTTCCCATGGTGACATTCCTTATGGTGGTATTGCACATGATGATAGTGCTCATGCTGAGAGTGTCCATGGTGACAGTGCCTATGGTGACAGTGCCCATGGTGACATTTCCCATGGTGACAGTGCTCATGGTGAGAGTTCCCATGGTGACAATGCTCATGTTGACAATGCCCATGGTGACTATGCTCATGGTGACAGTGCCCACGGTGAAAATGCTCATGGTGACAGTGCTCACGGTGATAGTGCTCACGGTAATACTGCTCATGCTGACAGTGCCCTTGGTGATAGTGCTCATGATAATAGTGCTCATGGTGACGCTTTGCATGGTGACAGTGCCCATGGTGACATTTCCCATGGTGACAGTGCTCATGGTGACAGTGCCCACGGTGACAATTCTCATGTTGACAATGCTCACAGTGATAGTGCTCACGGTGACAGTGCTCCCGCTGACAGTGCCCTTGGTGATAGTGCTCATGGTAATACTGCTCATTGTGATAGTGCTCATGGTGACGGTTCGCATGGTGACCGTGCACACGCTGACAATGCCCACAGTGACAGTGCTCACGGTGATAGGGCTCATGGAGATAGTGCCCATTGTAATAGTGCTCACGGTGACAGTGCCCATGTTGATATTGCTGACGGTGACACTGCCCATGGTGATAGTGGTCACAGTGATAGCGCTCATGGTGACACTGCCCTTGGTGATAGTGCTCATGGTGATAGTGCTCATGGTAATAGTGCTCATGGTGACACTCCCCATGGTGACAGTGCCCATGGTGACACTCTCGATAGTGACATTTCTCATGGTGACAGTGCTCATGGTGAGAGTTCCCATGGTGACATTGCACATGGTGACAGGGTTCATTGTGATAGTGCTCACGCTGATAGTGCCCACAGTGACAGTTCTAATGGTGACAGTTCCCATGGTGACAGTGCCCATGATGACAGTGCTCATGGTGACAGTGCCCACGATGACAGTGCTCATGGGGACAGTGCCCTTGTTGATAGTTCTCATGGTGATAGTGCTGATGGTGGCAGTTCGCATGGTGACACTGCGCATGTTGAAAGTGCCCACGGTGACAGTGCTCATGGTGGCACTGCCGATGGTGACTGTGCTCATGCCGGCGGTGTACATGGTTGGAGTTCCGATGGTGAAATTCCTCATGGTAGCACTGCCCATGATGTTAGTGCTCATGGTGACAGTGTCCAAGGTGACAGTGCCTATGGTGACACTGTCGATAGTGACATTTATCATGGTGACAGTGCTCATGGTGAGAGTTCCCATGGTGACATTGCACATGGTGACAGGGTTCATTGGTATAGTGCTCACGGTGATAGTGCCCACATTGACAGTGCTCATTGTGACCGTTCCTATGGTGACAGTGCTCATAATGACAGTGCTCATGGTGACAGTGCCCACTGTGATAGTGCTCACGGTGACAGTGCCCTTGGTGATAGCGCTCTTGGTGATAGTGCACACGGTGATAGTTCGCAAGGTGACAGTGCTCAAGTTGAATGTGCCCATGGTGACAGTACCCATGGTGACAGTGCCCATGGTGACAGTGCACATGGTGACATTTCCCATGGTGACAGTGCTCATGGTGAGAGTTACCATGGTGACAGTGCGCATGTTGACATTGCCCATGGTGACCTTTCCCATGGTGACAGTTCCCATGGTGATAGTGCTCATGGTGATAGTGCTCATGGTGACAGTGCACACGGTGACAATGCGCACAGTGACAATGCTCACAGTGATAGTGCTCATGGTGATAGTGCCTATTGTAAGAGTGCTCACGTTGACAGTGCCCATGTTGATATTGCTCAAGGTGACACTGCCCATGGTAATAGTGCTCATGGTGATAGTGCTCATGGTGACACTTCCCTTGGTGATAGTGCGCTTGGTGATAGTGCTCATGGTAATAGTGCTCATGGTGACAGTGCTCATGTTGACAGTGCCCATGGTGAGGGTGTCCATGGTGACAGAGCTCATGTGGACAGTGCCAACGGTGACAGTGCTTATGGTGAGAGTTCCCATGGTGACAGTGCTCACCTTGACAGTGCCCTTGGTGATAGTACCCATGATAATAGTGCTCACGGTGACAGTGCGCATGGTGATTGTGCTCATGGTGATAGTGCTCATGGGGACAGTTCCCTTGGTGATAGTGCTCATTGTGATAGTGCTCAAGGTGACAGTTCGCATGGTGACAGTGCTCATGATGACAGTGGTCATTGTGACAGTACCCACGGTGACAGTGCTCATGGTGACAGTGCCCTTGGTGAGAGTACCCATGGTAATATTGCTCACATGACAGTGCCCATAGTGATATTGCTCACGATGACACTGCCCATGGTGATAGTGCTCACGGTGACACTGCCTATGTTGATAGTGGTCACGGTGATAGTGCTCATGGTGACAGTTCCCATGGTTACAGTGCCCATGGTGACAGTTCTCATGGTGACAGTGCTCATGGTGATAGTTCTCACGGTGACAGTGCCCGTGGTGATAGTGCACATGGTGATAGTGCTCATGGTGATAGTGCTCATGGTGACACTGCCCATGGTGACTGTGCTCATGCTGGCGGTGTACATGGTTGGAGTTCCGATGGTGAAATTCCTCATGGTAGCACTGCCCATGATGATAGTGCTCATGGTGACAGTGTCCATGGTGACAGTGCACATGGTGACAGTGCCCATGGTGACATTTCCCATGGTGACAGTGTTCATGGTAAGAGTTTCCATGGTGACAGTGCTCATGTTCACAGTGCCCATGGTGACAGTGTCCATGGCCAACAGTGCCCATGGTGAGAGTGCCCATGGTGACAGTGCCCATGGTGACAGTGATCATGATGAGAGTTCCCATGTTGACAGTGCCCATGGTGACAGTGCATATGGTGATAGTGCTCATGGTGACTGTGCCCTTAGTGATAGTGCTCAGGGTGATAGTGCTCATGGTTATAGTGCTCATGGTGACACTGCCCATGGCGATATTGCTCACGGTGATACTGCCCATTGTGATAGTGCTCACGGTGACAGTGCTCTGGTGGATAGTGCCCATGGTGACAGTGTCCCTGGTGACCGTGCTCATGGTGACATTTCCCATGGTGAGAGTGCTCATGGTGAGAGTGCTCACTGTGGCAGTGCCAATGGTTACAGTGCTCATGGTGGCAGTGTCCATGGTGGCAGTTCCTAAGATGACAGTGTCCATGAGGACAGAGCCCACGGTGACAGTGCTCATGGTGACAGTGCCCATGGTGACAGTGCACACGGTGACAGTGCCCACGGTGACAGTGCTCACGGTGAGAGTGCTCATGGTGATAGTGCCCATGGTAATAGTGCTCACTGTGACATTTCCCATGGTGATATTGCTCACGGTGACACTGCAAATGGTGTTAGTGCTCACGGTGATAGTGCTCATGGTGACAGTTCCCATGGTGAGAGTGCCCACGGTGACAGTGCTCATGGTGACAGTTCGCATGGTGACAGTGCCCATGTTGAAAGTGCCCATGGTAATAGTGCTCATGGTGACACTGCCCATGGTGACTGTGCTCATGCTGGCGGTGTACATGGTTGGAGTGGCCATGGTGAAATTCCTCATGGTGGCACTGCCCATGATGATAGTGCTCATGGTGACAGTGTCCATGGTAACAATGCCCATGCTGACAGTGCCCATGGTGACATTTCCCATGGTGACAGTGTTCATGGTAAGAGTTACCATGGTGACAGTGCTCATGTTCACAGTGCCCATGGTGACAGTTTCCATGGTCAACAGTGCCCATGGTGAGAGTGCCCATGCTGACAGTGCCCATGGTGACAGTGCCCATGGTGACAGTACTCATGGTGACACTTCCCATGATGACAATGATCATGGTGACAGTGCTCACGGTGATAGTGCTCATGGTGGCAGTTCCCATATTGACGATGCTCATGGTGATAGTTCTCATGGTGACAGTGCCCATGATGACAGTTCCAATGTTGACAGTGTACATGGGGACAATGCTCATGGAAAGAGTGTCCATGGTCATAGTGCTCCTGGTGACAGTGTCCATGGTTACAGTGCCCATGGTGACATTTTCCATGGTGACGGTTCCCAAGGTGACATTGTCCATGGTGACAGTGCCCATGGTTACAGTGCCCATGCTGAAAGTTCCCATGGTGACAGTGCTCAAGGTCACAATGCTCATGGTGACAGTGTCCATGGTGACAGTGCTCATGGTGACAGTGCTCACGGTGATAGTGCCCACAGTGGCAGTGCTCTAGGTGACAGTGCCCATGTTGAACAGTGCTCATGGTGACAGTGCTTATGGTGACAGTGCCCACGGTGACAGAGCAAATGGTGAGAGTGCCCATGGTGACATTTCCCTCTGTGACAGTGCTTATGGTGACAGTGGCCATGGTGACACTGGCCATGGTGACAGTGCTCATGGTGAGAGTTCCCATGGTGACAGTGCTCATATTGACAGTGCCCATGGGGACAATGCTGATGGATACAGTGTCCATGGTGATAGTGCTCCTGGGGACAGTGTAGATGGTTACAGTGCCCATGGTGACATTTTCCACAGTGACAGTGTCCATGGTGAGAGTGCCCATGGAGACAGTGTCCATAGTGACAGTGCCCATGGTGACAGTGCTCATGGTGACACTTCCCATAGTGAACAGTGTCCAGGGTGACATTTCCCATGGAGACAGTGCTCCTGGTGAGAGTTCCAATGCTGACAGGGCTCACGTTGACAGTGCCCATGGTGACCGTTCCCATGTTGACACTTCCCATGGTGATAGTGCTCATGGTGACAGTGCTCATGGTGACAGTGCACATGGTGACATTGCCCACGGTGACAGTGCTCACTGTGATAGTGCTCATGGTGATAGTGCTCATAGTGATAGTGTTCATGGTGACAGTTCGCATGGTGACAGTGCCCATGTTGACTGTGCTCATGCTGGCAGTGTACATGGATGGAGTTCCGATGGTGAAATTGCTCATGGTAGCACTGCCCATGATGATAGTGCTCATGGTGACAGTGTCCATGGTGACAGTGCCTATGGTGACAGTGCCCATTGTGATAGTGCTCAGGGTGAGAGTGCCCACAGTGACAGTGCTCATGGTGACAGTTCCTATGGTGACAGTACCCATGATGACAGTGCTCATGGGGACAGTGCTCATGGTGACGGTGCACACGGTGATAATGCCAACGGTGACATTGCTCATGGTGATAGTGCTCATGGTGATAGTGCCTATTGTAATAGTGCTCACAGTGACAGTGCCCATGTTGATATTGCTCAAGGTGACACTGCCCATTGTGATAGTGCTCACGGTGATAGTGCTCATGGTGACACTTCCCTTGGTGATAGTGCTCATGGTGATAGTGCTCATGGTGACAGTTCACATGGTGACAGTGCTCATGATGACAGTGCTCACGGTGACACTGCCCACGTTGATAGTGCTCACAGTGATAGTGCTCCTGGTGACAATTCCCATGGTTACAGTGCCCATGGTGACAGTTCTCATGGTGACAGTGCTCACGGTGATAGTTCTCACGGTGACAGTGCCCGTGGTGATAGTGCACATGGTGATAGTGCTCAAGGTGATAGTGCTCATGGTGACACTGCCCATGGTGACTGTGCTCATGCTGGTGGTGTACATGTTTGGAGTTCCCATGGTGAAATTCCTTATGGTGGCAATGCCCATGACGATAGTGCTCATGGTGACAGTGTCCATGGTGACAGTGCCCATCGTGACAGTGCCCATGGTGACATTTCCCATGGTGACAGTGCTTATGGTGAGAGTTCCCATGGTGACAGTGCTCATGTTGACAGTGCCCATGGTGACAGTGTCCATGGTGACAGTGCCCATGGTGAGAGTGCCCATGGTGACAGTGTCCAAGGTGACAGTGCTCATGTTGACTGTGCCCACGGTGACAATGCTCATGGTGAGAATTCCAATGGTGACAGTGCTCACCTTGACAGTGTCCATGGTGACCATTCCCATGGTGACAGTTCCCAAGGTGATAGTGCCCATGGTGACAGTGCTCATGGTGACAGTGCTCACTGTGATAGTGCTCACGGTGACAGTTCCCCTGGTGATAGTGCTCATGGTGATAGTGCTCATGGTGACACTGCCCATGGTGAATGTGCTCATGCTGGCGGTGTACATGGTTGGAGTTCCCATGGTGACATTCCTTATGGTGGTATTGCACATGATGATAGTGCTCATGCTGAGAGTGTCCATGGTGACAGTGCCTATGGTGACAGTGCCCATGGTGACATTTCCCATGGTGACAGTGCTCATGGTGAGAGTTCCCATGGTGACAATGCTCATGTTGACAATGCCCATGGTGACTATGCTCATGGTGACAGTGCCCACGGTGAAAATGCTCATGGTGACAGTGCTCACGGTGATAGTGCTCATGGTAATACTGCTCATGCTGACAGTGCCCTTGGTGATAGTGCTCATGATAATAGTGCTCATGGTGACGCTTTGCATGGTGACAGTGCCCATGGTGACATTTCCCATGGTGACAGTGCTCATGGTGACAGTGCCCACGGTGACAATTCTCATGTGGACAATGCTCACAGTGATAGTGCTCACGGTGACAGTGCTCCCGCTGACAGTGCCCTTGGTGATAGTGCTCATGGTAATACTGCTCATTGTGATAGTGCTCATGGTGACGGTTCGCATGGTGACCGTGCACACGCTGACAATGCCCACAGTGACAGTGCTCACGGTGATAGGGCTCATGGAGATAGTGCCCATTGTAATAGTGCTCACGGTGACAGTGCCCATGTTGATATTGCTGACGGTGACACTGCCCATGGTGATAGTGGTCACAGTGATAGCGCTCATGGTGACACTGCCCTTGGTGATAGTGCTCATGGTGATAGTGCTCATGGTAATAGTGCTCATGGTGACACTCCCCATGGTGACAGTGCCCATGGTGACACTCTCGATAGTGACATTTCTCATGGTGACAGTGCTCATGGTGAGAGTTCCCATGGTGACATTGCACATGGTGACAGGGTTCATTGTGATAGTGCTCACGCTGATAGTGCCCACAGTGACAGTTCTAATGGTGACAGTTCCCATGGTGACAGTGCCCATGATGACAGTGCTCATGGTGACAGTGCCCACGATGACAGTGCTCATGGGGACAGTGCCCTTGTTGATAGTTCTCATGGTGATAGTGCTGATGGTGGCAGTTCGCATGGTGACACTGCGCATGTTGAAAGTGCCCACGGTGACAGTGCTCATGGTGGCACTGCCGATGGTGACTGTGCTCATGCCGGCGGTGTACATGGTTGGAGTTCCGATGGTGAAATTCCTCATGGTAGCACTGCCCATGATGTTAGTGCTCATGGTGACAGTGTCCAAGGTGACAGTGCCTATGGTGACACTGTCGATAGTGACATTTATCATGGTGACAGTGCTCATGGTGAGAGTTCCCATGGTGACATTGCACATGGTGACAGGGTTCATTGGTATAGTGCTCACGGTGATAGTGCCCACATTGACAGTGCTCATTGTGACCGTTCCTATGGTGACAGTGCTCATAATGACAGTGCTCATGGTGACAGTGCCCACTGTGATAGTGCTCACGGTGACAGTGCCCTTGGTGATAGCGCTCTTGGTGATAGTGCACACGGTGATAGTTCGCAAGGTGACAGTGCTCAAGTTGAATGTGCCCATGGTGACAGTACCCATGGTGACAGTGCCCATGGTGACAGTGCACATGGTGACATTTCCCATGGTGACAGTGCTCATGGTGAGAGTTACCATGGTGACAGTGCGCATGTTGACATTGCCCATGGTGACCTTTCCCATGGTGACAGTTCCCATGGTGATAGTGCTCATGGTGATAGTGCTCATGGTGACAGTGCACACGGTGACAATGCGCACAGTGACAATGCTCACAGTGATAGTGCTCATGGTGATAGTGCCTATTGTAAGAGTGCTCACGTTGACAGTGCCCATGTTGATATTGCTCAAGGTGACACTGCCCATGGTAATAGTGCTCATGGTGATAGTGCTCATGGTGACACTTCCCTTGGTGATAGTGCGCTTGGTGATAGTGCTCATGGTAATAGTGCTCATGGTGACAGTGCTCATGTTGACAGTGCCCATGGTGAGGGTGTCCATGGTGACAGAGCTCATGTGGACAGTGCCAACGGTGACAGTGCTTATGGTGAGAGTTCCCATGGTGACAGTGCTCACCTTGACAGTGCCCTTGGTGATAGTACCCATGATAATAGTGCTCACGGTGACAGTGCGCATGGTGATTGTGCTCATGGTGATAGTGCTCATGGGGACAGTTCCCTTGGTGATAGTGCTCATGGTGATAGTGCTCATTGTGATAGTGCTCAAGGTGACAGTTCGCATGGTGACAGTGCTCATGATGACGGTGGTCATTGTGACAGTACCCACGGTGACAGTGCTCATGGTGACAGTGCCCTTGGTGAGAGTACCCATGGTAATATTGCTCACATGACAGTGCCCATAGTGATATTGCTCATGATGACACTGCCCATGGTGATAGTGCTCACGGTGACACTGCCTATGTTGATAGTGGTCACGGTGATAGTGCTCATGGTGACAGTTCCCATGGTTACAGTGCCCATGGTGACAGTTCTCATGGTGACAGTGCTCATGGTGATAGTTCTCACGGTGACAGTGCCCGTGGTGATAGTGCACATGGTGATAGTGCTCATGGTGATAGTGCTCATGGTGACACTGCCCATGGTGACTGTGCTCATGCTGGCGGTGTACATGGTTGGAGTTCCGATGGTGAAATTCCTCATGGTAGCACTGCCCATGATGATAGTGCTCATGGTGACAGTGTCCATGGTGACAGTGCACATGGTGACAGTGCCCATGGTGACATTTCCCATGGTGACAGTGTTCATGGTAAGAGTTTCCATGGTGACAGTGCTCATGTGCACAGTGCCCATGGTGACAGTGTCCATGGCCAACAGTGCCCATGGTGAGAGTGCCCATGGTGACAGTGCCCATGGTGACAGTGATCATGATGAGAGTTCCCATGTTGACAGTGCCCATGGTGACAGTGCATATGGTGATAGTGCTCATGGTGACTGTGCCCTTAGTGATAGTGCTCAGGGTGATAGTGCTCATGGTTATAGTGCTCATGGTGACACTGCCCATGGCGATATTGCTCACGGTGATACTGCCCATTGTGATAGTGCTCACGGTGACAGTGCTCTGGTGGATAGTGCCCATGGTGACAGTGTCCCTGGTGACCGTGCTCATGGTGACATTTCCCATGGTAAGAGTGCTCATGGTGAGAGTGCTCACTGTGGCAGTGCCAATGGTTACAGTGCTCATGGTGGCAGTGTCCATGGTGGCAGTTCCTAAGATGACAGTGTCCATGAGGACAGAGCCCACGGTGACAGTGCTCATGGTGACAGTGCCCATGGTGACAGTGCACACGGTGACAGTGCCCACGGTGACAGTGCTCACGGTGAGAGTGCTCATGGTGATAGTGCCCATGGTAATAGTGCTCACTGTGACATTTCCCATGGTGATATTGCTCACGGTGACACTGCAAATGGTGTTAGTGCTCACGGTGATAGTGCTCATGGTGACAGTTCCCATGGTGAGAGTGCCCACGGTGACAGTGCTCATGGTGACAGTTCGCATGGTGACAGTGCCCATGTTGAAAGTGCCCATGGTAATAGTGCTCATGGTGACACTGCCCATGGTGACTGTGCTCATGCTGGCGGTGTACATGGTTGGAGTTGCCATGGTGAAATTCCTCATGGTGGCACTGCCCATGATGATAGTGCTCATGGTGACAGTGTCCATGGTAACAATGCCCATGCTGACAGTGCCCATGGTGACATTTCCCATGGTGACAGTGTTCATGGTAAGAGTTACCATGGTGACAGTGCTCATGTTCACAGTGCCCATGGTGACAGTTTCCATGGTCAACAGTGCCCATGGTGAGAGTGCCCATGCTGACAGTGCCCATGGTGACAGTGCCCATGGTGACAGTACTCATGGTGACACTTCCCATGATGACAATGATCATGGTGACAGTGCTCACGGTGATAGTGCTCATGGTGGCAGTTCCCATATTGACGGTGCTCATGGTGATAGTTCTCATGGTGACAGTGCCCATGATGACAGTTCCAATGTTGACAGTGTACATGGGGACAATGCTCATGGAAAGAGTGTCCATGGTCATAGTGCTCCTGGTGACAGTGTCCATGGTTACAGTACCCATGGTGACATTTTCCATGGTGACGGTTCCCAAGGTGACATTGTCCATGGTGACAGTGCCCATGGTTACAGTGCCCATGGTGAAAGTTCCCATGGTGACAGTGCTCAAGGTCACAATGCTCATGGTGACAGTGTCCATGGTGACAGTGCTCATGGTGACAGTGCTCACGGTGATAGTGCCCACAGTGGCAGTGCTCTAGGTGACAGTGCCCATGTTGAACAGTGCTCATGGTGACAGTGCTTATGGTGACAGTGCCCACGGTGACAGAGCAAATGGTGAGAGTGCCCATGGTGACATTTCCCTCTGTGACAGTGCTTATGGTGACAGTGGCCATGGTGACACTGGCCATGGTGACAGTGCTCATGGTGAGAGTTCCCATGGTGACAGTGCTCATATTGACAGTGCCCATGGGGACAATGCTGATGGATACAGTGTCCATGGTGATAGTGCTCCTGGGGACAGTGTAGATGGTTACAGTGCCCATGGTGACATTTTCCACAGTGACAGTGTCCATGGTGAGAGTGCCCATGGAGACAGTGTCCATAGTGACAGTGCCCATGGTGACAGTGCTCATGGTGACACTTCCCATAGTGAACAGTGTCCAGGGTGACATTTCCCATGGAGACAGTGCTCCTGGTGAGAGTTCCAATGCTGACAGTGCTCACGTTGACAGTGCCCATGGTGACCGTTCCCATGTTGACACTTCCCATGGTGATAGTGCTCATGGTGACAGTGCTCATGGTGACAGTGCACATGGTGACATTGCCCACGGTGACAGTGCTCACTGTGATAGTGCTCATGGTGATAGTGCTCATAGTGATAGTGTTCATGGTGACAGTTCGCATGGTGACAGTGCCCATGTTGAAAGTGCCCATGGTGACAGTGCTCATGGTGACACTGCCCATGTTGACTGTGCTCATGCTGGCAGTGTACATGGATGGAGTTCCGATGGTGAAATTGCTCATGGTAGCACTGCCCATGATGATAGTGCTCATGGTGACAGTGTCCATGGTGACAGTGCCTATGGTGACAGTGCCCATTGTGATAGTGCTCAGGGTGAGAGTGCCCACAGTGACAGTGCTCATGGTGACAGTTCCTATGGTGACAGTACCCATGATGACAGTGCTCATGGGGACAGTGCTCATGGTGACGGTGCACACGGTGATAATGCCAACGGTGACATTGCTCATGGTGATAGTGCTCATGGTGATAGTGCCTATTGTAATAGTGCTCACAGTGACAGTGCCCATGTTGATATTGCTCAAGGTGACACTGCCCATTGTGATAGTGCTCACGGTGATAGTGCTCATGGTGACACTTCCCTTGGTGATAGTGCTCATGGTGATAGTGCTCATGGTGACAGTTCACATGGTGACAGTGCTCATGATGACAGTGCTCACGGTGACACTGCCCATGTTGATAGTGCTCACAGTGATAGTGCTCCTGGTGACAATTCCCATGGTTACAGTGCCCATGGTGACAGTTCTCATGGTGACAGTGCTCACGGTGATAGTTCTCACGGTGACAGTGCCCGTGGTGATAGTGCACATGGTGATAGTGCTCAAGGTGATAGTGCACATGGTGACACTGCCCATGGTGACTGTGCTCATGCTGGTGGTGTACATGTTTGGAGTTCCCATGGTGAAATTCCTTATGGTGGCAATGCCCATGACGATAGTGCTCATGGTGACAGTGTCCATGGTGACAGTGCCCATCGTGACAGTGCCCATGGTGACATTTCCCATGGTGACAGTGCTTATGGTGAGAGTTCCCATGGTGACAGTGCTCATGTTGACAGTGCCCATGGTGACAGTGTCCATGGTGACAGTGCCCATGGTGAGAGTGCCCATGGTGACAGTGTCCAAGGTGACAGTGCTCATGTTGACTGTGCCCACGGTGACAATGCTCATGGTGAGAATTCCAATGGTGACAGTGCTCACCTTGACAGTGTCCATGGTGACCATTCCCATGGTGACAGTTCCCAAGGTGATAGTGCCCATGGTGACAGTGCTCATGGTGACAGTGCTCACTGTGATAGTGCTCACGGTGACAGTTCCCCTGGTGATAGTGCTCATGGTGATAGTGCTCATGGTGACACTGCCCATGGTGAATGTGCTCATGCTGGCGGTGTACATGGTTGGAGTTCCCATGGTGACATTCCTTATGGTGGTATTGCACATGATGATAGTGCTCATGCTGAGAGTGTCCATGGTGACAGTGCCTATGGTGACAGTGCCCATGGTGACATTTCCCATGGTGACAGTGCTCATGGTGAGAGTTCCCATGGTGACAATGCTCATGTTGACAATGCCCATGGTGACTATGCTCATGGTGACAGTGCCCACGGTGAAAATGCTCATGGTGACAGTGCTCACGGTGATAGTGCTCACGGTAATACTGCTCATGCTGACAGTGCCCTTGGTGATAGTGCTCATGATAATAGTGCTCATGGTGACGCTTTGCATGGTGACAGTGCCCATGGTGACATTTCCCATGGTGACAGTGCTCATGGTGACAGTGCCCACGGTGACAATTCTCATGTTGACAATGCTCACAGTGATAGTGCTCACGGTGACAGTGCTCCCGCTGACAGTGCCCTTGGTGATAGTGCTCATGGTAATACTGCTCATTGTGATAGTGCTCATGGTGACGGTTCGCATGGTGACCGTGCACACGCTGACAATGCCCACAGTGACAGTGCTCACGGTGATAGGGCTCATGGAGATAGTGCCCATTGTAATAGTGCTCACGGTGACAGTGCCCATGTTGATATTGCTGACGGTGACACTGCCCATGGTGATAGTGGTCACAGTGATAGCGCTCATGGTGACACTGCCCTTGGTGATAGTGCTCATGGTGATAGTGCTCATGGTAATAGTGCTCATGGTGACACTCCCCATGGTGACAGTGCCCATGGTGACACTCTCGATAGTGACATTTCTCATGGTGACAGTGCTCATGGTGAGAGTTCCCATGGTGACATTGCACATGGTGACAGGGTTCATTGTGATAGTGCTCACGCTGATAGTGCCCACAGTGACAGTTCTAATGGTGACAGTTCCCATGGTGACAGTGCCCATGATGACAGTGCTCATGGTGACAGTGCCCACGATGACAGTGCTCATGGGGACAGTGCCCTTGTTGATAGTTCTCATGGTGATAGTGCTGATGGTGGCAGTTCGCATGGTGACACTGCGCATGTTGAAAGTGCCCACGGTGACAGTGCTCATGGTGGCACTGCCGATGGTGACTGTGCTCATGCCGGCGGTGTACATGGTTGGAGTTCCGATGGTGAAATTCCTCATGGTAGCACTGCCCATGATGTTAGTGCTCATGGTGACAGTGTCCAAGGTGACAGTGCCTATGGTGACACTGTCGATAGTGACATTTATCATGGTGACAGTGCTCATGGTGAGAGTTCCCATGGTGACATTGCACATGGTGACAGGGTTCATTGGTATAGTGCTCACGGTGATAGTGCCCACATTGACAGTGCTCATTGTGACCGTTCCTATGGTGACAGTGCTCATAATGACAGTGCTCATGGTGACAGTGCCCACTGTGATAGTGCTCACGGTGACAGTGCCCTTGGTGATAGCGCTCTTGGTGATAGTGCACACGGTGATAGTTCGCAAGGTGACAGTGCTCAAGTTGAATGTGCCCATGGTGACAGTACCCATGGTGACAGTGCCCATGGTGACAGTGCACATGGTGACATTTCCCATGGTGACAGTGCTCATGGTGAGAGTTACCATGGTGACAGTGCGCATGTTGACATTGCCCATGGTGACCTTTCCCATGGTGACAGTTCCCATGGTGATAGTGCTCATGGTGATAGTGCTCATGGTGACAGTGCACACGGTGACAATGCGCACAGTGACAATGCTCACAGTGATAGTGCTCATGGTGATAGTGCCTATTGTAAGAGTGCTCACGTTGACAGTGCCCATGTTGATATTGCTCAAGGTGACACTGCCCATGGTAATAGTGCTCATGGTGATAGTGCTCATGGTGACACTTCCCTTGGTGATAGTGCGCTTGGTGATAGTGCTCATGGTAATAGTGCTCATGGTGACAGTGCTCATGTTGACAGTGCCCATGGTGAGGGTGTCCATGGTGACAGAGCTCATGTGGACAGTGCCAACGGTGACAGTGCTTATGGTGAGAGTTCCCATGGTGACAGTGCTCACCTTGACAGTGCCCTTGGTGATAGTACCCATGATAATAGTGCTCACGGTGACAGTGCGCATGGTGATTGTGCTCATGGTGATAGTGCTCATGGGGACAGTTCCCTTGGTGATAGTGCTCATTGTGATAGTGCTCAAGGTGACAGTTCGCATGGTGACAGTGCTCATGATGACAGTGGTCATTGTGACAGTACCCACGGTGACAGTGCTCATGGTGACAGTGCCCTTGGTGAGAGTACCCATGGTAATATTGCTCACATGACAGTGCCCATAGTGATATTGCTCACGATGACACTGCCCATGGTGATAGTGCTCACGGTGACACTGCCTATGTTGATAGTGGTCACGGTGATAGTGCTCATGGTGACAGTTCCCATGGTTACAGTGCCCATGGTGACAGTTCTCATGGTGACAGTGCTCATGGTGATAGTTCTCACGGTGACAGTGCCCGTGGTGATAGTGCACATGGTGATAGTGCTCATGGTGATAGTGCTCATGGTGACACTGCCCATGGTGACTGTGCTCATGCTGGCGGTGTACATGGTTGGAGTTCCGATGGTGAAATTCCTCATGGTAGCACTGCCCATGATGATAGTGCTCATGGTGACAGTGTCCATGGTGACAGTGCACATGGTGACAGTGCCCATGGTGACATTTCCCATGGTGACAGTGTTCATGGTAAGAGTTTCCATGGTGACAGTGCTCATGTTCACAGTGCCCATGGTGACAGTGTCCATGGCCAACAGTGCCCATGGTGAGAGTGCCCATGGTGACAGTGCCCATGGTGACAGTGATCATGAAGAGAGTTCCCATGTTGACAGTGCCCATGGTGACAGTGCATATGGTGATAGTGCTCATGGTGACTGTGCCCTTAGTGATAGTGCTCAGGGTGATAGTGCTCATGGTTATAGTGCTCATGGTGACACTGCCCATGGCGATATTGCTCACGGTGATACTGCCCATTGTGATAGTGCTCACGGTGACAGTGCTCTGGTGGATAGTGCCCATGGTGACAGTGTCCCTGGTGACCGTGCTCATGGTGACATTTCCCATGGTGAGAGTGCTCATGGTGAGAGTGCTCACTGTGGCAGTGCCAATGGTTACAGTGCTCATGGTGGCAGTGTCCATGGTGGCAGTTCCTAAGATGACAGTGTCCATGAGGACAGAGCCCACGGTGACAGTGCTCATGGTGACAGTGCCCATGGTGACAGTGCACACGGTGACAGTGCCCACGGTGACAGTGCTCACGGTGAGAGTGCTCATGGTGATAGTGCCCATGGTAATAGTGCTCACTGTGACATTTCCCATGGTGATATTGCTCACGGTGACACTGCAAATGGTGTTAGTGCTCACGGTGATAGTGCTCATGGTGACAGTTCCCATGGTGAGAGTGCCCACGGTGACAGTGCTCATGGTGACAGTTCGCATGGTGACAGTGCCCATGTTGAAAGTGCCCATGGTAATAGTGCTCATGGTGACACTGCCCATGGTGACTGTGCTCATGCTGGCGGTGTACATGGTTGGAGTTGCCATGGTGAAATTCCTCATGGTGGCACTGCCCATGATGATAGTGCTCATGGTGACAGTGTCCATGGTAACAATGCCCATGCTGACAGTGCCCATGGTGACATTTCCCATGGTGACAGTGTTCATGGTAAGAGTTACCATGGTGACAGTGCTCATGTTCACAGTGCCCATGGTGACAGTTTCCATGGTCAACAGTGCCCATGGTGAGAGTGCCCATGCTGACAGTGCCCATGGTGACAGTGCCCATGGTGACAGTACTCATGGTGACACTTCCCATGATGACAATGATCATGGTGACAGTGCTCACGGTGATAGTGCTCATGGTGGCAGTTCCCATATTGACGGTGCTCATGGTGATAGTTCTCATGGTGACAGTGCCCATGATGACAGTTCCAATGTTGACAGTGTACATGGGGACAATGCTCATGGAAAGAGTGTCCATGGTCATAGTGCTCCTGGTGACAGTGTCCATGGTTACAGTGCCCATGGTGACATTTTCCATGGTGACGGTTCCCAAGGTGACATTGTCCATGGTGACAGTGCCCATGGTTACAGTGCCCATGCTGAAAGTTCCCATGGTGACAGTGCTCAAGGTCACAATGCTCATGGTGACAGTGTCCATGGTGACAGTGCTCATGGTGACAGTGCTCACGGTGATAGTGCCCACAGTGGCAGTGCTCTAGGTGACAGTGCCCATGTTGAACAGTGCTCATGGTGACAGTGCTTATGGTGACAGTGCCCACGGTGACAGAGCAAATGGTGAGAGTGCCCATGGTGACATTTCCCTCTGTGACAGTGCTTATGGTGACAGTGGCCATGGTGACACTGGCCATGGTGACAGTGCTCATGGTGAGAGTTCCCATGGTGACAGTGCTCATATTGACAGTGCCCATGGGGACAATGCTGATGGATACAGTGTCCATGGTGATAGTGCTCCTGGGGACAGTGTAGATGGTTACAGTGCCCATGGTGACATTTTCCACAGTGACAGTGTCCATGGTGAGAGTGCCCATGGAGACAGTGTCCATAGTGACAGTGCCCATGGTGACAGTGCTCATGGTGACACTTCCCATAGTGAACAGTGTCCAGGGTGACATTTCCCATGGAGACAGTGCTCCTGGTGAGAGTTCCAATGCTGACAGGGCTCACGTTGACAGTGCCCATGGTGACCGTTCCCATGTTGACACTTCCCATGGTGATAGTGCTCATGGTGACAGTGCTCATGGTGACAGTGCACATGGTGACATTGCCCACGGTGACAGTGCTCACTGTGATAGTGCTCATGGTGATAGTGCTCATAGTGATAGTGTTCATGGTGACAGTTCGCATGGTGACAGTGCCCATGTTGAAAGTGCCCATGGTGACAGTGCTCATGGTGACACTGCCCATGTTGACTGTGCTCATGCTGGCAGTGTACATGGATGGAGTTCCGATGGTGAAATTGCTCATGGTAGCACTGCCCATGATGATAGTGCTCATGGTGACAGTGTCCATGGTGACAGTGCCTATGGTGACAGTGCCCATTGTGATAGTGCTCAGGGTGAGAGTGCCCACAGTGACAGTGCTCATGGTGACAGTTCCTATGGTGACAGTACCCATGATGACAGTGCTCATGGGGACAGTGCTCATGGTGACGGTGCACACGGTGATAATGCCAACGGTGACATTGCTCATGGTGATAGTGCTCATGGTGATAGTGCCTATTGTAATAGTGCTCACAGTGACAGTGCCCATGTTGATATTGCTCAAGGTGACACTGCCCATTGTGATAGTGCTCACGGTGATAGTGCTCATGGTGACACTTCCCTTGGTGATAGTGCTCATGGTGATAGTGCTCATGGTGACAGTTCACATGGTGACAGTGCTCATGATGACAGTGCTCACGGTGACACTGCCCACGTTGATAGTGCTCACAGTGATAGTGCTCCTGGTGACAATTCCCATGGTTACAGTGCCCATGGTGACAGTTCTCATGGTGACAGTGCTCACGGTGATAGTTCTCACGGTGACAGTGCCCGTGGTGATAGTGCACATGGTGATAGTGCTCAAGGTGATAGTGCTCATGGTGACACTGCCCATGGTGACTGTGCTCATGCTGGTGGTGTACATGTTTGGAGTTCCCATGGTGAAATTCCTTATGGTGGCAATGCCCATGACGATAGTGCTCATGGTGACAGTGTCCATGGTGACAGTGCCCATCGTGACAGTGCCCATGGTGACATTTCCCATGGTGACAGTGCTTATGGTGAGAGTTCCCATGGTGACAGTGCTCATGTTGACAGTGCCCATGGTGACAGTGTCCATGGTGACAGTGCCCATGGTGAGAGTGCCCATGGTGACAGTGTCCAAGGTGACAGTGCTCATGTTGACTGTGCCCACGGTGACAATGCTCATGGTGAGAATTCCAATGGTGACAGTGCTCACCTTGACAGTGTCCATGGTGACCATTCCCATGGTGACAGTTCCCAAGGTGATAGTGCCCATGGTGACAGTGCTCATGGTGACAGTGCTCACTGTGATAGTGCTCACGGTGACAGTTCCCCTGGTGATAGTGCTCATGGTGATAGTGCTCATGGTGACACTGCCCATGGTGAATGTGCTCATGCTGGCGGTGTACATGGTTGGAGTTCCCATGGTGACATTCCTTATGGTGGTATTGCACATGATGATAGTGCTCATGCTGAGAGTGTCCATGGTGACAGTGCCTATGGTGACAGTGCCCATGGTGACATTTCCCATGGTGACAGTGCTCATGGTGAGAGTTCCCATGGTGACAATGCTCATGTTGACAATGCCCATGGTGACTATGCTCATGGTGACAGTGCCCACGGTGAAAATGCTCATGGTGACAGTGCTCACGGTGATAGTGCTCACGGTAATACTGCTCATGCTGACAGTGCCCTTGGTGATAGTGCTCATGATAATAGTGCTCATGGTGACGCTTTGCATGGTGACAGTGCCCATGGTGACATTTCCCATGGTGACAGTGCTCATGGTGACAGTGCCCACGGTGACAATTCTCATGTTGACAATGCTCACAGTGATAGTGCTCACGGTGACAGTGCTCCCGCTGACAGTGCCCTTGGTGATAGTGCTCATGGTAATACTGCTCATTGTGATAGTGCTCATGGTGACGGTTCGCATGGTGACCGTGCACACGCTGACAATGCCCACAGTGACAGTGCTCACGGTGATAGGGCTCATGGAGATAGTGCCCATTGTAATAGTGCTCACGGTGACAGTGCCCATGTTGATATTGCTGACGGTGACACTGCCCATGGTGATAGTGGTCACAGTGATAGCGCTCATGGTGACACTGCCCTTGGTGATAGTGCTCATGGTGATAGTGCTCATGGTAATAGTGCTCATGGTGACACTCCCCATGGTGACAGTGCCCATGGTGACACTCTCGATAGTGACATTTCTCATGGTGACAGTGCTCATGGTGAGAGTTCCCATGGTGACATTGCACATGGTGACAGGGTTCATTGTGATAGTGCTCACGCTGATAGTGCCCACAGTGACAGTTCTAATGGTGACAGTTCCCATGGTGACAGTGCCCATGATGACAGTGCTCATGGTGACAGTGCCCACGATGACAGTGCTCATGGGGACAGTGCCCTTGTTGATAGTTCTCATGGTGATAATGCTGATGGTGGCAGTTCGCATGGTGACACTGCGCATGTTGAAAGTGCCCACGGTGACAGTGCTCATGGTGGCACTGCCGATGGTGACTGTGCTCATGCCGGCGGTGTACATGGTTGGAGTTCCGATGGTGAAATTCCTCATGGTAGCACTGCCCATGATGTTAGTGCTCATGGTGACAGTGTCCAAGGTGACAGTGCCTATGGTGACACTGTCGATAGTGACATTTATCATGGTGACAGTGCTCATGGTGAGAGTTCCCATGGTGACATTGCACATGGTGACAGGGTTCATTGGTATAGTGCTCACGGTGATAGTGCCCACATTGACAGTGCTCATTGTGACCGTTCCTATGGTGACAGTGCTCATAATGACAGTGCTCATGGTGACAGTGCCCACTGTGATAGTGCTCACGGTGACAGTGCCCTTGGTGATAGCGCTCTTGGTGATAGTGCACACGGTGATAGTTCGCAAGGTGACAGTGCTCAAGTTGAATGTGCCCATGGTGACAGTACCCATGGTGACAGTGCCCATGGTGACAGTGCACATGGTGACATTTCCCATGGTGACAG
This sequence comes from Balaenoptera ricei, assembly GCF_028023285.1. NCBI lineage: Eukaryota > Metazoa > Chordata > Mammalia > Artiodactyla > Balaenopteridae > Balaenoptera > Balaenoptera ricei. Next base: position 105,707,450 of record NC_082654.1, read on the forward strand.
TGCTCATGGTGAGAGTTACCATGGTGACAGTGCGCATGTTGACATTGCCCATGGTGACCTTTCCCATGGTGACAGTTCCCATGGTGATAGTGCTCATGGTGATAGTGCTCATGGTGACAGTGCACACGGTGACAATGCGCACAGTGACAATGCTCACAGTGATAGTGCTCATGGTGATAGTGCCTATTGTAAGAGTGCTCACGTTGACAGTGCCCATGTTGATATTGCTCAAGGTGACACTGCCCATGGTAATAGTGCTCATGGTGATAGTGCTCATGGTGACACTTCCCTTGGTGATAGTGCGCTTGGTGATAGTGCTCATGGTAATAGTGCTCATGGTGACAGTGCTCATGTTGACAGTGCCCATGGTGAGGGTGTCCATGGTGACAGAGCTCATGTGGACAGTGCCAACGGTGACAGTGCTTATGGTGAGAGTTCCCATGGTGACAGTGCTCACCTTGACAGTGCCCTTGGTGATAGTACCCATGATAATAGTGCTCACGGTGACAGTGCGCATGGTGATTGTGCTCATGGTGATAGTGCTCATGGGGACAGTTCCCTTGGTGATAGTGCTCATTGTGATAGTGCTCAAGGTGACAGTTCGCATGGTGACAGTGCTCATGATGACAGTGGTCATTGTGACAGTACCCACGGTGACAGTGCTCATGGTGACAGTGCCCTTGGTGAGAGTACCCATGGTAATATTGCTCACATGACAGTGCCCATAGTGATATTGCTCACGATGACACTGCCCATGGTGATAGTGCTCACGGTGACACTGCCTATGTTGATAGTGGTCACGGTGATAGTGCTCATGGTGACAGTTCCCATGGTTACAGTGCCCATGGTGACAGTTCTCATGGTGACAGTGCTCATGGTGATAGTTCTCACGGTGACAGTGCCCGTGGTGATAGTGCACATGGTGATAGTGCTCATGGTGATAGTGCTCATGGTGACACTGCCCATGGTGACTGTGCTCATGCTGGCGGTGTACATGGTTGGAGTTCCGATGGTGAAATTCCTCATGGTAGCACTGCCCATGATGATAGTGCTCATGGTGACAGTGTCCATGGTGACAGTGCACATGGTGACAGTGCCCATGGTGACATTTCCCATGGTGACAGTGTTCATGGTAAGAGTTTCCATGGTGACAGTGCTCATGTTCACAGTGCCCATGGTGACAGTGTCCATGGCCAACAGTGCCCATGGTGAGAGTGCCCATGGTGACAGTGCCCATGGTGACAGTGATCATGAAGAGAGTTCCCATGTTGACAGTGCCCATGGTGACAGTGCATATGGTGATAGTGCTCATGGTGACTGTGCCCTTAGTGATAGTGCTCAGGGTGATAGTGCTCATGGTTATAGTGCTCATGGTGACACTGCCCATGGCGATATTGCTCACGGTGATACTGCCCATTGTGATAGTGCTCACGGTGACAGTGCTCTGGTGGATAGTGCCCATGGTGACAGTGTCCCTGGTGACCGTGCTCATGGTGACATTTCCCATGGTGAGAGTGCTCATGGTGAGAGTGCTCACTGTGGCAGTGCCAATGGTTACAGTGCTCATGGTGGCAGTGTCCATGGTGGCAGTTCCTAAGATGACAGTGTCCATGAGGACAGAGCCCACGGTGACAGTGCTCATGGTGACAGTGCCCATGGTGACAGTGCACACGGTGACAGTGCCCACGGTGACAGTGCTCACGGTGAGAGTGCTCATGGTGATAGTGCCCATGGTAATAGTGCTCACTGTGACATTTCCCATGGTGATATTGCTCACGGTGACACTGCAAATGGTGTTAGTGCTCACGGTGATAGTGCTCATGGTGACAGTTCCCATGGTGAGAGTGCCCACGGTGACAGTGCTCATGGTGACAGTTCGCATGGTGACAGTGCCCATGTTGAAAGTGCCCATGGTAATAGTGCTCATGGTGACACTGCCCATGGTGACTGTGCTCATGCTGGCGGTGTACATGGTTGGAGTTGCCATGGTGAAATTCCTCATGGTGGCACTGCCCATGATGATAGTGCTCATGGTGACAGTGTCCATGGTAACAATGCCCATGCTGACAGTGCCCATGGTGACATTTCCCATGGTGACAGTGTTCATGGTAAGAGTTACCATGGTGACAGTGCTCATGTTCACAGTGCCCATGGTGACAGTTTCCATGGTCAACAGTGCCCATGGTGAGAGTGCCCATGCTGACAGTGCCCATGGTGACAGTGCCCATGGTGACAGTACTCATGGTGACACTTCCCATGATGACAATGATCATGGTGACAGTGCTCACGGTGATAGTGCTCATGGTGGCAGTTCCCATATTGACGGTGCTCATGGTGATAGTTCTCATGGTGACAGTGCCCATGATGACAGTTCCAATGTTGACAGTGTACATGGGGACAATGCTCATGGAAAGAGTGTCCATGGTCATAGTGCTCCTGGTGACAGTGTCCATGGTTACAGTGCCCATGGTGACATTTTCCATGGTGACGGTTCCCAAGGTGACATTGTCCATGGTGACAGTGCCCATGGTTACAGTGCCCATGCTGAAAGTTCCCATGGTGACAGTGCTCAAGGTCACAATGCTCATGGTGACAGTGTCCATGGTGACAGTGCTCATGGTGACAGTGCTCACGGTGATAGTGCCCACAGTGGCAGTGCTCTAGGTGACAGTGCCCATGTTGAACAGTGCTCATGGTGACAGTGCTTATGGTGACAGTGCCCACGGTGACAGAGCAAATGGTGAGAGTGCCCATGGTGACATTTCCCTCTGTGACAGTGCTTATGGTGACAGTGGCCATGGTGACACTGGCCATGGTGACAGTGCTCATGGTGAGAGTTCCCATGGTGACAGTGCTCATATTGACAGTGCCCATGGGGACAATGCTGATGGATACAGTGTCCATGGTGATAGTGCTCCTGGGGACAGTGTAGATGGTTACAGTGCCCATGGTGACATTTTCCACAGTGACAGTGTCCATGGTGAGAGTGCCCATGGAGACAGTGTCCATAGTGACAGTGCCCATGGTGACAGTGCTCATGGTGACACTTCCCATAGTGAACAGTGTCCAGGGTGACATTTCCCATGGAGACAGTGCTCCTGGTGAGAGTTCCAATGCTGACAGGGCTCACGTTGACAGTGCCCATGGTGACCGTTCCCATGTTGACACTTCCCATGGTGATAGTGCTCATGGTGACAGTGCTCATGGTGACAGTGCACATGGTGACATTGCCCACGGTGACAGTGCTCACTGTGATAGTGCTCATGGTGATAGTGCTCATAGTGATAGTGTTCATGGTGACAGTTCGCATGGTGACAGTGCCCATGTTGAAAGTGCCCATGGTGACAGTGCTCATGGTGACACTGCCCATGTTGACTGTGCTCATGCTGGCAGTGTACATGGATGGAGTTCCGATGGTGAAATTGCTCATGGTAGCACTGCCCATGATGATAGTGCTCATGGTGACAGTGTCCATGGTGACAGTGCCTATGGTGACAGTGCCCATTGTGATAGTGCTCAGGGTGAGAGTGCCCACAGTGACAGTGCTCATGGTGACAGTTCCTATGGTGACAGTACCCATGATGACAGTGCTCATGGGGACAGTGCTCATGGTGACGGTGCACACGGTGATAATGCCAACGGTGACATTGCTCATGGTGATAGTGCTCATGGTGATAGTGCCTATTGTAATAGTGCTCACAGTGACAGTGCCCATGTTGATATTGCTCAAGGTGACACTGCCCATTGTGATAGTGCTCACGGTGATAGTGCTCATGGTGACACTTCCCTTGGTGATAGTGCTCATGGTGATAGTGCTCATGGTGACAGTTCACATGGTGACAGTGCTCATGATGACAGTGCTCACGGTGACACTGCCCACGTTGATAGTGCTCACAGTGATAGTGCTCCTGGTGACAATTCCCATGGTTACAGTGCCCATGGTGACAGTTCTCATGGTGACAGTGCTCACGGTGATAGTTCTCACGGTGACAGTGCCCGTGGTGATAGTGCACATGGTGATAGTGCTCAAGGTGATAGTGCTCATGGTGACACTGCCCATGGTGACTGTGCTCATGCTGGTGGTGTACATGTTTGGAGTTCCCATGGTGAAATTCCTTATGGTGGCAATGCCCATGACGATAGTGCTCATGGTGACAGTGTCCATGGTGACAGTGCCCATCGTGACAGTGCCCATGGTGACATTTCCCATGGTGACAGTGCTTATGGTGAGAGTTCCCATGGTGACAGTGCTCATGTTGACAGTGCCCATGGTGACAGTGTCCATGGTGACAGTGCCCATGGTGAGAGTGCCCATGGTGACAGTGTCCAAGGTGACAGTGCTCATGTTGACTGTGCCCACGGTGACAATGCTCATGGTGAGAATTCCAATGGTGACAGTGCTCACCTTGACAGTGTCCATGGTGACCATTCCCATGGTGACAGTTCCCAAGGTGATAGTGCCCATGGTGACAGTGCTCATGGTGACAGTGCTCACTGTGATAGTGCTCACGGTGACAGTTCCCCTGGTGATAGTGCTCATGGTGATAGTGCTCATGGTGACACTGCCCATGGTGAATGTGCTCATGCTGGCGGTGTACATGGTTGGAGTTCCCATGGTGACATTCCTTATGGTGGTATTGCACATGATGATAGTGCTCATGCTGAGAGTGTCCATGGTGACAGTGCCTATGGTGACAGTGCCCATGGTGACATTTCCCATGGTGACAGTGCTCATGGTGAGAGTTCCCATGGTGACAATGCTCATGTTGACAATGCCCATGGTGACTATGCTCATGGTGACAGTGCCCACGGTGAAAATGCTCATGGTGACAGTGCTCACGGTGATAGTGCTCACGGTAATACTGCTCATGCTGACAGTGCCCTTGGTGATAGTGCTCATGATAATAGTGCTCATGGTGACGCTTTGCATGGTGACAGTGCCCATGGTGACATTTCCCATGGTGACAGTGCTCATGGTGACAGTGCCCACGGTGACAATTCTCATGTTGACAATGCTCACAGTGATAGTGCTCACGGTGACAGTGCTCCCGCTGACAGTGCCCTTGGTGATAGTGCTCATGGTAATACTGCTCATTGTGATAGTGCTCATGGTGACGGTTCGCATGGTGACCGTGCACACGCTGACAATGCCCACAGTGACAGTGCTCACGGTGATAGGGCTCATGGAGATAGTGCCCATTGTAATAGTGCTCACGGTGACAGTGCCCATGTTGATATTGCTGACGGTGACACTGCCCATGGTGATAGTGGTCACAGTGATAGCGCTCATGGTGACACTGCCCTTGGTGATAGTGCTCATGGTGATAGTGCTCATGGTAATAGTGCTCATGGTGACACTCCCCATGGTGACAGTGCCCATGGTGACACTCTCGATAGTGACATTTCTCATGGTGACAGTGCTCATGGTGAGAGTTCCCATGGTGACATTGCACATGGTGACAGGGTTCATTGTGATAGTGCTCACGCTGATAGTGCCCACAGTGACAGTTCTAATGGTGACAGTTCCCATGGTGACAGTGCCCATGATGACAGTGCTCATGGTGACAGTGCCCACGATGACAGTGCTCATGGGGACAGTGCCCTTGTTGATAGTTCTCATGGTGATAATGCTGATGGTGGCAGTTCGCATGGTGACACTGCGCATGTTGAAAGTGCCCACGGTGACAGTGCTCATGGTGGCACTGCCGATGGTGACTGTGCTCATGCCGGCGGTGTACATGGTTGGAGTTCCGATGGTGAAATTCCTCATGGTAGCACTGCCCATGATGTTAGTGCTCATGGTGACAGTGTCCAAGGTGACAGTGCCTATGGTGACACTGTCGATAGTGACATTTATCATGGTGACAGTGCTCATGGTGAGAGTTCCCATGGTGACATTGCACATGGTGACAGGGTTCATTGGTATAGTGCTCACGGTGATAGTGCCCACATTGACAGTGCTCATTGTGACCGTTCCTATGGTGACAGTGCTCATAATGACAGTGCTCATGGTGACAGTGCCCACTGTGATAGTGCTCACGGTGACAGTGCCCTTGGTGATAGCGCTCTTGGTGATAGTGCACACGGTGATAGTTCGCAAGGTGACAGTGCTCAAGTTGAATGTGCCCATGGTGACAGTACCCATGGTGACAGTGCCCATGGTGACAGTGCACATGGTGACATTTCCCATGGTGACAGTGCTCATGGTGAGAGTTACCATGGTGACAGTGCGCATGTTGACATTGCCCATGGTGACCTTTCCCATGGTGACAGTTCCCATGGTGATAGTGCTCATGGTGATAGTGCTCATGGTGACAGTGCACACGGTGACAATGCGCACAGTGACAATGCTCACAGTGATAGTGCTCATGGTGATAGTGCCTATTGTAAGAGTGCTCACGTTGACAGTGCCCATGTTGATATTGCTCAAGGTGACACTGCCCATGGTAATAGTGCTCATGGTGATAGTGCTCATGGTGACACTTCCCTTGGTGATAGTGCGCTTGGTGATAGTGCTCATGGTAATAGTGCTCATGGTGACAGTGCTCATGTTGACAGTGCCCATGGTGAGGGTGTCCATGGTGACAGAGCTCATGTGGACAGTGCCAACGGTGACAGTGCTTATGGTGAGAGTTCCCATGGTGACAGTGCTCACCTTGACAGTGCCCTTGGTGATAGTACCCATGATAATAGTGCTCACGGTGACAGTGCGCATGGTGATTGTGCTCATGGTGATAGTGCTCATGGGGACAGTTCCCTTGGTGATAGTGCTCATTGTGATAGTGCTCAAGGTGACAGTTCGCATGGTGACAGTGCTCATGATGACAGTGGTCATTGTGACAGTACCCACGGTGACAGTGCTCATGGTGACAGTGCCCTTGGTGAGAGTACCCATGGTAATATTGCTCACATGACAGTGCCCATAGTGATATTGCTCACGATGACACTGCCCATGGTGATAGTGCTCACGGTGACACTGCCTATGTTGATAGTGGTCACGGTGATAGTGCTCATGGTGACAGTTCCCATGGTTACAGTGCCCATGGTGACAGTTCTCATGGTGACAGTGCTCATGGTGATAGTTCTCACGGTGACAGTGCCCGTGGTGATAGTGCACATGGTGATAGTGCTCATGGTGATAGTGCTCATGGTGACACTGCCCATGGTGACTGTGCTCATGCTGGCGGTGTACATGGTTGGAGTTCCGATGGTGAAATTCCTCATGGTAGCACTGCCCATGATGATAGTGCTCATGGTGACAGTGTCCATGGTGACAGTGCACATGGTGACAGTGCCCATGGTGACATTTCCCATGGTGACAGTGTTCATGGTAAGAGTTTCCATGGTGACAGTGCTCATGTGCACAGTGCCCATGGTGACAGTGTCCATGGCCAACAGTGCCCATGGTGAGAGTGCCCATGGTGACAGTGCCCATGGTGACAGTGATCATGATGAGAGTTCCCATGTTGACAGTGCCCATGGTGACAGTGCATATGGTGATAGTGCTCATGGTGACTGTGCCCTTAGTGATAGTGCTCAGGGTGATAGTGCTCATGGTTATAGTGCTCATGGTGACACTGCCCATGGCGATATTGCTCACGGTGATACTGCCCATTGTGATAGTGCTCACGGTGACAGTGCTCTGGTGGATAGTGCCCATGGTGACAGTGTCCCTGGTGACCGTGCTCATGGTGACATTTCCCATGGTGAGAGTGCTCATGGTGAGAGTGCTCACTGTGGCAGTGCCAATGGTTACAGTGCTCATGGTGGCAGTGTCCATGGTGGCAGTTCCTAAGATGACAGTGTCCATGAGGACAGAGCCCACGGTGACAGTGCTCATGGTGACAGTGCCCATGGTGACAGTGCACACGGTGACAGTGCCCACGGTGACAGTGCTCACGGTGAGAGTGCTCATGGTGATAGTGCCCATGGTAATAGTGCTCACTGTGACATTTCCCATGGTGATATTGCTCACGGTGACACTGCAAATGGTGTTAGTGCTCACGGTGATAGTGCTCATGGTGACAGTTCCCATGGTGAGAGTGCCCACGGTGACAGTGCTCATGGTGACAGTTCGCATGGTGACAGTGCCCATGTTGAAAGTGCCCATGGTAATAGTGCTCATGGTGACACTGCCCATGGTGACTGTGCTCATGCTGGCGGTGTACATGGTTGGAGTTGCCATGGTGAAATTCCTCATGGTGGCACTGCCCATGATGATAGTGCTCATGGTGACAGTGTCCATGGTAACAATGCCCATGCTGACAGTGCCCATGGTGACATTTCCCATGGTGACAGTGTTCATGGTAAGAGTTACCATGGTGACAGTGCTCATGTTCACAGTGCCCATGGTGACAGTTTCCATGGTCAACAGTGCCCATGGTGAGAGTGCCCATGCTGACAGTGCCCATGGTGACAGTGCCCATGGTGACAGTACTCATGGTGACACTTCCCATGATGACAATGATCATGGTGACAGTGCTCACGGTGATAGTGCTCATGGTGGCAGTTCCCATATTGACGGTGCTCATGGTGATAGTTCTCATGGTGACAGTGCCCATGATGACAGTTCCAATGTTGACAGTGTACATGGGGACAATGCTCATGGAAAGAGTGTCCATGGTCATAGTGCTCCTGGTGACAGTGTCCATGGTTACAGTGCCCATGGTGACATTTTCCATGGTGACGGTTCCCAAGGTGACATTGTCCATGGTGACAGTGCCCATGGTTACAGTGCCCATGCTGAAAGTTCCCATGGTGACAGTGCTCAAGGTCACAATGCTCATGGTGACAGTGTCCATGGTGACAGTGCTCATGGTGACAGTGCTCACGGTGATAGTGCCCACAGTGGCAGTGCTCTAGGTGACAGTGCCCATGTTGAACAGTGCTCATGGTGACAGTGCTTATGGTGACAGTGCCCACGGTGACAGAGCAAATGGTGAGAGTGCCCATGGTGACATTTCCCTCTGTGACAGTGCTTATGGTGACAGTGGCCATGGTGACACTGGCCATGGTGACAGTGCTCATGGTGAGAGTTCCCATGGTGACAGTGCTCATATTGACAGTGCCCATGGGGACAATGCTGATGGATACAGTGTCCATGGTGATAGTGCTCCTGGGGACAGTGTAGATGGTTACAGTGCCCATGGTGACATTTTCCACAGTGACAGTGTCCATGGTGAGAGTGCCCATGGAGACAGTGTCCATAGTGACAGTGCCCATGGTGACAGTGCTCATGGTGACACTTCCCATAGTGAACAGTGTCCAGGGTGACATTTCCCATGGAGACAGTGCTCCTGGTGAGAGTTCCAATGCTGACAGGGCTCACGTTGACAGTGCCCATGGTGACCGTTCCCATGTTGACACTTCCCATGGTGATAGTGCTCATGGTGACAGTGCTCATGGTGACAGTGCACATGGTGACATTGCCCACGGTGACAGTGCTCACTGTGATAGTGCTCATGGTGATAGTGCTCATAGTGATAGTGTTCATGGTGACAGTTCGCATGGTGACAGTGCCCATGTTGACTGTGCTCATGCTGGCAGTGTACATGGATGGAGTTCCGATGGTGAAATTGCTCATGGTAGCACTGCCCATGATGATAGTGCTCATGGTGACAGTGTCCATGGTGACAGTGCCTATGGTGACAGTGCCCATTGTGATAGTGCTCAGGGTGAGAGTGCCCACAGTGACAGTGCTCATGGTGACAGTTCCTATGGTGACAGTACCCATGATGACAGTGCTCATGGGGACAGTGCTCATGGTGACGGTGCACACGGTGATAATGCCAACGGTGACATTGCTCATGGTGATAGTGCTCATGGTGATAGTGCCTATTGTAATAGTGCTCACAGTGACAGTGCCCATGTTGATATTGCTCAAGGTGACACTGCCCATTGTGATAGTGCTCACGGTGATAGTGCTCATGGTGACACTTCCCTTGGTGATAGTGCTCATGGTGATAGTGCTCATGGTGACAGTTCACATGGTGACAGTGCTCATGATGACAGTGCTCACGGTGACACTGCCCACGTTGATAGTGCTCACAGTGATAGTGCTCCTGGTGACAATTCCCATGGTTACAGTGCCCATGGTGACAGTTCTCATGGTGACAGTGCTCACGGTGATAGTTCTCACGGTGACAGTGCCCGTGGTGATAGTGCACATGGTGATAGTGCTCAAGGTGATAGTGCTCATGGTGACACTGCCCATGGTGACTGTGCTCATGCTGGTGGTGTACATGTTTGGAGTTCCCATGGTGAAATTCCTTATGGTGGCAATGCCCATGACGATAGTGCTCATGGTGACAGTGTCCATGGTGACAGTGCCCATCGTGACAGTGCCCATGGTGACATTTCCCATGGTGACAGTGCTTATGGTGAGAGTTCCCATGGTGACAGTGCTCATGTTGACAGTGCCCATGGTGACAGTGTCCATGGTGACAGTGCCCATGGTGAGAGTGCCCATGGTGACAGTGTCCAAGGTGACAGTGCTCATGTTGACTGTGCCCACGGTGACAATGCTCATGGTGAGAATTCCAATGGTGACAGTGCTCACCTTGACAGTGTCCATGGTGACCATTCCCATGGTGACAGTTCCCAAGGTGATAGTGCCCATGGTGACAGTGCTCATGGTGACAGTGCTCACTGTGATAGTGCTCACGGTGACAGTTCCCCTGGTGATAGTGCTCATGGTGATAGTGCTCATGGTGACACTGCCCATGGTGAATGTGCTCATGCTGGCGGTGTACATGGTTGGAGTTCCCATGGTGACATTCCTTATGGTGGTATTGCACATGATGATAGTGCTCATGCTGAGAGTGTCCATGGTGACAGTGCCTATGGTGACAGTGCCCATGGTGACATTTCCCATGGTGACAGTGCTCATGGTGAGAGTTCCCATGGTGACAATGCTCATGTTGACAATGCCCATGGTGACTATGCTCATGGTGACAGTGCCCACGGTGAAAATGCTCATGGTGACAGTGCTCACGGTGATAGTGCTCACGGTAATACTGCTCATGCTGACAGTGCCCTTGGTGATAGTGCTCATGATAATAGTGCTCATGGTGACGCTTTGCATGGTGACAGTGCCCATGGTGACATTTCCCATGGTGACAGTGCTCATGGTGACAGTGCCCACGGTGACAATTCTCATGTTGACAATGCTCACAGTGATAGTGCTCACGGTGACAGTGCTCCCGCTGACAGTGCCCTTGGTGATAGTGCTCATGGTAATACTGCTCATTGTGATAGTGCTCATGGTGACGGTTCGCATGGTGACCGTGCACACGCTGACAATGCCCACAGTGACAGTGCTCACGGTGATAGGGCTCATGGAGATAGTGCCCATTGTAATAGTGCTCACGGTGACAGTGCCCATGTTGATATTGCTGACGGTGACACTGCCCATGGTGATAGTGGTCACAGTGATAGCGCTCATGGTGACACTGCCCTTGGTGATAGTGCTCATGGTGATAGTGCTCATGGTAATAGTGCTCATGGTGACACTCCCCATGGTGACAGTGCCCATGGTGACACTCTAGATAGTGACATTTCTCATGGTGACAGTGCTCATGGTGAGAGTTCCCATGGTGACATTGCACATGGTGACAGGGTTCATTGTGATAGTGCTCACGCTGATAGTGCCCACAGTGACAGTTCTAATGGTGACAGTTCCCATGGTGACAGTGCCCATGATGACAGTGCTCATGGTGACAGTGCCCACGATGACAGTGCTCATGGGGACAGTGCCCTTGTTGATAGTTCTCATGGTGATAGTGCTGATGGTGGCAGTTCGCATGGTGACACTGCGCATGTTGAAAGTGCCCACGGTGACAGTGCTCATGGTGGCACTGCCGATGGTGACTGTGCTCATGCCGGCGGTGTACATGGTTGGAGTTCCGATGGTGAAATTCCTCATGGTAGCACTGCCCATGATGTTAGTGCTCATGGTGACAGTGTCCAAGGTGACAGTGCCTATGGTGACACTGTCGATAGTGACATTTATCATGGTGACAGTGCTCATGGTGAGAGTTCCCATGGTGACATTGCACATGGTGACAGGGTTCATTGGTATAGTGCTCACGGTGATAGTGCCCACATTGACAGTGCTCATTGTGACCGTTCCTATGGTGACAGTGCTCATAATGACAGTGCTCATGGTGACAGTGCCCACTGTGATAGTGCTCACGGTGACAGTGCCCTTGGTGATAGCGCTCTTGGTGATAGTGCACACGGTGATAGTTCGCAAGGTGACAGTGCTCAAGTTGAATGTGCCCATGGTGACAGTACCCATGGTGACAGTGCCCATGGTGACAGTGCACATGGTGACATTTCCCATGGTGACAGTGCTCATGGTGAGAGTTACCATGGTGACAGTGCGCATGTTGACATTGCCCATGGTGACCTTTCCCATGGTGACAGTTCCCATGGTGATAGTGCTCATGGTGATAGTGCTCATGGTGACAGTGCACACGGTGACAATGCGCACAGTGACAATGCTCACAGTGATAGTGCTCATGGTGATAGTGCCTATTGTAAGAGTGCTCACGTTGACAGTGCCCATGTTGATATTGCTCAAGGTGACACTGCCCATGGTAATAGTGCTCATGGTGATAGTGCTCATGGTGACACTTCCCTTGGTGATAGTGCGCTTGGTGATAGTGCTCATGGTAATAGTGCTCATGGTGACAGTGCTCATGTTGACAGTGCCCATGGTGAGGGTGTCCATGGTGACAGAGCTCATGTGGACAGTGCCAACGGTGACAGTGCTTATGGTGAGAGTTCCCATGGTGACAGTGCTCACCTTGACAGTGCCCTTGGTGATAGTACCCATGATAATAGTGCTGACGGTGACAGTGCGCATGGTGATTGTGCTCATGGTGATAGTGCTCATGGGGACAGTTCCCTTGGTGATAGTGCTCACGGTGATAGTGCTCATTGTGATAGTGCTCAAGGTGACAGTTCGCATGGTGACAGTGCTCATGATGACGGTGGTCATTGTGACAGTACCCACGGTGACAGTGCTCATGGTGACAGTGCCCTTGGTGAGAGTACCCATGGTAATATTGCTCACATGACAGTGCCCATAGTGATATTGCTCACGATGACACTGCCCATGGTGATAGTGCTCACGGTGACACTGCCTATGTTGATAGTGGTCACGGTGATAGTGCTCATGGTGACAGTTCCCATGGTTACAGTGCCCATGGTGACAGTTCTCATGGTGACAGTGCTCATGGTGATAGTTCTCACGGTGACAGTGCCCGTGGTGATAGTGCACATGGTGATAGTGCTCATGGTGATAGTGCTCATGGTGACACTGCCCATGGTGACTGTGCTCATGCTGGCGGTGTACATGGTTGGAGTTCCGATGGTGAAATTCCTCATGGTAGCACTGCCCATGATGATAGTGCTCATGGTGACAGTGTCCATGGTGACAGTGCACATGGTGACAGTGCCCATGGTGACATTTCCCATGGTGACAGTGTTCATGGTAAGAGTTTCCATGGTGACAGTGCTCATGTGCACAGTGCCCATGGTGACAGTGTCCATGGCCAACAGTGCCCATGGTGAGAGTGCCCATGGTGACAGTGCCCATGGTGACAGTGATCATGATGAGAGTTCCCATGTTGACAGTGCCCATGGTGACAGTGCATATGGTGATAGTGCTCATGGTGACTGTGCCCTTAGTGATAGTGCTCAGGGTGATAGTGCTCATGGTTATAGTGCTCATGGTGACACTGCCCATGGCGATATTGCTCACGGTGATACTGCCCATTGTGATAGTGCTCACGGTGACAGTGCTCTGGTGGATAGTGCCCATGGTGACAGTGTCCCTGGTGACCGTGCTCATGGTGACATTTCCCATGGTGAGAGTGCTCATGGTGAGAGTGCTCACTGTGGCAGTGCCAATGGTTACAGTGCTCATGGTGGCAGTGTCCATGGTGGCAGTTCCTAAGATGACAGTGTCCATGAGGACAGAGCCCACGGTGACAGTGCTCATGGTGACAGTGCCCATGGTGACAGTGCACACGGTGACAGTGCCCACGGTGACAGTGCTCACGGTGAGAGTGCTCATGGTGATAGTGCCCATGGTAATAGTGCTCACTGTGACATTTCCCATGGTGATATTGCTCACGGTGACACTGCAAATGGTGTTAGTGCTCACGGTGATAGTGCTCATGGTGACAGTTCCCATGGTGAGAGTGCCCACGGTGACAGTGCTCATGGTGACAGTTCGCATGGTGACAGTGCCCATGTTGAAAGTGCCCATGGTAATAGTGCTCATGGTGACACTGCCCATGGTGACTGTGCTCATGCTGGCGGTGTACATGGTTGGAGTTGCCATGGTGAAATTCCTCATGGTGGCACTGCCCATGATGATAGTGCTCATGGTGACAGTGTCCATGGTAACAATGCCCATGCTGACAGTGCCCATGGTGACATTTCCCATGGTGACAGTGTTCATGGTAAGAGTTACCATGGTGACAGTGCTCATGTTCACAGTGCCCATGGTGACAGTTTCCATGGTCAACAGTGCCCATGGTGAGAGTGCCCATGCTGACAGTGCCCATGGTGACAGTGCCCATGGTGACAGTACTCATGGTGACACTTCCCATGATGACAATGATCATGGTGACAGTGCTCACGGTGATAGTGCTCATGGTGGCAGTTCCCATATTGACGGTGCTCATGGTGATAGTTCTCATGGTGACAGTGCCCATGATGACAGTTCCAATGTTGACAGTGTACATGGGGACAATGCTCATGGAAAGAGTGTCCATGGTCATAGTGCTCCTGGTGACAGTGTCCATGGTTACAGTACCCATGGTGACATTTTCCATGGTGACGGTTCCCAAGGTGACATTGTCCATGGTGACAGTGCCCATGGTTACAGTGCCCATGGTGAAAGTTCCCATGGTGACAGTGCTCAAGGTCACAATGCTCATGGTGACAGTGTCCATGGTGACAGTGCTCATGGTGACAGTGCTCACGGTGATAGTGCCCACAGTGGCAGTGCTCTAGGTGACAGTGCCCATGTTGAACAGTGCTCATGGTGACAGTGCTTATGGTGACAGTGCCCACGGTGACAGAGCAAATGGTGAGAGTGCCCATGGTGACATTTCCCTCTGTGACAGTGCTTATGGTGACAGTGGCCATGGTGACACTGGCCATGGTGACAGTGCTCATGGTGAGAGTTCCCATGGTGACAGTGCTCATATTGACAGTGCCCATGGGGACAATGCTGATGGATACAGTGTCCATGGTGATAGTGCTCCTGGGGACAGTGTAGATGGTTACAGTGCCCATGGTGACATTTTCCACAGTGACAGTGTCCATGGTGAGAGTGCCCATGGAGACAGTGTCCATAGTGACAGTGCCCATGGTGACAGTGCTCATGGTGACACTTCCCATAGTGAACAGTGTCCAGGGTGACATTTCCCATGGAGACAGTGCTCCTGGTGAGAGTTCCAATGCTGACAGTGCTCACGTTGACAGTGCCCATGGTGACCGTTCCCATGTTGACACTTCCCATGGTGATAGTGCTCATGGTGACAGTGCTCATGGTGACAGTGCACATGGTGACATTGCCCACGGTGACAGTGCTCACTGTGATAGTGCTCATGGTGATAGTGCTCATAGTGATAGTGTTCATGGTGACAGTTCGCATGGTGACAGTGCCCATGTTGAAAGTGCCCATGGTGACAGTGCTCATGGTGACACTGCCCATGTTGACTGTGCTCATGCTGGCAGTGTACATGGATGGAGTTCCGATGGTGAAATTGCTCATGGTAGCACTGCCCATGATGATAGTGCTCATGGTGACAGTGTCCATGGTGACAGTGCCTATGGTGACAGTGCCCATTGTGATAGTGCTCAGGGTGAGAGTGCCCACAGTGACAGTGCTCATGGTGACAGTTCCTATGGTGACAGTACCCATGATGACAGTGCTCATGGGGACAGTGCTCATGGTGACGGTGCACACGGTGATAATGCCAACGGTGACATTGCTCATGGTGATAGTGCTCATGGTGATAGTGCCTATTGTAATAGTGCTCACAGTGACAGTGCCCATGTTGATATTGCTCAAGGTGACACTGCCCATTGTGATAGTGCTCACGGTGATAGTGCTCATGGTGACACTTCCCTTGGTGATAGTGCTCATGGTGATAGTGCTCATGGTGACAGTTCACATGGTGACAGTGCTCATGATGACAGTGCTCACGGTGACACTGCCCATGTTGATAGTGCTCACAGTGATAGTGCTCCTGGTGACAATTCCCATGGTTACAGTGCCCATGGTGACAGTTCTCATGGTGACAGTGCTCACGGTGATAGTTCTCACGGTGACAGTGCCCGTGGTGATAGTGCACATGGTGATAGTGCTCAAGGTGATAGTGCACATGGTGACACTGCCCATGGTGACTGTGCTCATGCTGGTGGTGTACATGTTTGGAGTTCCCATGGTGAAATTCCTTATGGTGGCAATGCCCATGACGATAGTGCTCATGGTGACAGTGTCCATGGTGACAGTGCCCATCGTGACAGTGCCCATGGTGACATTTCCCATGGTGACAGTGCTTATGGTGAGAGTTCCCATGGTGACAGTGCTCATGTTGACAGTGCCCATGGTGACAGTGTCCATGGTGACAGTGCCCATGGTGAGAGTGCCCATGGTGACAGTGTCCAAGGTGACAGTGCTCATGTTGACTGTGCCCACGGTGACAATGCTCATGGTGAGAATTCCAATGGTGACAGTGCTCACCTTGACAGTGTCCATGGTGACCATTCCCATGGTGACAGTTCCCAAGGTGATAGTGCCCATGGTGACAGTGCTCATGGTGACAGTGCTCACTGTGATAGTGCTCACGGTGACAGTTCCCCTGGTGATAGTGCTCATGGTGATAGTGCTCATGGTGACACTGCCCATGGTGAATGTGCTCATGCTGGCGGTGTACATGGTTGGAGTTCCCATGGTGACATTCCTTATGGTGGTATTGCACATGATGATAGTGCTCATGCTGAGAGTGTCCATGGTGACAGTGCCTATGGTGACAGTGCCCATGGTGACATTTCCCATGGTGACAGTGCTCATGGTGAGAGTTCCCATGGTGACAATGCTCATGTTGACAATGCCCATGGTGACTATGCTCATGGTGACAGTGCCCACGGTGAAAATGCTCATGGTGACAGTGCTCACGGTGATAGTGCTCACGGTAATACTGCTCATGCTGACAGTGCCCTTGGTGATAGTGCTCATGATAATAGTGCTCATGGTGACGCTTTGCATGGTGACAGTGCCCATGGTGACATTTCCCATGGTGACAGTGCTCATGGTGACAGTGCCCACGGTGACAATTCTCATGTTGACAATGCTCACAGTGATAGTGCTCACGGTGACAGTGCTCCTGCTGACAGTGCCCTTGGTGATAGTGCTCATGGTAATACTGCTCATTGTGATAGTGCTCATGGTGACGGTTCGCATGGTGACCGTGCACACGCTGACAATGCCCACAGTGACAGTGCTCACGGTGATAGGGCTCATGGAGATAGTGCCCATTGTAATAGTGCTCACGGTGACAGTGCCCATGTTGATATTGCTGACGGTGACACTGCCCATGGTGATAGTGGTCACAGTGATAGCGCTCATGGTGACACTGCCCTTGGTGATAGTGCTCATGGTGATAGTGCTCATGGTAATAGTGCTCATGGTGACACTCCCCATGGTGACAGTGCCCATGGTGACACTCTCGATAGTGACATTTCTCATGGTGACAGTGCTCATGGTGAGAGTTCCCATGGTGACATTGCACATGGTGACAGGGTTCATTGTGATAGTGCTCACGCTGATAGTGCCCACAGTGACAGTTCTAATGGTGACAGTTCCCATGGTGACAGTGCCCATGATGACAGTGCTCATGGTGACAGTGCCCACGATGACAGTGCTCATGGGGACAGTGCCCTTGTTGATAGTTCTCATGGTGATAGTGCTGATGGTGGCAGTTCGCATGGTGACACTGCGCATGTTGAAAGTGCCCACGGTGACAGTGCTCATGGTGGCACTGCCGATGGTGACTGTGCTCATGCCGGCGGTGTACATGGTTGGAGTTCCGATGGTGAAATTCCTCATGGTAGCACTGCCCATGATGTTAGTGCTCATGGTGACAGTGTCCAAGGTGACAGTGCCTATGGTGACACTGTCGATAGTGACATTTATCATGGTGACAGTGCTCATGGTGAGAGTTCCCATGGTGACATTGCACATGGTGACAGGGTTCATTGGTATAGTGCTCACGGTGATAGTGCCCACATTGACAGTGCTCATTGTGACCGTTCCTATGGTGACAGTGCTCATAATGACAGTGCTCATGGTGACAGTGCCCACTGTGATAGTGCTCACGGTGACAGTGCCCTTGGTGATAGCGCTCTTGGTGATAGTGCACACGGTGATAGTTCGCAAGGTGACAGTGCTCAAGTTGAATGTGCCCATGGTGACAGTACCCATGGTGACAGTGCCCATGGTGACAGTGCACATGGTGACATTTCCCATGGTGACAGTGCTCATGGTGAGAGTTACCATGGTGACAGTGCGCATGTTGACATTGCCCATGGTGACCTTTCCCATGGTGACAGTTCCCATGGTGATAGTGCTCATGGTGATAGTGCTCATGGTGACAGTGCACACGGTGACAATGCGCACAGTGACAATGCTCACAGTGATAGTGCTCATGGTGATAGTGCCTATTGTAAGAGTGCTCACGTTGACAGTGCCCATGTTGATATTGCTCAAGGTGACACTGCCCATGGTAATAGTGCTCATGGTGATAGTGCTCATGGTGACACTTCCCTTGGTGATAGTGCGCTTGGTGATAGTGCTCATGGTAATAGTGCTCATGGTGACAGTGCTCATGTTGACAGTGCCCATGGTGAGGGTGTCCATGGTGACAGAGCTCATGTGGACAGTGCCAACGGTGACAGTGCTTATGGTGAGAGTTCCCATGGTGACAGTGCTCACCTTGACAGTGCCCTTGGTGATAGTACCCATGATAATAGTGCTCACGGTGACAGTGCGCATGGTGATTGTGCTCATGGTGATAGTGCTCATGGGGACAGTTCCCTTGGTGATAGTGCTCATTGTGATAGTGCTCAAGGTGACAGTTCGCATGGTGACAGTGCTCATGATGACAGTGGTCATTGTGACAGTACCCACGGTGACAGTGCTCATGGTGACAGTGCCCTTGGTGAGAGTACCCATGGTAATATTGCTCACATGACAGTGCCCATAGTGATATTGCTCACGATGACACTGCCCATGGTGATAGTGCTCACGGTGACACTGCCTATGTTGATAGTGGTCACGGTGATAGTGCTCATGGTGACAGTTCCCATGGTTACAGTGCCCATGGTGACAGTTCTCATGGTGACAGTGCTCATGGTGATAGTTCTCACGGTGACAGTGCCCGTGGTGATAGTGCACATGGTGATAGTGCTCATGGTGATAGTGCTCATGGTGACACTGCCCATGGTGACTGTGCTCATGCTGGCGGTGTACATGGTTGGAGTTCCGATGGTGAAATTCCTCATGGTAGCACTGCCCATGATGATAGTGCTCATGGTGACAGTGTCCATGGTGACAGTGCACATGGTGACAGTGCCCATGGTGACATTTCCCATGGTGACAGTGTTCATGGTAAGAGTTTCCATGGTGACAGTGCTCATGTGCACAGTGCCCATGGTGACAGTGTCCATGGCCAACAGTGCCCATGGTGAGAGTGCCCATGGTGACAGTGCCCATGGTGACAGTGATCATGATGAGAGTTCCCATGTTGACAGTGCCCATGGTGACAGTGCATATGGTGATAGTGCTCATGGTGACTGTGCCCTTAGTGATAGTGCTCAGGGTGATAGTGCTCATGGTTATAGTGCTCATGGTGACACTGCCCATGGCGATATTGCTCACGGTGATACTGCCCATTGTGATAGTGCTCACGGTGACAGTGCTCTGGTGGATAGTGCCCATGGTGACAGTGTCCCTGGTGACCGTGCTCATGGTGACATTTCCCATGGTGAGAGTGCTCATGGTGAGAGTGCTCACTGTGGCAGTGCCAATGGTTACAGTGCTCATGGTGGCAGTGTCCATGGTGGCAGTTCCTAAGATGACAGTGTCCATGAGGACAGAGCCCACGGTGACAGTGCTCATGGTGACAGTGCCCATGGTGACAGTGCACACGGTGACAGTGCCCACAGTGACAGTGCTCACGGTGAGAGTGCTCATGGTGATAGTGCCCATGGTAATAGTGCTCACTGTGACATTTCCCATGGTGATATTGCTCACGGTGACACTGCAAATGGTGTTAGTGCTCACGGTGATAGTGCTCATGGTGACAGTTCCCATGGTGAGAGTGCCCACGGTGACAGTGCTCATGGTGACAGTTCGCATGGTGACAGTGCCCATGTTGAAAGTGCCCATGGTAATAGTGCTCATGGTGACACTGCCCATGGTGACTGTGCTCATGCTGGCGGTGTACATGGTTGGAGTTGCCATGGTGAAATTCCTCATGGTGGCACTGCCCATGATGATAGTGCTCATGGTGACAGTGTCCATGGTAACAATGCCCATGCTGACAGTGCCCATGGTGACATTTCCCATGGTGACAGTGTTCATGGTAAGAGTTACCATGGTGACAGTGCTCATGTTCACAGTGCCCATGGTGACAGTTTCCATGGTCAACAGTGCCCATGGTGAGAGTGCCCATGCTGACAGTGCCCATGGTGACAGTGCCCATGGTGACAGTACTCATGGTGACACTTCCCATGATGACAATGATCATGGTGACAGTGCTCACGGTGATAGTGCTCATGGTGGCAGTTCCCATATTGACGGTGCTCATGGTGATAGTTCTCATGGTGACAGTGCCCATGATGACAGTTCCAATGTTGACAGTGTACATGGGGACAATGCTCATGGAAAGAGTGTCCATGGTCATAGTGCTCCTGGTGACAGTGTCCATGGTTACAGTACCCATGGTGACATTTTCCATGGTGACGGTTCCCAAGGTGACATTGTCCATGGTGACAGTGCCCATGGTTACAGTGCCCATGGTGAAAGTTCCCATGGTGACAGTGCTCAAGGTCACAATGCTCATGGTGACAGTGTCCATGGTGACAGTGCTCATGATGACAGTGCTCACGGTGATAGTGCCCACAGTGGCAGTGCTCTAGGTGACAGTGCCCATGTTGAACAGTGCTCATGGTGACAGTGCTTATGGTGACAGTGCCCACGGTGACAGAGCAAATGGTGAGAGTGCCCATGGTGACATTTCCCTCTGTGACAGTGCTTATGGTGACAGTGGCCATGGTGACACTGGCCATGGTGACAGTGCTCATGGTGAGAGTTCCCATGGTGACAGTGCTCATATTGACAGTGCCCATGGGGACAATGCTGATGGATACAGTGTCCATGGTGATAGTGCTCCTGGGGACAGTGTAGATGGTTACAGTGCCCATGGTGACATTTTCCACAGTGACAGTGTCCATGGTGAGAGTGCCCATGGAGACAGTGTCCATAGTGACAGTGCCCATGGTGACAGTGCTCATGGTGACACTTCCCATAGTGAACAGTGTCCAGGGTGACATTTCCCATGGAGACAGTGCTCCTGGTGAGAGTTCCAATGCTGACAGTGCTCACGTTGACAGTGCCCATGGTGACCGTTCCCATGTTGACACTTCCCATGGTGATAGTGCTCATGGTGACAGTGCTCATGGTGACAGTGCACATGGTGACATTGCCCACGGTGACAGTGCTCACTGTGATAGTGCTCATGGTGATAGTGCTCATAGTGATAGTGTTCATGGTGACAGTTCGCATGGTGA
Source organism: Balaenoptera ricei (assembly GCF_028023285.1). Taxonomy (NCBI): domain Eukaryota; kingdom Metazoa; phylum Chordata; class Mammalia; order Artiodactyla; family Balaenopteridae; genus Balaenoptera; species Balaenoptera ricei. Next base: position 105,729,329 of record NC_082654.1, read on the forward strand.
CAGTGCCCATGTTGAAAGTGCCCATGGTGACAGTGCTCATGGTGACACTGCCCATGTTGACTGTGCTCATGCTGGCAGTGTACATGGATGGAGTTCCGATGGTGAAATTGCTCATGGTAGCACTGCCCATGATGATAGTGCTCATGGTGACAGTGTCCATGGTGACAGTGCCTATGGTGACAGTGCCCATTGTGATAGTGCTCAGGGTGAGAGTGCCCACAGTGACAGTGCTCATGGTGACAGTTCCTATGGTGACAGTACCCATGATGACAGTGCTCATGGGGACAGTGCTCATGGTGACGGTGCACACGGTGATAATGCCAACGGTGACATTGCTCATGGTGATAGTGCTCATGGTGATAGTGCCTATTGTAATAGTGCTCACAGTGACAGTGCCCATGTTGATATTGCTCAAGGTGACACTGCCCATTGTGATAGTGCTCACGGTGATAGTGCTCATGGTGACACTTCCCTTGGTGATAGTGCTCATGGTGATAGTGCTCATGGTGACAGTTCACATGGTGACAGTGCTCATGATGACAGTGCTCACGGTGACACTGCCCATGTTGATAGTGCTCACAGTGATAGTGCTCCTGGTGACAATTCCCATGGTTACAGTGCCCATGGTGACAGTTCTCATGGTGACAGTGCTCACGGTGATAGTTCTCACGGTGACAGTGCCCGTGGTGATAGTGCACATGGTGATAGTGCTCAAGGTGATAGTGCACATGGTGACACTGCCCATGGTGACTGTGCTCATGCTGGTGGTGTACATGTTTGGAGTTCCCATGGTGAAATTCCTTATGGTGGCAATGCCCATGACGATAGTGCTCATGGTGACAGTGTCCATGGTGACAGTGCCCATCGTGACAGTGCCCATGGTGACATTTCCCATGGTGACAGTGCTTATGGTGAGAGTTCCCATGGTGACAGTGCTCATGTTGACAGTGCCCATGGTGACAGTGTCCATGGTGACAGTGCCCATGGTGAGAGTGCCCATGGTGACAGTGTCCAAGGTGACAGTGCTCATGTTGACTGTGCCCACGGTGACAATGCTCATGGTGAGAATTCCAATGGTGACAGTGCTCACCTTGACAGTGTCCATGGTGACCATTCCCATGGTGACAGTTCCCAAGGTGATAGTGCCCATGGTGACAGTGCTCATGGTGACAGTGCTCACTGTGATAGTGCTCACGGTGACAGTTCCCCTGGTGATAGTGCTCATGGTGATAGTGCTCATGGTGACACTGCCCATGGTGAATGTGCTCATGCTGGCGGTGTACATGGTTGGAGTTCCCATGGTGACATTCCTTATGGTGGTATTGCACATGATGATAGTGCTCATGCTGAGAGTGTCCATGGTGACAGTGCCTATGGTGACAGTGCCCATGGTGACATTTCCCATGGTGACAGTGCTCATGGTGAGAGTTCCCATGGTGACAATGCTCATGTTGACAATGCCCATGGTGACTATGCTCATGGTGACAGTGCCCACGGTGAAAATGCTCATGGTGACAGTGCTCACGGTGATAGTGCTCACGGTAATACTGCTCATGCTGACAGTGCCCTTGGTGATAGTGCTCATGATAATAGTGCTCATGGTGACGCTTTGCATGGTGACAGTGCCCATGGTGACATTTCCCATGGTGACAGTGCTCATGGTGACAGTGCCCACGGTGACAATTCTCATGTTGACAATGCTCACAGTGATAGTGCTCACGGTGACAGTGCTCCTGCTGACAGTGCCCTTGGTGATAGTGCTCATGGTAATACTGCTCATTGTGATAGTGCTCATGGTGACGGTTCGCATGGTGACCGTGCACACGCTGACAATGCCCACAGTGACAGTGCTCACGGTGATAGGGCTCATGGAGATAGTGCCCATTGTAATAGTGCTCACGGTGACAGTGCCCATGTTGATATTGCTGACGGTGACACTGCCCATGGTGATAGTGGTCACAGTGATAGCGCTCATGGTGACACTGCCCTTGGTGATAGTGCTCATGGTGATAGTGCTCATGGTAATAGTGCTCATGGTGACACTCCCCATGGTGACAGTGCCCATGGTGACACTCTCGATAGTGACATTTCTCATGGTGACAGTGCTCATGGTGAGAGTTCCCATGGTGACATTGCACATGGTGACAGGGTTCATTGTGATAGTGCTCACGCTGATAGTGCCCACAGTGACAGTTCTAATGGTGACAGTTCCCATGGTGACAGTGCCCATGATGACAGTGCTCATGGTGACAGTGCCCACGATGACAGTGCTCATGGGGACAGTGCCCTTGTTGATAGTTCTCATGGTGATAGTGCTGATGGTGGCAGTTCGCATGGTGACACTGCGCATGTTGAAAGTGCCCACGGTGACAGTGCTCATGGTGGCACTGCCGATGGTGACTGTGCTCATGCCGGCGGTGTACATGGTTGGAGTTCCGATGGTGAAATTCCTCATGGTAGCACTGCCCATGATGTTAGTGCTCATGGTGACAGTGTCCAAGGTGACAGTGCCTATGGTGACACTGTCGATAGTGACATTTATCATGGTGACAGTGCTCATGGTGAGAGTTCCCATGGTGACATTGCACATGGTGACAGGGTTCATTGGTATAGTGCTCACGGTGATAGTGCCCACATTGACAGTGCTCATTGTGACCGTTCCTATGGTGACAGTGCTCATAATGACAGTGCTCATGGTGACAGTGCCCACTGTGATAGTGCTCACGGTGACAGTGCCCTTGGTGATAGCGCTCTTGGTGATAGTGCACACGGTGATAGTTCGCAAGGTGACAGTGCTCAAGTTGAATGTGCCCATGGTGACAGTACCCATGGTGACAGTGCCCATGGTGACAGTGCACATGGTGACATTTCCCATGGTGACAGTGCTCATGGTGAGAGTTACCATGGTGACAGTGCGCATGTTGACATTGCCCATGGTGACCTTTCCCATGGTGACAGTTCCCATGGTGATAGTGCTCATGGTGATAGTGCTCATGGTGACAGTGCACACGGTGACAATGCGCACAGTGACAATGCTCACAGTGATAGTGCTCATGGTGATAGTGCCTATTGTAAGAGTGCTCACGTTGACAGTGCCCATGTTGATATTGCTCAAGGTGACACTGCCCATGGTAATAGTGCTCATGGTGATAGTGCTCATGGTGACACTTCCCTTGGTGATAGTGCGCTTGGTGATAGTGCTCATGGTAATAGTGCTCATGGTGACAGTGCTCATGTTGACAGTGCCCATGGTGAGGGTGTCCATGGTGACAGAGCTCATGTGGACAGTGCCAACGGTGACAGTGCTTATGGTGAGAGTTCCCATGGTGACAGTGCTCACCTTGACAGTGCCCTTGGTGATAGTACCCATGATAATAGTGCTCACGGTGACAGTGCGCATGGTGATTGTGCTCATGGTGATAGTGCTCATGGGGACAGTTCCCTTGGTGATAGTGCTCATTGTGATAGTGCTCAAGGTGACAGTTCGCATGGTGACAGTGCTCATGATGACAGTGGTCATTGTGACAGTACCCACGGTGACAGTGCTCATGGTGACAGTGCCCTTGGTGAGAGTACCCATGGTAATATTGCTCACATGACAGTGCCCATAGTGATATTGCTCACGATGACACTGCCCATGGTGATAGTGCTCATGGTGACACTGCCTATGTTGATAGTGGTCACGGTGATAGTGCTCATGGTGACAGTTCCCATGGTTACAGTGCCCATGGTGACAGTTCTCATGGTGACAGTGCTCATGGTGATAGTTCTCACGGTGACAGTGCCCGTGGTGATAGTGCACATGGTGATAGTGCTCATGGTGATAGTGCTCATGGTGACACTGCCCATGGTGACTGTGCTCATGCTGGCGGTGTACATGGTTGGAGTTCCGATGGTGAAATTCCTCATGGTAGCACTGCCCATGATGATAGTGCTCATGGTGACAGTGTCCATGGTGACAGTGCACATGGTGACAGTGCCCATGGTGACATTTCCCATGGTGACAGTGTTCATGGTAAGAGTTTCCATGGTGACAGTGCTCATGTGCACAGTGCCCATGGTGACAGTGTCCATGGCCAACAGTGCCCATGGTGAGAGTGCCCATGGTGACAGTGCCCATGGTGACAGTGATCATGATGAGAGTTCCCATGTTGACAGTGCCCATGGTGACAGTGCATATGGTGATAGTGCTCATGGTGACTGTGCCCTTAGTGATAGTGCTCAGGGTGATAGTGCTCATGGTTATAGTGCTCATGGTGACACTGCCCATGGCGATATTGCTCACGGTGATACTGCCCATTGTGATAGTGCTCACGGTGACAGTGCTCTGGTGGATAGTGCCCATGGTGACAGTGTCCCTGGTGACCGTGCTCATGGTGACATTTCCCATGGTGAGAGTGCTCATGGTGAGAGTGCTCACTGTGGCAGTGCCAATGGTTACAGTGCTCATGGTGGCAGTGTCCATGGTGGCAGTTCCTAAGATGACAGTGTCCATGAGGACAGAGCCCACGGTGACAGTGCTCATGGTGACAGTGCCCATGGTGACAGTGCACACGGTGACAGTGCCCACGGTGACAGTGCTCACGGTGAGAGTGCTCATGGTGATAGTGCCCATGGTAATAGTGCTCACTGTGACATTTCCCATGGTGATATTGCTCACGGTGACACTGCAAATGGTGTTAGTGCTCACGGTGATAGTGCTCACGGTGACAGTTCCCATGGTGAGAGTGCCCACGGTGACAGTGCTCATGGTGACAGTTCGCATGGTGACAGTGCCCATGTTGAAAGTGCCCATGGTAATAGTGCTCATGGTGACACTGCCCATGGTGACTGTGCTCATGCTGGCGGTGTACATGGTTGGAGTGGCCATGGTGAAATTCCTCATGGTGGCACTGCCCATGATGATAGTGCTCATGGTGACAGTGTCCATGGTAACAATGCCCATGCTGACAGTGCCCATGGTGACATTTCCCATGGTGACAGTGTTCATGGTAAGAGTTACCATGGTGACAGTGCTCATGTTCACTGTGCCCATGGTGACAGTTTCCATGGTCAACAGTGCCCATGGTGAGAGTGCCCATGGTGACAGTGCCCATGGTGACAGTACTCATGGTGACACTTCCCATGATGACAATGATCATGGTGACAGTGCTCACGGTGATAGTGCTCATGGTGGCAGTTCCCATATTGACGGTGCTCATGGTGATAGTTCTCATGGTGACAGTGCCCATGATGACAGTTCCAATGTTGACAGTGTACATGGGGACAATGCTCATGGAAAGAGTGTCCATGGTCATAGTGCTCCTGGTGACAGTGTCCATGGTTACAGTGCCCATGGTGACATTTTCCATGGTGACGGTTCCCAAGGTGACATTGTCCATGGTGACAGTGCCCATGGTTACAGTGCCCATGCTGAAAGTTCCCATGGTGACAGTGCTCAAGGTCACAATGCTCATGGTGACAGTGTCCATGGTGACAGTGCTCATGGTGACAGTGCTCACGGTGATAGTGCCCACAGTGGCAGTGCTCTAGGTGACAGTGCCCATGTTGAACAGTGCTCATGGTGACAGTGCTTATGGTGACAGTGCCCACGGTGACAGAGCAAATGGTGAGAGTGCCCATGGTGACATTTCCCTCTGTGACAGTGCTTATGGTGACAGTGGCCATGGTGACACTGGCCATGGTGACAGTGCTCATGGTGAGAGTTCCCATGGTGACAGTGCTCATATTGACAGTGCCCATGGGGACAATGCTGATGGATACAGTGTCCATGGTGATAGTGCTCCTGGGGACAGTGTAGATGGTTACAGTGCCCATGGTGACATTTTCCACAGTGACAGTGTCCATGGTGAGAGTGCCCATTGAGACAGTGTCCATAGTGACAGTGCCCATGGTGACAGTGCTCATGGTGACACTTCCCATAGTGAACAGTGTCCAGGGTGACATTTCCCATGGAGACAGTGCTCCTGGTGAGAGTTCCAATGCTGACAGTGCTCACGTTGACAGTGCCCATGGTGACCGTTCCCATGTTGACACTTCCCATGGTGATAGTGCTCATGGTGACAGTGCTCATGGTGACAGTGCACATGGTGACATTGCCCACGGTGACAGTGCTCACTGTGATAGTGCTCATGGTGATAGTGCTCATAGTGATAGTGTTCATGGTGACAGTTCGCATGGTGACAGTGCCCATGTTGAAAGTGCCCATGGTGACAGTGCTCATGGTGACACTGCCCATGTTGACTGTGCTCATGCTGGCAGTGTACATGGATGGAGTTCCGATGGTGAAATTGCTCATGGTAGCACTGCCCATGATGATAGTGCTCATGGTGACAGTGTCCATGGTGACAGTGCCTATGGTGACAGTGCCCATTGTGATAGTGCTCAGGGTGAGAGTGCCCACAGTGACAGTGCTCATGGTGACAGTTCCTATGGTGACAGTACCCATGATGACAGTGCTCATGGGGACAGTCCTCATGGTGACGGTGCACACGGTGATAATGCCAACGGTGACATTGCTCATGGTGATAGTGCTCATGGTGATAGTGCCTATTGTAATAGTGCTCACAGTGACAGTGCCCATGTTGATATTGCTCAAGGTGACACTGCCCATTGTGATAGTGCTCACGGTGATAGTGCTCATGGTGACACTGCCCTTGGTGATAGTGCTCATGGTGATAGTGCTCATGGTGACAGTTCACATGGTGACAGTGCTCATGATGACAGTGCTCACGGTGACACTGCCCACGTTGATAGTGCTCACAGTGATAGTGCTCCTGGTGACAATTCCCATGGTTACAGTGCCCATGGTGACAGTTCTCATGGTGACAGTGCTCACGGTGATAGTTCTCACGGTGACAGTGCCCGTGGTGATAGTGCACATGGTGATAGTGCTCAAGGTGATAGTGCTCATGGTGACACTGCCCATGGTGACTGTGCTCATGCTGGTGGTGTACATGTTTGGAGTTCCCATGGTGAAATTCCTTATGGTGGCAATGCCCATGACGATAGTGCTCATGGTGACAGTGTCCATGGTGACAGTGCCCATCGTGACAGTGCCCATGGTGACATTTCCCATGGTGACAGTGCTTATGGTGAGAGTTCCCATGGTGACAGTGCTCATGTTGACAGTGCCCATGGTGACAGTGTCCATGGTGACAGTGCCCATGGTGAGAGTGCCCATGGTGACAGTGTCCAAGGTGACAGTGCTCATGTTGACTGTGCCCACGGTGACAATGCTCATGGTGAGAATTCCAATGGTGACAGTGCTCACCTTGACAGTGTCCATGGTGACCATTCCCATGGTGACAGTTCCCAAGGTGATAGTGCCCATGGTGACAGTGCTCATGGTGACAGTGCTCACTGTGATAGTGCTCACGGTGACAGTTCCCCTGGTGATAGTGCTCATGGTGATAGTGCTCATGGTGACACTGCCCATGGTGAATGTGCTCATGCTGGCGGTGTACATGGTTGGAGTTCCCATGGTGACATTCCTTATGGTGGTATTGCACATGATGATAGTGCTCATGCTGAGAGTGTCCATGGTGACAGTGCCTATGGTGACAGTGCCCATGGTGACATTTCCCATGGTGACAGTGCTCATGGTGAGAGTTCCCATGGTGACAATGCTCATGTTGACAATGCCCATGGTGACTATGCTCATGGTGACAGTGCCCACGGTGAAAATGCTCATGGTGACAGTGCTCACGGTGATAGTGCTCACGGTAATACTGCTCATGCTGACAGTGCCCTTGGTGATAGTGCTCATGATAATAGTGCTCATGGTGACGCTTTGCATGGTGACAGTGCCCATGGTGACATTTCCCATGGTGACAGTGCTCATGGTGACAGTGCCCACGGTGACAATTCTCATGTTGACAATGCTCACAGTGATAGTGCTCACGGTGACAGTGCTCCCGCTGACAGTGCCCTTGGTGATAGTGCTCATGGTGACACTGCCCATGGTGACTGTGCTCATGCTGGCGGTGTACATGGTTGGAGTGGCCATGGTGAAATTCCTCATGGTGGCACTGCCCATGATGATAGTGCTCATGGTGACAGTGTCCATGGTAACAATGCCCATGCTGACAGTGCCCATGGTGACATTTCCCATGGTGACAGTGTTCATGGTAAGAGTTACCATGGTGACAGTGCTCATGTTCACAGTGCCCATGGTGACAGTTTCCATGGTCAACAGTGCCCATGGTGAGAGTGCCCATGCTGACAGTGCCCATGGTGACAGTGCCCATGGTGACAGTACTCATGGTGACACTTCCCATGATGACAATGATCATGGTGACAGTGCTCACGGTGATAGTGCTCATGGTGGCAGTTCCCATATTGACGGTGCTCATGGTGATAGTTCTCATGGTGACAGTGCCCATGATGACAGTTCCAATGTTGACAGTGTACATGGGGACAATGCTCATGGAAAGAGTGTCCATGGTCATAGTGCTCCTGGTGACAGTGTCCATGGTTACAGTGCCCATGGTGACATTTTCCATGGTGACGGTTCCCAAGGTGACATTGTCCATGGTGACAGTGCCCATGGTTACAGTGCCCATGCTGAAAGTTCCCATGGTGACAGTGCTCAAGGTCACAATGCTCATGGTGACAGTGTCCATGGTGACAGTGCTCATGGTGACAGTGCTCACGGTGATAGTGCCCACAGTGGCAGTGCTCTAGGTGACAGTGCCCATGTTGAACAGTGCTCATGGTGACAGTGCTTATGGTGACAGTGCCCACGGTGACAGAGCAAATGGTGAGAGTGCCCATGGTGACATTTCCCTCTGTGACAGTGCTTATGGTGACAGTGGCCATGGTGACACTGGCCATGGTGACAGTGCTCATGGTGAGAGTTCCCATGGTGACAGTGCTCATATTGACAGTGCCCATGGGGACAATGCTGATGGATACAGTGTCCATGGTGATAGTGCTCCTGGGGACAGTGTAGATGGTTACAGTGCCCATGGTGACATTTTCCACAGTGACAGTGTCCATGGTGAGAGTGCCCATGGAGACAGTGTCCATAGTGACAGTGCCCATGGTGACAGTGCTCATGGTGACACTTCCCATAGTGAACAGTGTCCAGGGTGACATTTCCCATGGAGACAGTGCTCCTGGTGAGAGTTCCAATGCTGACAGGGCTCACGTTGACAGTGCCCATGGTGACCGTTCCCATGTTGACACTTCCCATGGTGATAGTGCTCATGGTGACAGTGCTCATGGTGACAGTGCACATGGTGACATTGCCCACGGTGACAGTGCTCACTGTGATAGTGCTCATGGTGATAGTGCTCATAGTGATAGTGTTCATGGTGACAGTTCGCATGGTGACAGTGCCCATGTTGAAAGTGCCCATGGTGACAGTGCTCATGGTGACACTGCCCATGTTGACTGTGCTCATGCTGGCAGTGTACATGGATGGAGTTCCGATGGTGAAATTGCTCATGGTAGCACTGCCCATGATGATAGTGCTCATGGTGACAGTGTCCATGGTGACAGTGCCTATGGTGACAGTGCCCATTGTGATAGTGCTCAGGGTGAGAGTGCCCACAGTGACAGTGCTCATGGTGACAGTTCCTATGGTGACAGTACCCATGATGACAGTGCTCATGGGGACAGTGCTCATGGTGACGGTGCACACGGTGATAATGCCAATGGTGACATTGCTCATGGTGATAGTGCTCATGGTGATAGTGCCTATTGTAATAGTGCTCACAGTGACAGTGCCCATGTTGATATTGCTCAAGGTGACACTGCCCATTGTGATAGTGCTCACGGTGATAGTGCTCATGGTGACACTTCCCTTGGTGATAGTGCTCATGGTGATAGTGCTCATGGTGACAGTTCACATGGTGACAGTGCTCATGATGACAGTGCTCACGGTGACACTGCCCATGTTGATAGTGCTCACAGTGATAGTGCTCCTGGTGACAATTCCCATGGTTACAGTGCCCATGGTGACAGTTCTCATGGTGACAGTGCTCACGGTGATAGTTCTCACGGTGACAGTGCCCGTGGTGATAGTGCACATGGTGATAGTGCTCAAGGTGATAGTGCACATGGTGACACTGCCCATGGTGACTGTGCTCATGCTGGTGGTGTACATGTTTGGAGTTCCCATGGTGAAATTCCTTATGGTGGCAATGCCCATGACGATAGTGCTCATGGTGACAGTGTCCATGGTGACAGTGCCCATCGTGACAGTGCCCATGGTGACATTTCCCATGGTGACAGTGCTTATGGTGAGAGTTCCCATGGTGACAGTGCTCATGTTGACAGTGCCCATGGTGACAGTGTCCATGGTGACAGTGCCCATGGTGAGAGTGCCCATGGTGACAGTGTCCAAGGTGACAGTGCTCATGTTGACTGTGCCCACGGTGACAATGCTCATGGTGAGAATTCCAATGGTGACAGTGCTCACCTTGACAGTGTCCATGGTGACCATTCCCATGGTGACAGTTCCCAAGGTGATAGTGCCCATGGTGACAGTGCTCATGGTGACAGTGCTCACTGTGATAGTGCTCACGGTGACAGTTCCCCTGGTGATAGTGCTCATGGTGATAGTGCTCATGGTGACACTGCCCATGGTGAATGTGCTCATGCTGGCGGTGTACATGGTTGGAGTTCCCATGGTGACATTCCTTATGGTGGTATTGCACATGATGATAGTGCTCATGCTGAGAGTGTCCATGGTGACAGTGCCTATGGTGACAGTGCCCATGGTGACATTTCCCATGGTGACAGTGCTCATGGTGAGAGTTCCCATGGTGACAATGCTCATGTTGACAATGCCCATGGTGACTATGCTCATGGTGACAGTGCCCACGGTGAAAATGCTCATGGTGACAGTGCTCACGGTGATAGTGCTCACGGTAATACTGCTCATGCTGACAGTGCCCTTGGTGATAGTGCTCATGATAATAGTGCTCATGGTGACGCTTTGCATGGTGACAGTGCCCATGGTGACATTTCCCATGGTGACAGTGCTCATGGTGACAGTGCCCACGGTGACAATTCTCATGTTGACAATGCTCACAGTGATAGTGCTCACGGTGACAGTGCTCCTGCTGACAGTGCCCTTGGTGATAGTGCTCATGGTAATACTGCTCATTGTGATAGTGCTCATGGTGACGGTTCGCATGGTGACCGTGCACACGCTGACAATGCCCACAGTGACAGTGCTCACGGTGATAGGGCTCATGGAGATAGTGCCCATTGTAATAGTGCTCACGGTGACAGTGCCCATGTTGATATTGCTGACGGTGACACTGCCCATGGTGATAGTGGTCACAGTGATAGCGCTCATGGTGACACTGCCCTTGGTGATAGTGCTCATGGTGATAGTGCTCATGGTAATAGTGCTCATGGTGACACTCCCCATGGTGACAGTGCCCATGGTGACACTCTCGATAGTGACATTTCTCATGGTGACAGTGCTCATGGTGAGAGTTCCCATGGTGACATTGCACATGGTGACAGGGTTCATTGTGATAGTGCTCACGCTGATAGTGCCCACAGTGACAGTTCTAATGGTGACAGTTCCCATGGTGACAGTGCCCATGATGACAGTGCTCATGGTGACAGTGCCCACGATGACAGTGCTCATGGGGACAGTGCCCTTGTTGATAGTTCTCATGGTGATAGTGCTGATGGTGGCAGTTCGCATGGTGACACTGCGCATGTTGAAAGTGCCCACGGTGACAGTGCTCATGGTGGCACTGCCGATGGTGACTGTGCTCATGCCGGCGGTGTACATGGTTGGAGTTCCGATGGTGAAATTCCTCATGGTAGCACTGCCCATGATGTTAGTGCTCATGGTGACAGTGTCCAAGGTGACAGTGCCTATGGTGACACTGTCGATAGTGACATTTATCATGGTGACAGTGCTCATGGTGAGAGTTCCCATGGTGACATTGCACATGGTGACAGGGTTCATTGGTATAGTGCTCACGGTGATAGTGCCCACATTGACAGTGCTCATTGTGACCGTTCCTATGGTGACAGTGCTCATAATGACAGTGCTCATGGTGACAGTGCCCACTGTGATAGTGCTCACGGTGACAGTGCCCTTGGTGATAGCGCTCTTGGTGATAGTGCACACGGTGATAGTTCGCAAGGTGACAGTGCTCAAGTTGAATGTGCCCATGGTGACAGTACCCATGGTGACAGTGCCCATGGTGACAGTGCACATGGTGACATTTCCCATGGTGACAGTGCTCATGGTGAGAGTTACCATGGTGACAGTGCGCATGTTGACATTGCCCATGGTGACCTTTCCCATGGTGACAGTTCCCATGGTGATAGTGCTCATGGTGATAGTGCTCATGGTGACAGTGCACACGGTGACAATGCGCACAGTGACAATGCTCACAGTGATAGTGCTCATGGTGATAGTGCCTATTGTAAGAGTGCTCACGTTGACAGTGCCCATGTTGATATTGCTCAAGGTGACACTGCCCATGGTAATAGTGCTCATGGTGATAGTGCTCATGGTGACACTTCCCTTGGTGATAGTGCGCTTGGTGATAGTGCTCATGGTAATAGTGCTCATGGTGACAGTGCTCATGTTGACAGTGCCCATGGTGAGGGTGTCCATGGTGACAGAGCTCATGTGGACAGTGCCAACGGTGACAGTGCTTATGGTGAGAGTTCCCATGGTGACAGTGCTCACCTTGACAGTGCCCTTGGTGATAGTACCCATGATAATAGTGCTCACGGTGACAGTGCGCATGGTGATTGTGCTCATGGTGATAGTGCTCATGGGGACAGTTCCCTTGGTGATAGTGCTCATTGTGATAGTGCTCAAGGTGACAGTTCGCATGGTGACAGTGCTCATGATGACAGTGGTCATTGTGACAGTACCCACGGTGACAGTGCTCATGGTGACAGTGCCCTTGGTGAGAGTACCCATGGTAATATTGCTCACATGACAGTGCCCATAGTGATATTGCTCACGATGACACTGCCCATGGTGATAGTGCTCACGGTGACACTGCCTATGTTGATAGTGGTCACGGTGATAGTGCTCATGGTGACAGTTCCCATGGTTACAGTGCCCATGGTGACAGTTCTCATGGTGACAGTGCTCATGGTGATAGTTCTCACGGTGACAGTGCCCGTGGTGATAGTGCACATGGTGATAGTGCTCATGGTGATAGTGCTCATGGTGACACTGCCCATGGTGACTGTGCTCATGCTGGCGGTGTACATGGTTGGAGTTCCGATGGTGAAATTCCTCATGGTAGCACTGCCCATGATGATAGTGCTCATGGTGACAGTGTCCATGGTGACAGTGCACATGGTGACAGTGCCCATGGTGACATTTCCCATGGTGACAGTGTTCATGGTAAGAGTTTCCATGGTGACAGTGCTCATGTGCACAGTGCCCATGGTGACAGTGTCCATGGCCAACAGTGCCCATGGTGAGAGTGCCCATGGTGACAGTGCCCATGGTGACAGTGATCATGATGAGAGTTCCCATGTTGACAGTGCCCATGGTGACAGTGCATATGGTGATAGTGCTCATGGTGACTGTGCCCTTAGTGATAGTGCTCAGGGTGATAGTGCTCATGGTTATAGTGCTCATGGTGACACTGCCCATGGCGATATTGCTCACGGTGATACTGCCCATTGTGATAGTGCTCACGGTGACAGTGCTCTGGTGGATAGTGCCCATGGTGACAGTGTCCCTGGTGACCGTGCTCATGGTGACATTTCCCATGGTGAGAGTGCTCATGGTGAGAGTGCTCACTGTGGCAGTGCCAATGGTTACAGTGCTCATGGTGGCAGTGTCCATGGTGGCAGTTCCTAAGATGACAGTGTCCATGAGGACAGAGCCCACGGTGACAGTGCTCATGGTGACAGTGCCCATGGTGACAGTGCACACGGTGACAGTGCCCACGGTGACAGTGCTCACGGTGAGAGTGCTCATGGTGATAGTGCCCATGGTAATAGTGCTCACTGTGACATTTCCCATGGTGATATTGCTCACGGTGACACTGCAAATGGTGTTAGTGCTCACGGTGATAGTGCTCATGGTGACAGTTCCCATGGTGAGAGTGCCCACGGTGACAGTGCTCATGGTGACAGTTCGCATGGTGACAGTGCCCATGTTGAAAGTGCCCATGGTAATAGTGCTCATGGTGACACTGCCCATGGTGACTGTGCTCATGCTGGCGGTGTACATGGTTGGAGTTGCCATGGTGAAATTCCTCATGGTGGCACTGCCCATGATGATAGTGCTCATGGTGACAGTGTCCATGGTAACAATGCCCATGCTGACAGTGCCCATGGTGACATTTCCCATGGTGACAGTGTTCATGGTAAGAGTTACCATGGTGACAGTGCTCATGTTCACAGTGCCCATGGTGACAGTTTCCATGGTCAACAGTGCCCATGGTGAGAGTGCCCATGCTGACAGTGCCCATGGTGACAGTGCCCATGGTGACAGTACTCATGGTGACACTTCCCATGATGACAATGATCATGGTGACAGTGCTCACGGTGATAGTGCTCATGGTGGCAGTTCCCATATTGACGGTGCTCATGGTGATAGTTCTCATGGTGACAGTGCCCATGATGACAGTTCCAATGTTGACAGTGTACATGGGGACAATGCTCATGGAAAGAGTGTCCATGGTCATAGTGCTCCTGGTGACAGTGTCCATGGTTACAGTACCCATGGTGACATTTTCCATGGTGACGGTTCCCAAGGTGACATTGTCCATGGTGACAGTGCCCATGGTTACAGTGCCCATGGTGAAAGTTCCCATGGTGACAGTGCTCAAGGTCACAATGCTCATGGTGACAGTGTCCATGGTGACAGTGCTCATGATGACAGTGCTCACGGTGATAGTGCCCACAGTGGCAGTGCTCTAGGTGACAGTGCCCATGTTGAACAGTGCTCATGGTGACAGTGCTTATGGTGACAGTGCCCACGGTGACAGAGCAAATGGTGAGAGTGCCCATGGTGACATTTCCCTCTGTGACAGTGCTTATGGTGACAGTGGCCATGGTGACACTGGCCATGGTGACAGTGCTCATGGTGAGAGTTCCCATGGTGACAGTGCTCATATTGACAGTGCCCATGGGGACAATGCTGATGGATACAGTGTCCATGGTGATAGTGCTCCTGGGGACAGTGTAGATGGTTACAGTGCCCATGGTGACATTTTCCACAGTGACAGTGTCCATGGTGAGAGTGCCCATGGAGACAGTGTCCATAGTGACAGTGCCCATGGTGACAGTGCTCATGGTGACACTTCCCATAGTGAACAGTGTCCAGGGTGACATTTCCCATGGAGACAGTGCTCCTGGTGAGAGTTCCAATGCTGACAGTGCTCACGTTGACAGTGCCCATGGTGACCGTTCCCATGTTGACACTTCCCATGGTGATAGTGCTCATGGTGACAGTGCTCATGGTGACAGTGCACATGGTGACATTGCCCACGGTGACAGTGCTCACTGTGATAGTGCTCATGGTGATAGTGCTCATAGTGATAGTGTTCATGGTGACAGTTCGCATGGTGACAGTGCCCATGTTGAAAGTGCCCATGGTGACAGTGCTCATGGTGACACTGCCCATGTTGACTGTGCTCATGCTGGCAGTGTACATGGATGGAGTTCCGATGGTGAAATTGCTCATGGTAGCACTGCCCATGATGATAGTGCTCATGGTGACAGTGTCCATGGTGACAGTGCCTATGGTGACAGTGCCCATTGTGATAGTGCTCAGGGTGAGAGTGCCCACAGTGACAGTGCTCATGGTGACAGTTCCTATGGTGACAGTACCCATGATGACAGTGCTCATGGGGACAGTGCTCATGGTGACGGTGCACACGGTGATAATGCCAACGGTGACATTGCTCATGGTGATAGTGCTCATGGTGATAGTGCCTATTGTAATAGTGCTCACAGTGACAGTGCCCATGTTGATATTGCTCAAGGTGACACTGCCCATTGTGATAGTGCTCACGGTGATAGTGCTCATGGTGACACTTCCCTTGGTGATAGTGCTCATGGTGATAGTGCTCATGGTGACAGTTCACATGGTGACAGTGCTCATGATGACAGTGCTCACGGTGACACTGCCCATGTTGATAGTGCTCACAGTGATAGTGCTCCTGGTGACAATTCCCATGGTTACAGTGCCCATGGTGACAGTTCTCATGGTGACAGTGCTCACGGTGATAGTTCTCACGGTGACAGTGCCCGTGGTGATAGTGCACATGGTGATAGTGCTCAAGGTGATAGTGCACATGGTGACACTGCCCATGGTGACTGTGCTCATGCTGGTGGTGTACATGTTTGGAGTTCCCATGGTGAAATTCCTTATGGTGGCAATGCCCATGACGATAGTGCTCATGGTGACAGTGTCCATGGTGACAGTGCCCATCGTGACAGTGCCCATGGTGACATTTCCCATGGTGACAGTGCTTATGGTGAGAGTTCCCATGGTGACAGTGCTCATGTTGACAGTGCCCATGGTGACAGTGTCCATGGTGACAGTGCCCATGGTGAGAGTGCCCATGGTGACAGTGTCCAAGGTGACAGTGCTCATGTTGACTGTGCCCACGGTGACAATGCTCATGGTGAGAATTCCAATGGTGACAGTGCTCACCTTGACAGTGTCCATGGTGACCATTCCCATGGTGACAGTTCCCAAGGTGATAGTGCCCATGGTGACAGTGCTCATGGTGACAGTGCTCACTGTGATAGTGCTCACGGTGACAGTTCCCCTGGTGATAGTGCTCATGGTGATAGTGCTCATGGTGACACTGCCCATGGTGAATGTGCTCATGCTGGCGGTGTACATGGTTGGAGTTCCCATGGTGACATTCCTTATGGTGGTATTGCACATGATGATAGTGCTCATGCTGAGAGTGTCCATGGTGACAGTGCCTATGGTGACAGTGCCCATGGTGACATTTCCCATGGTGACAGTGCTCATGGTGAGAGTTCCCATGGTGACAATGCTCATGTTGACAATGCCCATGGTGACTATGCTCATGGTGACAGTGCCCACGGTGAAAATGCTCATGGTGACAGTGCTCACGGTGATAGTGCTCACGGTAATACTGCTCATGCTGACAGTGCCCTTGGTGATAGTGCTCATGATAATAGTGCTCATGGTGACGCTTTGCATGGTGACAGTGCCCATGGTGACATTTCCCATGGTGACAGTGCTCATGGTGACAGTGCCCACGGTGACAATTCTCATGTTGACAATGCTCACAGTGATAGTGCTCACGGTGACAGTGCTCCTGCTGACAGTGCCCTTGGTGATAGTGCTCATGGTAATACTGCTCATTGTGATAGTGCTCATGGTGACGGTTCGCATGGTGACCGTGCACACGCTGACAATGCCCACAGTGACAGTGCTCACGGTGATAGGGCTCATGGAGATAGTGCCCATTGTAATAGTGCTCACGGTGACAGTGCCCATGTTGATATTGCTGACGGTGACACTGCCCATGGTGATAGTGGTCACAGTGATAGCGCTCATGGTGACACTGCCCTTGGTGATAGTGCTCATGGTGATAGTGCTCATGGTAATAGTGCTCATGGTGACACTCCCCATGGTGACAGTGCCCATGGTGACACTCTCGATAGTGACATTTCTCATGGTGACAGTGCTCATGGTGAGAGTTCCCATGGTGACATTGCACATGGTGACAGGGTTCATTGTGATAGTGCTCACGCTGATAGTGCCCACAGTGACAGTTCTAATGGTGACAGTTCCCATGGTGACAGTGCCCATGATGACAGTGCTCATGGTGACAGTGCCCACGATGACAGTGCTCATGGGGACAGTGCCCTTGTTGATAGTTCTCATGGTGATAGTGCTGATGGTGGCAGTTCGCATGGTGACACTGCGCATGTTGAAAGTGCCCACGGTGACAGTGCTCATGGTGGCACTGCCGATGGTGACTGTGCTCATGCCGGCGGTGTACATGGTTGGAGTTCCGATGGTGAAATTCCTCATGGTAGCACTGCCCATGATGTTAGTGCTCATGGTGACAGTGTCCAAGGTGACAGTGCCTATGGTGACACTGTCGATAGTGACATTTATCATGGTGACAGTGCTCATGGTGAGAGTTCCCATGGTGACATTGCACATGGTGACAGGGTTCATTGGTATAGTGCTCACGGTGATAGTGCCCACATTGACAGTGCTCATTGTGACCGTTCCTATGGTGACAGTGCTCATAATGACAGTGCTCATGGTGACAGTGCCCACTGTGATAGTGCTCACGGTGACAGTGCCCTTGGTGATAGCGCTCTTGGTGATAGTGCACACGGTGATAGTTCGCAAGGTGACAGTGCTCAAGTTGAATGTGCCCATGGTGACAGTACCCATGGTGACAGTGCCCATGGTGACAGTGCACATGGTGACATTTCCCATGGTGACAGTGCTCATGGTGAGAGTTACCATGGTGACAGTGCGCATGTTGACATTGCCCATGGTGACCTTTCCCATGGTGACAGTTCCCATGGTGATAGTGCTCATGGTGATAGTGCTCATGGTGACAGTGCACACGGTGACAATGCGCACAGTGACAATGCTCACAGTGATAGTGCTCATGGTGATAGTGCCTATTGTAAGAGTGCTCACGTTGACAGTGCCCATGTTGATATTGCTCAAGGTGACACTGCCCATGGTAATAGTGCTCATGGTGATAGTGCTCATGGTGACACTTCCCTTGGTGATAGTGCGCTTGGTGATAGTGCTCATGGTAATAGTGCTCATGGTGACAGTGCTCATGTTGACAGTGCCCATGGTGAGGGTGTCCATGGTGACAGAGCTCATGTGGACAGTGCCAACGGTGACAGTGCTTATGGTGAGAGTTCCCATGGTGACAGTGCTCACCTTGACAGTGCCCTTGGTGATAGTACCCATGATAATAGTGCTCACGGTGACAGTGCGCATGGTGATTGTGCTCATGGTGATAGTGCTCATGGGGACAGTTCCCTTGGTGATAGTGCTCATTGTGATAGTGCTCAAGGTGACAGTTCGCATGGTGACAGTGCTCATGATGACAGTGGTCATTGTGACAGTACCCACGGTGACAGTGCTCATGGTGACAGTGCCCTTGGTGAGAGTACCCATGGTAATATTGCTCACATGACAGTGCCCATAGTGATATTGCTCACGATGACACTGCCCATGGTGATAGTGCTCACGGTGACACTGCCTATGTTGATAGTGGTCACGGTGATAGTGCTCATGGTGACAGTTCCCATGGTTACAGTGCCCATGGTGACAGTTCTCATGGTGACAGTGCTCATGGTGATAGTTCTCACGGTGACAGTGCCCGTGGTGATAGTGCACATGGTGATAGTGCTCATGGTGATAGTGCTCATGGTGACACTGCCCATGGTGACTGTGCTCATGCTGGCGGTGTACATGGTTGGAGTTCCGATGGTGAAATTCCTCATGGTAGCACTGCCCATGATGATAGTGCTCATGGTGACAGTGTCCATGGTGACAGTGCACATGGTGACAGTGCCCATGGTGACATTTCCCATGGTGACAGTGTTCATGGTAAGAGTTTCCATGGTGACAGTGCTCATGTGCACAGTGCCCATGGTGACAGTGTCCATGGCCAACAGTGCCCATGGTGAGAGTGCCCATGGTGACAGTGCCCATGGTGACAGTGATCATGATGAGAGTTCCCATGTTGACAGTGCCCATGGTGACAGTGCATATGGTGATAGTGCTCATGGTGACTGTGCCCTTAGTGATAGTGCTCAGGGTGATAGTGCTCATGGTTATAGTGCTCATGGTGACACTGCCCATGGCGATATTGCTCACGGTGATACTGCCCATTGTGATAGTGCTCACGGTGACAGTGCTCTGGTGGATAGTGCCCATGGTGACAGTGTCCCTGGTGACCGTGCTCATGGTGACATTTCCCATGGTGAGAGTGCTCATGGTGAGAGTGCTCACTGTGGCAGTGCCAATGGTTACAGTGCTCATGGTGGCAGTGTCCATGGTGGCAGTTCCTAAGATGACAGTGTCCATGAGGACAGAGCCCACGGTGACAGTGCTCATGGTGACAGTGCCCATGGTGACAGTGCACACGGTGACAGTGCCCACGGTGACAGTGCTCACGGTGAGAGTGCTCATGGTGATAGTGCCCATGGTAATAGTGCTCACTGTGACATTTCCCATGGTGATATTGCTCACGGTGACACTGCAAATGGTGTTAGTGCTCACGGTGATAGTGCTCATGGTGACAGTTCCCATGGTGAGAGTGCCCACGGTGACAGTGCTCATGGTGACAGTTCGCATGGTGACAGTGCCCATGTTGAAAGTGCCCATGGTAATAGTGCTCATGGTGACACTGCCCATGGTGACTGTGCTCATGCTGGCGGTGTACATGGTTGGAGTGGCCATGGTGAAATTCCTCATGGTGGCACTGCCCATGATGATAGTGCTCATGGTGACAGTGTCCATGGTAACAATGCCCATGCTGACAGTGCCCATGGTGACATTTCCCATGGTGACAGTGTTCATGGTAAGAGTTACCATGGTGACAGTGCTCATGTTCACAGTGCCCATGGTGACAGTTTCCATGGTCAACAGTGCCCATGGTGAGAGTGCCCATGGTGACAGTGCCCATGGTGACAGTACTCATGGTGACACTTCCCATGATGACAATGATCATGGTGACAGTGCTCACGGTGATAGTGCTCATGGTGGCAGTTCCCATATTGACGGTGCTCATGGTGATAGTTCTCATGGTGACAGTGCCCATGATGACAGTTCCAATGTTGACAGTGTACATGGGGACAATGCTCATGGAAAGAGTGTCCATGGTCATAGTGCTCCTGGTGACAGTGTCCATGGTTACAGTGCCCATGGTGACATTTTCCATGGTGACGGTTCCCAAGGTGACATTGTCCATGGTGACAGTGCCCATGGTTACAGTGCCCATGCTGAAAGTTCCCATGGTGACAGTGCTCAAGGTCACAATGCTCATGGTGACAGTGTCCATGGTGACAGTGCTCATGGTGACAGTGCTCACGGTGATAGTGCCCACAGTGGCAGTGCTCTAGGTGACAGTGCCCATGTTGAACAGTGCTCATGGTGACAGTGCTTATGGTGACAGTGCCCACGGTGACAGAGCAAATGGTGAGAGTGCCCATGGTGACATTTCCCTCTGTGACAGTGCTTATGGTGACAGTGGCCATGGTGACACTGGCCATGGTGACAGTGCTCATGGTGAGAGTTCCCATGGTGACAGTGCTCATATTGACAGTGCCCATGGGGACAATGCTGATGGATACAGTGTCCATGGTGATAGTGCTCCTGGGGACAGTGTAGATGGTTACAGTGCCCATGGTGACATTTTCCACAGTGACAGTGTCCATGGTGAGAGTGCCCATTGAGACAGTGTCCATAGTGACAGTGCCCATGGTGACAGTGCTCATGGTGACACTTCCCATAGTGAACAGTGTCCAGGGTGACATTTCCCATGGAGACAGTGCTCCTGGTGAGAGTTCCAATGCTGACAGTGCTCACGTTGACAGTGCCCATGGTGACCGTTCCCATGTTGACACTTCCCATGGTGATAGTGCTCATGGTGACAGTGCTCATGGTGACAGTGCACATGGTGACATTGCCCACGGTGACAGTGCTCACTGTGATAGTGCTCATGGTGATAGTGCTCATAGTGATAGTGTTCATGGTGACAGTTCGCATGGTGACAGTGCCCATGTTGAAAGTGCCCATGGTGACAGTGCTCATGGTGACACTGCCCATGTTGACTGTGCTCATGCTGGCAGTGTACATGGATGGAGTTCCGATGGTGAAATTGCTCATGGTAGCACTGCCCATGATGATAGTGCTCATGGTGACAGTGTCCATGGTGACAGTGCCTATGGTGACAGTGCCCATTGTGATAGTGCTCAGGGTGAGAGTGCCCACAGTGACAGTGCTCATGGTGACAGTTCCTATGGTGACAGTACCCATGATGACAGTGCTCATGGGGACAGTCCTCATGGTGACGGTGCACACGGTGATAATGCCAACGGTGACATTGCTCATGGTGATAGTGCTCATGGTGATAGTGCCTATTGTAATAGTGCTCACAGTGACAGTGCCCATGTTGATATTGCTCAAGGTGACACTGCCCATTGTGATAGTGCTCACGGTGATAGTGCTCATGGTGACACTGCCCTTGGTGATAGTGCTCATGGTGATAGTGCTCATGGTGACAGTTCACATGGTGACAGTGCTCATGATGACAGTGCTCACGGTGACACTGCCCACGTTGATAGTGCTCACAGTGATAGTGCTCCTGGTGACAATTCCCATGGTTACAGTGCCCATGGTGACAGTTCTCATGGTGACAGTGCTCACGGTGATAGTTCTCACGGTGACAGTGCCCGTGGTGATAGTGCACATGGTGATAGTGCTCAAGGTGATAGTGCTCATGGTGACACTGCCCATGGTGACTGTGCTCATGCTGGTGGTGTACATGTTTGGAGTTCCCATGGTGAAATTCCTTATGGTGGCAATGCCCATGACGATAGTGCTCATGGTGACAGTGTCCATGGTGACAGTGCCCATCGTGACAGTGCCCATGGTGACATTTCCCATGGTGACAGTGCTTATGGTGAGAGTTCCCATGGTGACAGTGCTCATGTTGACAGTGCCCATGGTGACAGTGTCCATGGTGACAGTGCCCATGGTGAGAGTGCCCATGGTGACAGTGTCCAAGGTGACAGTGCTCATGTTGACTGTGCCCACGGTGACAATGCTCATGGTGAGAATTCCAATGGTGACAGTGCTCACCTTGACAGTGTCCATGGTGACCATTCCCATGGTGACAGTTCCCAAGGTGATAGTGCCCATGGTGACAGTGCTCATGGTGACAGTGCTCACTGTGATAGTGCTCACGGTGACAGTTCCCCTGGTGATAGTGCTCATGGTGATAGTGCTCATGGTGACACTGCCCATGGTGAATGTGCTCATGCTGGCGGTGTACATGGTTGGAGTTCCCATGGTGACATTCCTTATGGTGGTATTGCACATGATGATAGTGCTCATGCTGAGAGTGTCCATGGTGACAGTGCCTATGGTGACAGTGCCCATGGTGACATTTCCCATGGTGACAGTGCTCATGGTGAGAGTTCCCATGGTGACAATGCTCATGTTGACAATGCCCATGGTGACTATGCTCATGGTGACAGTGCCCACGGTGAAAATGCTCATGGTGACAGTGCTCACGGTGATAGTGCTCACGGTAATACTGCTCATGCTGACAGTGCCCTTGGTGATAGTGCTCATGATAATAGTGCTCATGGTGACGCTTTGCATGGTGACAGTGCCCATGGTGACATTTCCCATGGTGACAGTGCTCATGGTGACAGTGCCCACGGTGACAATTCTCATGTTGACAATGCTCACAGTGATAGTGCTCACGGTGACAGTGCTCCTGCTGACAGTGCCCTTGGTGATAGTGCTCATGGTAATACTGCTCATTGTGATAGTGCTCATGGTGACGGTTCGCATGGTGACCGTGCACACGCTGACAATGCCCACAGTGACAGTGCTCACGGTGATAGGGCTCATGGAGATAGTGCCCATTGTAATAGTGCTCACGGTGACAGTGCCCATGTTGATATTGCTGACGGTGACACTGCCCATGGTGATAGTGGTCACAGTGATAGCGCTCATGGTGACACTGCCCTTGGTGATAGTGCTCATGGTGATAGTGCTCATGGTAATAGTGCTCATGGTGACACTCCCCATGGTGACAGTGCCCATGGTGACACTCTCGATAGTGACATTTCTCATGGTGACAGTGCTCATGGTGAGAGTTCCCATGGTGACATTGCACATGGTGACAGGGTTCATTGTGATAGTGCTCACGCTGATAGTGCCCACAGTGACAGTTCTAATGGTGACAGTTCCCATGGTGACAGTGCCCATGATGACAGTGCTCATGGTGACAGTGCCCACGATGACAGTGCTCATGGGGACAGTGCCCTTGTTGATAGTTCTCATGGTGATAGTGCTGATGGTGGCAGTTCGCATGGTGACACTGCGCATGTTGAAAGTGCCCACGGTGACAGTGCTCATGGTGGCACTGCCGATGGTGACTGTGCTCATGCCGGCGGTGTACATGGTTGGAGTTCCGATGGTGAAATTCCTCATGGTAGCACTGCCCATGATGTTAGTGCTCATGGTGACAGTGTCCAAGGTGACAGTGCCTATGGTGACACTGTCGATAGTGACATTTATCATGGTGACAGTGCTCATGGTGAGAGTTCCCATGGTGACATTGCACATGGTGACAGGGTTCATTGGTATAGTGCTCACGGTGATAGTGCCCACATTGACAGTGCTCATTGTGACCGTTCCTATGGTGACAGTGCTCATAATGACAGTGCTCATGGTGACAGTGCCCACTGTGATAGTGCTCACGGTGACAGTGCCCTTGGTGATAGCGCTCTTGGTGATAGTGCACACGGTGATAGTTCGCAAGGTGACAGTGCTCAAGTTGAATGTGCCCATGGTGACAGTACCCATGGTGACAGTGCCCATGGTGACAGTGCACATGGTGACATTTCCCATGGTGACAGTGCTCATGGTGAGAGTTACCATGGTGACAGTGCACATGTTGACATTGCCCATGGTGACCTTTCCCATGGTGACAGTTCCCATGGTGATAGTGCTCATGGTGATAGTGCTCATGGTGACAGTGCACACGGTGACAATGCGCACAGTGACAATGCTCACAGTGATAGTGCTCATGGTGATAGTGCCTATTGTAAGAGTGCTCACGTTGACAGTGCCCATGTTGATATTGCTCAAGGTGACACTGCCCATGGTAATAGTGCTCATGGTGATAGTGCTCATGGTGACACTTCCCTTGGTGATAGTGCGCTTGGTGATAGTGCTCATGGTAATAGTGCTCATGGTGACAGTGCTCATGTTGACAGTGCCCATGGTGAGGGTGTCCATGGTGACAGAGCTCATGTGGACAGTGCCAACGGTGACAGTGCTTATGGTGAGAGTTCCCATGGTGACAGTGCTCACCTTGACAGTGCCCTTGGTGATAGTACCCATGATAATAGTGCTCACGGTGACAGTGCGCATGGTGATTGTGCTCATGGTGATAGTGCTCATGGGGACAGTTCCCTTGGTGATAGTGCTCATTGTGATAGTGCTCAAGGTGACAGTTCGCATGGTGACAGTGCTCATGATGACAGTGGTCATTGTGACAGTACCCACGGTGACAGTGCTCATGGTGACAGTGCCCTTGGTGAGAGTACCCATGGTAATATTGCTCACATGACAGTGCCCATAGTGATATTGCTCACGATGACACTGCCCATGGTGATAGTGCTCACGGTGACACTGCCTATGTTGATAGTGGTCACGGTGATAGTGCTCATGGTGACAGTTCCCATGGTTACAGTGCCCATGGTGACAGTTCTCATGGTGACAGTGCTCATGGTGATAGTTCTCACGGTGACAGTGCCCGTGGTGATAGTGCACATGGTGATAGTGCTCATGGTGATAGTGCTCATGGTGACACTGCCCATGGTGACTGTGCTCATGCTGGCGGTGTACATGGTTGGAGTTCCGATGGTGAAATTCCTCATGGTAGCACTGCCCATGATGATAGTGCTCATGGTGACAGTGCCCATGGTGACAGTGCACATGGTGACAGTGCCCATGGTGACATTTCCCATGGTGACAGTGCTCATGGTGACAGTGCTCATGGTGACAGTGCACATGGTGACATTGCCCACGGTGACAGTGCTCACTGTGATAGTGCTCATGGTGATAGTGCTCATAGTGATAGTGTTCATGGTGACAGTTCGCATGGTGACAGTGCCCATGTTGAAAGTGCCCATGGTGACAGTGCTCATGGTGACACTGCCCATGTTGACTGTGCTCATGCTGGCAGTGTACATGGATGGAGTTCCGATGGTGAAATTGCTCATGGTAGCACTGCCCATGATGATAGTGCTCATGGTGACAGTGTCCATGGTGACAGTGCCTATGGTGACAGTGCCCATTGTGATAGTGCTCAGGGTGAGAGTGCCCACAGTGACAGTGCTCATGGTGACAGTTCCTATGGTGACAGTACCCATGATGACAGTGCTCATGGGGACAGTCCTCATGGTGACGGTGCACACGGTGATAATGCCAACGGTGACATTGCTCATGGTGATAGTGCTCATGGTGATAGTGCCTATTGTAATAGTGCTCACAGTGACAGTGCCCATGTTGATATTGCTCAAGGTGACACTGCCCATTGTGATAGTGCTCACGGTGATAGTGCTCATGGTGACACTGCCCTTGGTGATAGTGCTCATGGTGATAGTGCTCATGGTGACAGTTCACATGGTGACAGTGCTCATGATGACAGTGCTCACGGTGACACTGCCCACGTTGATAGTGCTCACAGTGATAGTGCTCCTGGTGACAATTCCCATGGTTACAGTGCCCATGGTGACAGTTCTCATGGTGACAGTGCTCACGGTGATAGTTCTCACGGTGACAGTGCCCGTGGTGATAGT
Source organism: Balaenoptera ricei (assembly GCF_028023285.1). Lineage (NCBI taxonomy): Eukaryota > Metazoa > Chordata > Mammalia > Artiodactyla > Balaenopteridae > Balaenoptera > Balaenoptera ricei. The sequence goes on from NC_082654.1 coordinate 105,755,879, forward strand.
GCACATGGTGATAGTGCTCAAGGTGATAGTGCTCATGGTGACACTGCCCATGGTGACTGTGCTCATGCTGGTGGTGTACATGTTTGGAGTTCCCATGGTGAAATTCCTTATGGTGGCAATGCCCATGACGATAGTGCTCATGGTGACAGTGTCCATGGTGACAGTGCCCATCGTGACAGTGCCCATGGTGACATTTCCCATGGTGACAGTGCTTATGGTGAGAGTTCCCATGGTGACAGTGCTCATGTTGACAGTGCCCATGGTGACAGTGTCCATGGTGACAGTGCCCATGGTGAGAGTGCCCATGGTGACAGTGTCCAAGGTGACAGTGCTCATGTTGACTGTGCCCACGGTGACAATGCTCATGGTGAGAATTCCAATGGTGACAGTGCTCACCTTGACAGTGTCCATGGTGACCATTCCCATGGTGACAGTTCCCAAGGTGATAGTGCCCATGGTGACAGTGCTCATGGTGACAGTGCTCACTGTGATAGTGCTCACGGTGACAGTTCCCCTGGTGATAGTGCTCATGGTGATAGTGCTCATGGTGACACTGCCCATGGTGAATGTGCTCATGCTGGCGGTGTACATGGTTGGAGTTCCCATGGTGACATTCCTTATGGTGGTATTGCACATGATGATAGTGCTCATGCTGAGAGTGTCCATGGTGACAGTGCCTATGGTGACAGTGCCCATGGTGACATTTCCCATGGTGACAGTGCTCATGGTGAGAGTTCCCATGGTGACAATGCTCATGTTGACAATGCCCATGGTGACTATGCTCATGGTGACAGTGCCCACGGTGAAAATGCTCATGGTGACAGTGCTCACGGTGATAGTGCTCACGGTAATACTGCTCATGCTGACAGTGCCCTTGGTGATAGTGCTCATGATAATAGTGCTCATGGTGACGCTTTGCATGGTGACAGTGCCCATGGTGACATTTCCCATGGTGACAGTGCTCATGGTGACAGTGCCCACGGTGACAATTCTCATGTTGACAATGCTCACAGTGATAGTGCTCACGGTGACAGTGCTCCCGCTGACAGTGCCCTTGGTGATAGTGCTCATGGTGACACTGCCCATGGTGACTGTGCTCATGCTGGCGGTGTACATGGTTGGAGTGGCCATGGTGAAATTCCTCATGGTGGCACTGCCCATGATGATAGTGCTCATGGTGACAGTGTCCATGGTAACAATGCCCATGCTGACAGTGCCCATGGTGACATTTCCCATGGTGACAGTGTTCATGGTAAGAGTTACCATGGTGACAGTGCTCATGTTCACAGTGCCCATGGTGACAGTTTCCATGGTCAACAGTGCCCATGGTGAGAGTGCCCATGCTGACAGTGCCCATGGTGACAGTGCCCATGGTGACAGTACTCATGGTGACACTTCCCATGATGACAATGATCATGGTGACAGTGCTCACGGTGATAGTGCTCATGGTGGCAGTTCCCATATTGACGGTGCTCATGGTGATAGTTCTCATGGTGACAGTGCCCATGATGACAGTTCCAATGTTGACAGTGTACATGGGGACAATGCTCATGGAAAGAGTGTCCATGGTCATAGTGCTCCTGGTGACAGTGTCCATGGTTACAGTGCCCATGGTGACATTTTCCATGGTGACGGTTCCCAAGGTGACATTGTCCATGGTGACAGTGCCCATGGTTACAGTGCCCATGCTGAAAGTTCCCATGGTGACAGTGCTCAAGGTCACAATGCTCATGGTGACAGTGTCCATGGTGACAGTGCTCATGGTGACAGTGCTCACGGTGATAGTGCCCACAGTGGCAGTGCTCTAGGTGACAGTGCCCATGTTGAACAGTGCTCATGGTGACAGTGCTTATGGTGACAGTGCCCACGGTGACAGAGCAAATGGTGAGAGTGCCCATGGTGACATTTCCCTCTGTGACAGTGCTTATGGTGACAGTGGCCATGGTGACACTGGCCATGGTGACAGTGCTCATGGTGAGAGTTCCCATGGTGACAGTGCTCATATTGACAGTGCCCATGGGGACAATGCTGATGGATACAGTGTCCATGGTGATAGTGCTCCTGGGGACAGTGTAGATGGTTACAGTGCCCATGGTGACATTTTCCACAGTGACAGTGTCCATGGTGAGAGTGCCCATGGAGACAGTGTCCATAGTGACAGTGCCCATGGTGACAGTGCTCATGGTGACACTTCCCATAGTGAACAGTGTCCAGGGTGACATTTCCCATGGAGACAGTGCTCCTGGTGAGAGTTCCAATGCTGACAGGGCTCACGTTGACAGTGCCCATGGTGACCGTTCCCATGTTGACACTTCCCATGGTGATAGTGCTCATGGTGACAGTGCTCATGGTGACAGTGCACATGGTGACATTGCCCACGGTGACAGTGCTCACTGTGATAGTGCTCATGGTGATAGTGCTCATAGTGATAGTGTTCATGGTGACAGTTCGCATGGTGACAGTGCCCATGTTGAAAGTGCCCATGGTGACAGTGCTCATGGTGACACTGCCCATGTTGACTGTGCTCATGCTGGCAGTGTACATGGATGGAGTTCCGATGGTGAAATTGCTCATGGTAGCACTGCCCATGATGATAGTGCTCATGGTGACAGTGTCCATGGTGACAGTGCCTATGGTGACAGTGCCCATTGTGATAGTGCTCAGGGTGAGAGTGCCCACAGTGACAGTGCTCATGGTGACAGTTCCTATGGTGACAGTACCCATGATGACAGTGCTCATGGGGACAGTGCTCATGGTGACGGTGCACACGGTGATAATGCCAATGGTGACATTGCTCATGGTGATAGTGCTCATGGTGATAGTGCCTATTGTAATAGTGCTCACAGTGACAGTGCCCATGTTGATATTGCTCAAGGTGACACTGCCCATTGTGATAGTGCTCACGGTGATAGTGCTCATGGTGACACTTCCCTTGGTGATAGTGCTCATGGTGATAGTGCTCATGGTGACAGTTCACATGGTGACAGTGCTCATGATGACAGTGCTCACGGTGACACTGCCCATGTTGATAGTGCTCACAGTGATAGTGCTCCTGGTGACAATTCCCATGGTTACAGTGCCCATGGTGACAGTTCTCATGGTGACAGTGCTCACGGTGATAGTTCTCACGGTGACAGTGCCCGTGGTGATAGTGCACATGGTGATAGTGCTCAAGGTGATAGTGCACATGGTGACACTGCCCATGGTGACTGTGCTCATGCTGGTGGTGTACATGTTTGGAGTTCCCATGGTGAAATTCCTTATGGTGGCAATGCCCATGACGATAGTGCTCATGGTGACAGTGTCCATGGTGACAGTGCCCATCGTGACAGTGCCCATGGTGACATTTCCCATGGTGACAGTGCTTATGGTGAGAGTTCCCATGGTGACAGTGCTCATGTTGACAGTGCCCATGGTGACAGTGTCCATGGTGACAGTGCCCATGGTGAGAGTGCCCATGGTGACAGTGTCCAAGGTGACAGTGCTCATGTTGACTGTGCCCACGGTGACAATGCTCATGGTGAGAATTCCAATGGTGACAGTGCTCACCTTGACAGTGTCCATGGTGACCATTCCCATGGTGACAGTTCCCAAGGTGATAGTGCCCATGGTGACAGTGCTCATGGTGACAGTGCTCACTGTGATAGTGCTCACGGTGACAGTTCCCCTGGTGATAGTGCTCATGGTGATAGTGCTCATGGTGACACTGCCCATGGTGAATGTGCTCATGCTGGCGGTGTACATGGTTGGAGTTCCCATGGTGACATTCCTTATGGTGGTATTGCACATGATGATAGTGCTCATGCTGAGAGTGTCCATGGTGACAGTGCCTATGGTGACAGTGCCCATGGTGACATTTCCCATGGTGACAGTGCTCATGGTGAGAGTTCCCATGGTGACAATGCTCATGTTGACAATGCCCATGGTGACTATGCTCATGGTGACAGTGCCCACGGTGAAAATGCTCATGGTGACAGTGCTCACGGTGATAGTGCTCACGGTAATACTGCTCATGCTGACAGTGCCCTTGGTGATAGTGCTCATGATAATAGTGCTCATGGTGACGCTTTGCATGGTGACAGTGCCCATGGTGACATTTCCCATGGTGACAGTGCTCATGGTGACAGTGCCCACGGTGACAATTCTCATGTTGACAATGCTCACAGTGATAGTGCTCACGGTGACAGTGCTCCTGCTGACAGTGCCCTTGGTGATAGTGCTCATGGTAATACTGCTCATTGTGATAGTGCTCATGGTGACGGTTCGCATGGTGACCGTGCACACGCTGACAATGCCCACAGTGACAGTGCTCACGGTGATAGGGCTCATGGAGATAGTGCCCATTGTAATAGTGCTCACGGTGACAGTGCCCATGTTGATATTGCTGACGGTGACACTGCCCATGGTGATAGTGGTCACAGTGATAGCGCTCATGGTGACACTGCCCTTGGTGATAGTGCTCATGGTGATAGTGCTCATGGTAATAGTGCTCATGGTGACACTCCCCATGGTGACAGTGCCCATGGTGACACTCTCGATAGTGACATTTCTCATGGTGACAGTGCTCATGGTGAGAGTTCCCATGGTGACATTGCACATGGTGACAGGGTTCATTGTGATAGTGCTCACGCTGATAGTGCCCACAGTGACAGTTCTAATGGTGACAGTTCCCATGGTGACAGTGCCCATGATGACAGTGCTCATGGTGACAGTGCCCACGATGACAGTGCTCATGGGGACAGTGCCCTTGTTGATAGTTCTCATGGTGATAGTGCTGATGGTGGCAGTTCGCATGGTGACACTGCGCATGTTGAAAGTGCCCACGGTGACAGTGCTCATGGTGGCACTGCCGATGGTGACTGTGCTCATGCCGGCGGTGTACATGGTTGGAGTTCCGATGGTGAAATTCCTCATGGTAGCACTGCCCATGATGTTAGTGCTCATGGTGACAGTGTCCAAGGTGACAGTGCCTATGGTGACACTGTCGATAGTGACATTTATCATGGTGACAGTGCTCATGGTGAGAGTTCCCATGGTGACATTGCACATGGTGACAGGGTTCATTGGTATAGTGCTCACGGTGATAGTGCCCACATTGACAGTGCTCATTGTGACCGTTCCTATGGTGACAGTGCTCATAATGACAGTGCTCATGGTGACAGTGCCCACTGTGATAGTGCTCACGGTGACAGTGCCCTTGGTGATAGCGCTCTTGGTGATAGTGCACACGGTGATAGTTCGCAAGGTGACAGTGCTCAAGTTGAATGTGCCCATGGTGACAGTACCCATGGTGACAGTGCCCATGGTGACAGTGCACATGGTGACATTTCCCATGGTGACAGTGCTCATGGTGAGAGTTACCATGGTGACAGTGCGCATGTTGACATTGCCCATGGTGACCTTTCCCATGGTGACAGTTCCCATGGTGATAGTGCTCATGGTGATAGTGCTCATGGTGACAGTGCACACGGTGACAATGCGCACAGTGACAATGCTCACAGTGATAGTGCTCATGGTGATAGTGCCTATTGTAAGAGTGCTCACGTTGACAGTGCCCATGTTGATATTGCTCAAGGTGACACTGCCCATGGTAATAGTGCTCATGGTGATAGTGCTCATGGTGACACTTCCCTTGGTGATAGTGCGCTTGGTGATAGTGCTCATGGTAATAGTGCTCATGGTGACAGTGCTCATGTTGACAGTGCCCATGGTGAGGGTGTCCATGGTGACAGAGCTCATGTGGACAGTGCCAACGGTGACAGTGCTTATGGTGAGAGTTCCCATGGTGACAGTGCTCACCTTGACAGTGCCCTTGGTGATAGTACCCATGATAATAGTGCTCACGGTGACAGTGCGCATGGTGATTGTGCTCATGGTGATAGTGCTCATGGGGACAGTTCCCTTGGTGATAGTGCTCATTGTGATAGTGCTCAAGGTGACAGTTCGCATGGTGACAGTGCTCATGATGACAGTGGTCATTGTGACAGTACCCACGGTGACAGTGCTCATGGTGACAGTGCCCTTGGTGAGAGTACCCATGGTAATATTGCTCACATGACAGTGCCCATAGTGATATTGCTCACGATGACACTGCCCATGGTGATAGTGCTCACGGTGACACTGCCTATGTTGATAGTGGTCACGGTGATAGTGCTCATGGTGACAGTTCCCATGGTTACAGTGCCCATGGTGACAGTTCTCATGGTGACAGTGCTCATGGTGATAGTTCTCACGGTGACAGTGCCCGTGGTGATAGTGCACATGGTGATAGTGCTCATGGTGATAGTGCTCATGGTGACACTGCCCATGGTGACTGTGCTCATGCTGGCGGTGTACATGGTTGGAGTTCCGATGGTGAAATTCCTCATGGTAGCACTGCCCATGATGATAGTGCTCATGGTGACAGTGTCCATGGTGACAGTGCACATGGTGACAGTGCCCATGGTGACATTTCCCATGGTGACAGTGTTCATGGTAAGAGTTTCCATGGTGACAGTGCTCATGTGCACAGTGCCCATGGTGACAGTGTCCATGGCCAACAGTGCCCATGGTGAGAGTGCCCATGGTGACAGTGCCCATGGTGACAGTGATCATGATGAGAGTTCCCATGTTGACAGTGCCCATGGTGACAGTGCATATGGTGATAGTGCTCATGGTGACTGTGCCCTTAGTGATAGTGCTCAGGGTGATAGTGCTCATGGTTATAGTGCTCATGGTGACACTGCCCATGGCGATATTGCTCACGGTGATACTGCCCATTGTGATAGTGCTCACGGTGACAGTGCTCTGGTGGATAGTGCCCATGGTGACAGTGTCCCTGGTGACCGTGCTCATGGTGACATTTCCCATGGTGAGAGTGCTCATGGTGAGAGTGCTCACTGTGGCAGTGCCAATGGTTACAGTGCTCATGGTGGCAGTGTCCATGGTGGCAGTTCCTAAGATGACAGTGTCCATGAGGACAGAGCCCACGGTGACAGTGCTCATGGTGACAGTGCCCATGGTGACAGTGCACACGGTGACAGTGCCCACGGTGACAGTGCTCACGGTGAGAGTGCTCATGGTGATAGTGCCCATGGTAATAGTGCTCACTGTGACATTTCCCATGGTGATATTGCTCACGGTGACACTGCAAATGGTGTTAGTGCTCACGGTGATAGTGCTCATGGTGACAGTTCCCATGGTGAGAGTGCCCACGGTGACAGTGCTCATGGTGACAGTTCGCATGGTGACAGTGCCCATGTTGAAAGTGCCCATGGTAATAGTGCTCATGGTGACACTGCCCATGGTGACTGTGCTCATGCTGGCGGTGTACATGGTTGGAGTTGCCATGGTGAAATTCCTCATGGTGGCACTGCCCATGATGATAGTGCTCATGGTGACAGTGTCCATGGTAACAATGCCCATGCTGACAGTGCCCATGGTGACATTTCCCATGGTGACAGTGTTCATGGTAAGAGTTACCATGGTGACAGTGCTCATGTTCACAGTGCCCATGGTGACAGTTTCCATGGTCAACAGTGCCCATGGTGAGAGTGCCCATGCTGACAGTGCCCATGGTGACAGTGCCCATGGTGACAGTACTCATGGTGACACTTCCCATGATGACAATGATCATGGTGACAGTGCTCACGGTGATAGTGCTCATGGTGGCAGTTCCCATATTGACGGTGCTCATGGTGATAGTTCTCATGGTGACAGTGCCCATGATGACAGTTCCAATGTTGACAGTGTACATGGGGACAATGCTCATGGAAAGAGTGTCCATGGTCATAGTGCTCCTGGTGACAGTGTCCATGGTTACAGTACCCATGGTGACATTTTCCATGGTGACGGTTCCCAAGGTGACATTGTCCATGGTGACAGTGCCCATGGTTACAGTGCCCATGGTGAAAGTTCCCATGGTGACAGTGCTCAAGGTCACAATGCTCATGGTGACAGTGTCCATGGTGACAGTGCTCATGATGACAGTGCTCACGGTGATAGTGCCCACAGTGGCAGTGCTCTAGGTGACAGTGCCCATGTTGAACAGTGCTCATGGTGACAGTGCTTATGGTGACAGTGCCCACGGTGACAGAGCAAATGGTGAGAGTGCCCATGGTGACATTTCCCTCTGTGACAGTGCTTATGGTGACAGTGGCCATGGTGACACTGGCCATGGTGACAGTGCTCATGGTGAGAGTTCCCATGGTGACAGTGCTCATATTGACAGTGCCCATGGGGACAATGCTGATGGATACAGTGTCCATGGTGATAGTGCTCCTGGGGACAGTGTAGATGGTTACAGTGCCCATGGTGACATTTTCCACAGTGACAGTGTCCATGGTGAGAGTGCCCATGGAGACAGTGTCCATAGTGACAGTGCCCATGGTGACAGTGCTCATGGTGACACTTCCCATAGTGAACAGTGTCCAGGGTGACATTTCCCATGGAGACAGTGCTCCTGGTGAGAGTTCCAATGCTGACAGTGCTCACGTTGACAGTGCCCATGGTGACCGTTCCCATGTTGACACTTCCCATGGTGATAGTGCTCATGGTGACAGTGCTCATGGTGACAGTGCACATGGTGACATTGCCCACGGTGACAGTGCTCACTGTGATAGTGCTCATGGTGATAGTGCTCATAGTGATAGTGTTCATGGTGACAGTTCGCATGGTGACAGTGCCCATGTTGAAAGTGCCCATGGTGACAGTGCTCATGGTGACACTGCCCATGTTGACTGTGCTCATGCTGGCAGTGTACATGGATGGAGTTCCGATGGTGAAATTGCTCATGGTAGCACTGCCCATGATGATAGTGCTCATGGTGACAGTGTCCATGGTGACAGTGCCTATGGTGACAGTGCCCATTGTGATAGTGCTCAGGGTGAGAGTGCCCACAGTGACAGTGCTCATGGTGACAGTTCCTATGGTGACAGTACCCATGATGACAGTGCTCATGGGGACAGTGCTCATGGTGACGGTGCACACGGTGATAATGCCAACGGTGACATTGCTCATGGTGATAGTGCTCATGGTGATAGTGCCTATTGTAATAGTGCTCACAGTGACAGTGCCCATGTTGATATTGCTCAAGGTGACACTGCCCATTGTGATAGTGCTCACGGTGATAGTGCTCATGGTGACACTTCCCTTGGTGATAGTGCTCATGGTGATAGTGCTCATGGTGACAGTTCACATGGTGACAGTGCTCATGATGACAGTGCTCACGGTGACACTGCCCATGTTGATAGTGCTCACAGTGATAGTGCTCCTGGTGACAATTCCCATGGTTACAGTGCCCATGGTGACAGTTCTCATGGTGACAGTGCTCACGGTGATAGTTCTCACGGTGACAGTGCCCGTGGTGATAGTGCACATGGTGATAGTGCTCAAGGTGATAGTGCACATGGTGACACTGCCCATGGTGACTGTGCTCATGCTGGTGGTGTACATGTTTGGAGTTCCCATGGTGAAATTCCTTATGGTGGCAATGCCCATGACGATAGTGCTCATGGTGACAGTGTCCATGGTGACAGTGCCCATCGTGACAGTGCCCATGGTGACATTTCCCATGGTGACAGTGCTTATGGTGAGAGTTCCCATGGTGACAGTGCTCATGTTGACAGTGCCCATGGTGACAGTGTCCATGGTGACAGTGCCCATGGTGAGAGTGCCCATGGTGACAGTGTCCAAGGTGACAGTGCTCATGTTGACTGTGCCCACGGTGACAATGCTCATGGTGAGAATTCCAATGGTGACAGTGCTCACCTTGACAGTGTCCATGGTGACCATTCCCATGGTGACAGTTCCCAAGGTGATAGTGCCCATGGTGACAGTGCTCATGGTGACAGTGCTCACTGTGATAGTGCTCACGGTGACAGTTCCCCTGGTGATAGTGCTCATGGTGATAGTGCTCATGGTGACACTGCCCATGGTGAATGTGCTCATGCTGGCGGTGTACATGGTTGGAGTTCCCATGGTGACATTCCTTATGGTGGTATTGCACATGATGATAGTGCTCATGCTGAGAGTGTCCATGGTGACAGTGCCTATGGTGACAGTGCCCATGGTGACATTTCCCATGGTGACAGTGCTCATGGTGAGAGTTCCCATGGTGACAATGCTCATGTTGACAATGCCCATGGTGACTATGCTCATGGTGACAGTGCCCACGGTGAAAATGCTCATGGTGACAGTGCTCACGGTGATAGTGCTCACGGTAATACTGCTCATGCTGACAGTGCCCTTGGTGATAGTGCTCATGATAATAGTGCTCATGGTGACGCTTTGCATGGTGACAGTGCCCATGGTGACATTTCCCATGGTGACAGTGCTCATGGTGACAGTGCCCACGGTGACAATTCTCATGTTGACAATGCTCACAGTGATAGTGCTCACGGTGACAGTGCTCCTGCTGACAGTGCCCTTGGTGATAGTGCTCATGGTAATACTGCTCATTGTGATAGTGCTCATGGTGACGGTTCGCATGGTGACCGTGCACACGCTGACAATGCCCACAGTGACAGTGCTCACGGTGATAGGGCTCATGGAGATAGTGCCCATTGTAATAGTGCTCACGGTGACAGTGCCCATGTTGATATTGCTGACGGTGACACTGCCCATGGTGATAGTGGTCACAGTGATAGCGCTCATGGTGACACTGCCCTTGGTGATAGTGCTCATGGTGATAGTGCTCATGGTAATAGTGCTCATGGTGACACTCCCCATGGTGACAGTGCCCATGGTGACACTCTCGATAGTGACATTTCTCATGGTGACAGTGCTCATGGTGAGAGTTCCCATGGTGACATTGCACATGGTGACAGGGTTCATTGTGATAGTGCTCACGCTGATAGTGCCCACAGTGACAGTTCTAATGGTGACAGTTCCCATGGTGACAGTGCCCATGATGACAGTGCTCATGGTGACAGTGCCCACGATGACAGTGCTCATGGGGACAGTGCCCTTGTTGATAGTTCTCATGGTGATAGTGCTGATGGTGGCAGTTCGCATGGTGACACTGCGCATGTTGAAAGTGCCCACGGTGACAGTGCTCATGGTGGCACTGCCGATGGTGACTGTGCTCATGCCGGCGGTGTACATGGTTGGAGTTCCGATGGTGAAATTCCTCATGGTAGCACTGCCCATGATGTTAGTGCTCATGGTGACAGTGTCCAAGGTGACAGTGCCTATGGTGACACTGTCGATAGTGACATTTATCATGGTGACAGTGCTCATGGTGAGAGTTCCCATGGTGACATTGCACATGGTGACAGGGTTCATTGGTATAGTGCTCACGGTGATAGTGCCCACATTGACAGTGCTCATTGTGACCGTTCCTATGGTGACAGTGCTCATAATGACAGTGCTCATGGTGACAGTGCCCACTGTGATAGTGCTCACGGTGACAGTGCCCTTGGTGATAGCGCTCTTGGTGATAGTGCACACGGTGATAGTTCGCAAGGTGACAGTGCTCAAGTTGAATGTGCCCATGGTGACAGTACCCATGGTGACAGTGCCCATGGTGACAGTGCACATGGTGACATTTCCCATGGTGACAGTGCTCATGGTGAGAGTTACCATGGTGACAGTGCGCATGTTGACATTGCCCATGGTGACCTTTCCCATGGTGACAGTTCCCATGGTGATAGTGCTCATGGTGATAGTGCTCATGGTGACAGTGCACACGGTGACAATGCGCACAGTGACAATGCTCACAGTGATAGTGCTCATGGTGATAGTGCCTATTGTAAGAGTGCTCACGTTGACAGTGCCCATGTTGATATTGCTCAAGGTGACACTGCCCATGGTAATAGTGCTCATGGTGATAGTGCTCATGGTGACACTTCCCTTGGTGATAGTGCGCTTGGTGATAGTGCTCATGGTAATAGTGCTCATGGTGACAGTGCTCATGTTGACAGTGCCCATGGTGAGGGTGTCCATGGTGACAGAGCTCATGTGGACAGTGCCAACGGTGACAGTGCTTATGGTGAGAGTTCCCATGGTGACAGTGCTCACCTTGACAGTGCCCTTGGTGATAGTACCCATGATAATAGTGCTCACGGTGACAGTGCGCATGGTGATTGTGCTCATGGTGATAGTGCTCATGGGGACAGTTCCCTTGGTGATAGTGCTCATTGTGATAGTGCTCAAGGTGACAGTTCGCATGGTGACAGTGCTCATGATGACAGTGGTCATTGTGACAGTACCCACGGTGACAGTGCTCATGGTGACAGTGCCCTTGGTGAGAGTACCCATGGTAATATTGCTCACATGACAGTGCCCATAGTGATATTGCTCACGATGACACTGCCCATGGTGATAGTGCTCACGGTGACACTGCCTATGTTGATAGTGGTCACGGTGATAGTGCTCATGGTGACAGTTCCCATGGTTACAGTGCCCATGGTGACAGTTCTCATGGTGACAGTGCTCATGGTGATAGTTCTCACGGTGACAGTGCCCGTGGTGATAGTGCACATGGTGATAGTGCTCATGGTGATAGTGCTCATGGTGACACTGCCCATGGTGACTGTGCTCATGCTGGCGGTGTACATGGTTGGAGTTCCGATGGTGAAATTCCTCATGGTAGCACTGCCCATGATGATAGTGCTCATGGTGACAGTGTCCATGGTGACAGTGCACATGGTGACAGTGCCCATGGTGACATTTCCCATGGTGACAGTGTTCATGGTAAGAGTTTCCATGGTGACAGTGCTCATGTGCACAGTGCCCATGGTGACAGTGTCCATGGCCAACAGTGCCCATGGTGAGAGTGCCCATGGTGACAGTGCCCATGGTGACAGTGATCATGATGAGAGTTCCCATGTTGACAGTGCCCATGGTGACAGTGCATATGGTGATAGTGCTCATGGTGACTGTGCCCTTAGTGATAGTGCTCAGGGTGATAGTGCTCATGGTTATAGTGCTCATGGTGACACTGCCCATGGCGATATTGCTCACGGTGATACTGCCCATTGTGATAGTGCTCACGGTGACAGTGCTCTGGTGGATAGTGCCCATGGTGACAGTGTCCCTGGTGACCGTGCTCATGGTGACATTTCCCATGGTGAGAGTGCTCATGGTGAGAGTGCTCACTGTGGCAGTGCCAATGGTTACAGTGCTCATGGTGGCAGTGTCCATGGTGGCAGTTCCTAAGATGACAGTGTCCATGAGGACAGAGCCCACGGTGACAGTGCTCATGGTGACAGTGCCCATGGTGACAGTGCACACGGTGACAGTGCCCACGGTGACAGTGCTCACGGTGAGAGTGCTCATGGTGATAGTGCCCATGGTAATAGTGCTCACTGTGACATTTCCCATGGTGATATTGCTCACGGTGACACTGCAAATGGTGTTAGTGCTCACGGTGATAGTGCTCATGGTGACAGTTCCCATGGTGAGAGTGCCCACGGTGACAGTGCTCATGGTGACAGTTCGCATGGTGACAGTGCCCATGTTGAAAGTGCCCATGGTAATAGTGCTCATGGTGACACTGCCCATGGTGACTGTGCTCATGCTGGCGGTGTACATGGTTGGAGTGGCCATGGTGAAATTCCTCATGGTGGCACTGCCCATGATGATAGTGCTCATGGTGACAGTGTCCATGGTAACAATGCCCATGCTGACAGTGCCCATGGTGACATTTCCCATGGTGACAGTGTTCATGGTAAGAGTTACCATGGTGACAGTGCTCATGTTCACAGTGCCCATGGTGACAGTTTCCATGGTCAACAGTGCCCATGGTGAGAGTGCCCATGGTGACAGTGCCCATGGTGACAGTACTCATGGTGACACTTCCCATGATGACAATGATCATGGTGACAGTGCTCACGGTGATAGTGCTCATGGTGGCAGTTCCCATATTGACGGTGCTCATGGTGATAGTTCTCATGGTGACAGTGCCCATGATGACAGTTCCAATGTTGACAGTGTACATGGGGACAATGCTCATGGAAAGAGTGTCCATGGTCATAGTGCTCCTGGTGACAGTGTCCATGGTTACAGTGCCCATGGTGACATTTTCCATGGTGACGGTTCCCAAGGTGACATTGTCCATGGTGACAGTGCCCATGGTTACAGTGCCCATGCTGAAAGTTCCCATGGTGACAGTGCTCAAGGTCACAATGCTCATGGTGACAGTGTCCATGGTGACAGTGCTCATGGTGACAGTGCTCACGGTGATAGTGCCCACAGTGGCAGTGCTCTAGGTGACAGTGCCCATGTTGAACAGTGCTCATGGTGACAGTGCTTATGGTGACAGTGCCCACGGTGACAGAGCAAATGGTGAGAGTGCCCATGGTGACATTTCCCTCTGTGACAGTGCTTATGGTGACAGTGGCCATGGTGACACTGGCCATGGTGACAGTGCTCATGGTGAGAGTTCCCATGGTGACAGTGCTCATATTGACAGTGCCCATGGGGACAATGCTGATGGATACAGTGTCCATGGTGATAGTGCTCCTGGGGACAGTGTAGATGGTTACAGTGCCCATGGTGACATTTTCCACAGTGACAGTGTCCATGGTGAGAGTGCCCATTGAGACAGTGTCCATAGTGACAGTGCCCATGGTGACAGTGCTCATGGTGACACTTCCCATAGTGAACAGTGTCCAGGGTGACATTTCCCATGGAGACAGTGCTCCTGGTGAGAGTTCCAATGCTGACAGTGCTCACGTTGACAGTGCCCATGGTGACCGTTCCCATGTTGACACTTCCCATGGTGATAGTGCTCATGGTGACAGTGCTCATGGTGACAGTGCACATGGTGACATTGCCCACGGTGACAGTGCTCACTGTGATAGTGCTCATGGTGATAGTGCTCATAGTGATAGTGTTCATGGTGACAGTTCGCATGGTGACAGTGCCCATGTTGAAAGTGCCCATGGTGACAGTGCTCATGGTGACACTGCCCATGTTGACTGTGCTCATGCTGGCAGTGTACATGGATGGAGTTCCGATGGTGAAATTGCTCATGGTAGCACTGCCCATGATGATAGTGCTCATGGTGACAGTGTCCATGGTGACAGTGCCTATGGTGACAGTGCCCATTGTGATAGTGCTCAGGGTGAGAGTGCCCACAGTGACAGTGCTCATGGTGACAGTTCCTATGGTGACAGTACCCATGATGACAGTGCTCATGGGGACAGTCCTCATGGTGACGGTGCACACGGTGATAATGCCAACGGTGACATTGCTCATGGTGATAGTGCTCATGGTGATAGTGCCTATTGTAATAGTGCTCACAGTGACAGTGCCCATGTTGATATTGCTCAAGGTGACACTGCCCATTGTGATAGTGCTCACGGTGATAGTGCTCATGGTGACACTGCCCTTGGTGATAGTGCTCATGGTGATAGTGCTCATGGTGACAGTTCACATGGTGACAGTGCTCATGATGACAGTGCTCACGGTGACACTGCCCACGTTGATAGTGCTCACAGTGATAGTGCTCCTGGTGACAATTCCCATGGTTACAGTGCCCATGGTGACAGTTCTCATGGTGACAGTGCTCACGGTGATAGTTCTCACGGTGACAGTGCCCGTGGTGATAGTGCACATGGTGATAGTGCTCAAGGTGATAGTGCTCATGGTGACACTGCCCATGGTGACTGTGCTCATGCTGGTGGTGTACATGTTTGGAGTTCCCATGGTGAAATTCCTTATGGTGGCAATGCCCATGACGATAGTGCTCATGGTGACAGTGTCCATGGTGACAGTGCCCATCGTGACAGTGCCCATGGTGACATTTCCCATGGTGACAGTGCTTATGGTGAGAGTTCCCATGGTGACAGTGCTCATGTTGACAGTGCCCATGGTGACAGTGTCCATGGTGACAGTGCCCATGGTGAGAGTGCCCATGGTGACAGTGTCCAAGGTGACAGTGCTCATGTTGACTGTGCCCACGGTGACAATGCTCATGGTGAGAATTCCAATGGTGACAGTGCTCACCTTGACAGTGTCCATGGTGACCATTCCCATGGTGACAGTTCCCAAGGTGATAGTGCCCATGGTGACAGTGCTCATGGTGACAGTGCTCACTGTGATAGTGCTCACGGTGACAGTTCCCCTGGTGATAGTGCTCATGGTGATAGTGCTCATGGTGACACTGCCCATGGTGAATGTGCTCATGCTGGCGGTGTACATGGTTGGAGTTCCCATGGTGACATTCCTTATGGTGGTATTGCACATGATGATAGTGCTCATGCTGAGAGTGTCCATGGTGACAGTGCCTATGGTGACAGTGCCCATGGTGACATTTCCCATGGTGACAGTGCTCATGGTGAGAGTTCCCATGGTGACAATGCTCATGTTGACAATGCCCATGGTGACTATGCTCATGGTGACAGTGCCCACGGTGAAAATGCTCATGGTGACAGTGCTCACGGTGATAGTGCTCACGGTAATACTGCTCATGCTGACAGTGCCCTTGGTGATAGTGCTCATGATAATAGTGCTCATGGTGACGCTTTGCATGGTGACAGTGCCCATGGTGACATTTCCCATGGTGACAGTGCTCATGGTGACAGTGCCCACGGTGACAATTCTCATGTTGACAATGCTCACAGTGATAGTGCTCACGGTGACAGTGCTCCTGCTGACAGTGCCCTTGGTGATAGTGCTCATGGTAATACTGCTCATTGTGATAGTGCTCATGGTGACGGTTCGCATGGTGACCGTGCACACGCTGACAATGCCCACAGTGACAGTGCTCACGGTGATAGGGCTCATGGAGATAGTGCCCATTGTAATAGTGCTCACGGTGACAGTGCCCATGTTGATATTGCTGACGGTGACACTGCCCATGGTGATAGTGGTCACAGTGATAGCGCTCATGGTGACACTGCCCTTGGTGATAGTGCTCATGGTGATAGTGCTCATGGTAATAGTGCTCATGGTGACACTCCCCATGGTGACAGTGCCCATGGTGACACTCTCGATAGTGACATTTCTCATGGTGACAGTGCTCATGGTGAGAGTTCCCATGGTGACATTGCACATGGTGACAGGGTTCATTGTGATAGTGCTCACGCTGATAGTGCCCACAGTGACAGTTCTAATGGTGACAGTTCCCATGGTGACAGTGCCCATGATGACAGTGCTCATGGTGACAGTGCCCACGATGACAGTGCTCATGGGGACAGTGCCCTTGTTGATAGTTCTCATGGTGATAGTGCTGATGGTGGCAGTTCGCATGGTGACACTGCGCATGTTGAAAGTGCCCACGGTGACAGTGCTCATGGTGGCACTGCCGATGGTGACTGTGCTCATGCCGGCGGTGTACATGGTTGGAGTTCCGATGGTGAAATTCCTCATGGTAGCACTGCCCATGATGTTAGTGCTCATGGTGACAGTGTCCAAGGTGACAGTGCCTATGGTGACACTGTCGATAGTGACATTTATCATGGTGACAGTGCTCATGGTGAGAGTTCCCATGGTGACATTGCACATGGTGACAGGGTTCATTGGTATAGTGCTCACGGTGATAGTGCCCACATTGACAGTGCTCATTGTGACCGTTCCTATGGTGACAGTGCTCATAATGACAGTGCTCATGGTGACAGTGCCCACTGTGATAGTGCTCACGGTGACAGTGCCCTTGGTGATAGCGCTCTTGGTGATAGTGCACACGGTGATAGTTCGCAAGGTGACAGTGCTCAAGTTGAATGTGCCCATGGTGACAGTACCCATGGTGACAGTGCCCATGGTGACAGTGCACATGGTGACATTTCCCATGGTGACAGTGCTCATGGTGAGAGTTACCATGGTGACAGTGCACATGTTGACATTGCCCATGGTGACCTTTCCCATGGTGACAGTTCCCATGGTGATAGTGCTCATGGTGATAGTGCTCATGGTGACAGTGCACACGGTGACAATGCGCACAGTGACAATGCTCACAGTGATAGTGCTCATGGTGATAGTGCCTATTGTAAGAGTGCTCACGTTGACAGTGCCCATGTTGATATTGCTCAAGGTGACACTGCCCATGGTAATAGTGCTCATGGTGATAGTGCTCATGGTGACACTTCCCTTGGTGATAGTGCGCTTGGTGATAGTGCTCATGGTAATAGTGCTCATGGTGACAGTGCTCATGTTGACAGTGCCCATGGTGAGGGTGTCCATGGTGACAGAGCTCATGTGGACAGTGCCAACGGTGACAGTGCTTATGGTGAGAGTTCCCATGGTGACAGTGCTCACCTTGACAGTGCCCTTGGTGATAGTACCCATGATAATAGTGCTCACGGTGACAGTGCGCATGGTGATTGTGCTCATGGTGATAGTGCTCATGGGGACAGTTCCCTTGGTGATAGTGCTCATTGTGATAGTGCTCAAGGTGACAGTTCGCATGGTGACAGTGCTCATGATGACAGTGGTCATTGTGACAGTACCCACGGTGACAGTGCTCATGGTGACAGTGCCCTTGGTGAGAGTACCCATGGTAATATTGCTCACATGACAGTGCCCATAGTGATATTGCTCACGATGACACTGCCCATGGTGATAGTGCTCACGGTGACACTGCCTATGTTGATAGTGGTCACGGTGATAGTGCTCATGGTGACAGTTCCCATGGTTACAGTGCCCATGGTGACAGTTCTCATGGTGACAGTGCTCATGGTGATAGTTCTCACGGTGACAGTGCCCGTGGTGATAGTGCACATGGTGATAGTGCTCATGGTGATAGTGCTCATGGTGACACTGCCCATGGTGACTGTGCTCATGCTGGCGGTGTACATGGTTGGAGTTCCGATGGTGAAATTCCTCATGGTAGCACTGCCCATGATGATAGTGCTCATGGTGACAGTGCCCATGGTGACAGTGCACATGGTGACAGTGCCCATGGTGACATTTCCCATGGTGACAGTGTTCATGGTAAGAGTTTCCATGGTGACAGTGCTCATGTTCACAGTGCCCATGGTGACAGTGTCCATGGCCAACAGTGCCCATGGTGAGAGTGCCCATGGTGACAGTGCCCATGGTGACAGTGATCATGATGAGAGTTCCCATGTTGACAGTGCCCATGGTGACAGTGCATATGGTGATAGTGCTCATGGTGACTGTGCCCTTAGTGATAGTGCTCAGGGTGATAGTGCTCATGGTTATAGTGCTCATGGTGACACTGCCCATGGCGATATTGCTCACGGTGATACTGCCCATTGTGATAGTGCTCACGGTGACAGTGCTCTGGTGGATAGTGCCCATGGTGACAGTGTCCCTGGTGACCGTGCTCATGGTGACATTTCCCATGGTGAGAGTGCTCATGGTGAGAGTGCTCACTGTGGCAGTGCCAATGGTTACAGTGCTCATGGTGGCAGTGTCCATGGTGGCAGTTCCTAAGATGACAGTGTCCATGAGGACAGAGCCCACGGTGACAGTGCTCATGGTGACAGTGCCCATGGTGACAGTGCACACGGTGACAGTGCCCACGGTGACAGTGCTCACGGTGAGAGTGCTCATGGTGATAGTGCCCATGGTAATAGTGCTCACTGTGACATTTCCCATGGTGATATTGCTCACGGTGACACTGCAAATGGTGTTAGTGCTCACGGTGATAGTGCTCATGGTGACAGTTCCCATGGTGAGAGTGCCCACGGTGACAGTGCTCATGGTGACAGTTCGCATGGTGACAGTGCCCATGTTGAAAGTGCCCATGGTAATAGTGCTCATGGTGACACTGCCCATGGTGACTGTGCTCATGCTGGCGGTGTACATGGTTGGAGTGGCCATGGTGAAATTCCTCATGGTGGCACTGCCCATGATGATAGTGCTCATGGTGACAGTGTCCATGGTAACAATTCCCATGCTGACAGTGCCCATGGTGACATTTCCCATGGTGACAGTGTTCATGGTAAGAGTTACCATGGTGACAGTGCTCATGTTCACAGTGCCCATGGTGACAGTTTCCATGGTCAACAGTGCCCATGGTGAGAGTGCCCATGCTGACAGTGCCCATGGTGACAGTGCCCATGGTGACAGTACTCATGGTGACACTTCCCATGATGACAATGATCATGGTGACAGTGCTCACGGTGATAGTGCTCATGGTGGCAGTTCCCATATTGACGGTGCTCATGGTGATAGTTCTCATGGTGACAGTGCCCATGATGACAGTTCCAATGTTGACAGTGTACATGGGGACAATGCTCATGGAAAGAGTGTCCATGGTCATAGTGCTCCTGGTGACAGTGTCCATGGTTACAGTGCCCATGGTGACATTTTCCATGGTGACGGTTCCCAAGGTGACATTGTCCATGGTGACAGTGCCCATGGTTACAGTGCCCATGCTGAAAGTTCCCATGGTGACAGTGCTCAAGGTCACAATGCTCATGGTGACAGTGTCCATGGTGACAGTGCTCATGGTGACAGTGCTCACGGTGATAGTGCCCACAGTGGCAGTGCTCTAGGTGACAGTGCCCATGTTGAACAGTGCTCATGGTGACAGTGCTTATGGTGACAGTGCCCACGGTGACAGAGCAAATGGTGAGAGTGCCCATGGTGACATTTCCCTCTGTGACAGTGCTTATGGTGACAGTGGCCATGGTGACACTGGCCATGGTGACAGTGCTCATGGTGAGAGTTCCCATGGTGACAGTGCTCATATTGACAGTGCCCATGGGGACAATGCTGATGGATACAGTGTCCATGGTGATAGTGCTCCTGGGGACAGTGTAGATGGTTACAGTGCCCATGGTGACATTTTCCACAGTGACAGTGTCCATGGTGAGAGTGCCCATGGAGACAGTGTCCATAGTGACAGTGCCCATGGTGACAGTGCTCATGGTGACACTTCCCATAGTGAACAGTGTCCAGGGTGACATTTCCCATGGAGACAGTGCTCCTGGTGAGAGTTCCAATGCTGACAGGGCTCACGTTGACAGTGCCCATGGTGACCGTTCCCATGTTGACACTTCCCATGGTGATAGTGCTCATGGTGACAGTGCTCATGGTGACAGTGCACATGGTGACATTGCCCACGGTGACAGTGCTCACTGTGATAGTGCTCATGGTGATAGTGCTCATAGTGATAGTGTTCATGGTGACAGTTCGCATGGTGACAGTGCCCATGTTGAAAGTGCCCATGGTGACAGTGCTCATGGTGACACTGCCCATGTTGACTGTGCTCATGCTGGCAGTGTACATGGATGGAGTTCCGATGGTGAAATTGCTCATGGTAGCACTGCCCATGATGATAGTGCTCATGGTGACAGTGTCCATGGTGACAGTGCCTATGGTGACAGTGCCCATTGTGATAGTGCTCAGGGTGAGAGTGCCCACAGTGACAGTGCTCATGGTGACAGTTCCTATGGTGACAGTACCCATGATGACAGTGCTCATGGGGACAGTGCTCATGGTGACGGTGCACACGGTGATAATGCCAATGGTGACATTGCTCATGGTGATAGTGCTCATGGTGATAGTGCCTATTGTAATAGTGCTCACAGTGACAGTGCCCATGTTGATATTGCTCAAGGTGACACTGCCCATTGTGATAGTGCTCACGGTGATAGTGCTCATGGTGACACTTCCCTTGGTGATAGTGCTCATGGTGATAGTGCTCATGGTGACAGTTCACATGGTGACAGTGCTCATGATGACAGTGCTCACGGTGACACTGCCCATGTTGATAGTGCTCACAGTGATAGTGCTCCTGGTGACAATTCCCATGGTTACAGTGCCCATGGTGACAGTTCTCATGGTGACAGTGCTCACGGTGATAGTTCTCACGGTGACAGTGCCCGTGGTGATAGTGCACATGGTGATAGTGCTCAAGGTGATAGTGCACATGGTGACACTGCCCATGGTGACTGTGCTCATGCTGGTGGTGTACATGTTTGGAGTTCCCATGGTGAAATTCCTTATGGTGGCAATGCCCATGACGATAGTGCTCATGGTGACAGTGTCCATGGTGACAGTGCCCATCGTGACAGTGCCCATGGTGACATTTCCCATGGTGACAGTGCTTATGGTGAGAGTTCCCATGGTGACAGTGCTCATGTTGACAGTGCCCATGGTGACAGTGTCCATGGTGACAGTGCCCATGGTGAGAGTGCCCATGGTGACAGTGTCCAAGGTGACAGTGCTCATGTTGACTGTGCCCACGGTGACAATGCTCATGGTGAGAATTCCAATGGTGACAGTGCTCACCTTGACAGTGTCCATGGTGACCATTCCCATGGTGACAGTTCCCAAGGTGATAGTGCCCATGGTGACAGTGCTCATGGTGACAGTGCTCACTGTGATAGTGCTCACGGTGACAGTTCCCCTGGTGATAGTGCTCATGGTGATAGTGCTCATGGTGACACTGCCCATGGTGAATGTGCTCATGCTGGCGGTGTACATGGTTGGAGTTCCCATGGTGACATTCCTTATGGTGGTATTGCACATGATGATAGTGCTCATGCTGAGAGTGTCCATGGTGACAGTGCCTATGGTGACAGTGCCCATGGTGACATTTCCCATGGTGACAGTGCTCATGGTGAGAGTTCCCATGGTGACAATGCTCATGTTGACAATGCCCATGGTGACTATGCTCATGGTGACAGTGCCCACGGTGAAAATGCTCATGGTGACAGTGCTCACGGTGATAGTGCTCACGGTAATACTGCTCATGCTGACAGTGCCCTTGGTGATAGTGCTCATGATAATAGTGCTCATGGTGACGCTTTGCATGGTGACAGTGCCCATGGTGACATTTCCCATGGTGACAGTGCTCATGGTGACAGTGCCCACGGTGACAATTCTCATGTTGACAATGCTCACAGTGATAGTGCTCACGGTGACAGTGCTCCTGCTGACAGTGCCCTTGGTGATAGTGCTCATGGTAATACTGCTCATTGTGATAGTGCTCATGGTGACGGTTCGCATGGTGACCGTGCACACGCTGACAATGCCCACAGTGACAGTGCTCACGGTGATAGGGCTCATGGAGATAGTGCCCATTGTAATAGTGCTCACGGTGACAGTGCCCATGTTGATATTGCTGACGGTGACACTGCCCATGGTGATAGTGGTCACAGTGATAGCGCTCATGGTGACACTGCCCTTGGTGATAGTGCTCATGGTGATAGTGCTCATGGTAATAGTGCTCATGGTGACACTCCCCATGGTGACAGTGCCCATGGTGACACTCTCGATAGTGACATTTCTCATGGTGACAGTGCTCATGGTGAGAGTTCCCATGGTGACATTGCACATGGTGACAGGGTTCATTGTGATAGTGCTCACGCTGATAGTGCCCACAGTGACAGTTCTAATGGTGACAGTTCCCATGGTGACAGTGCCCATGATGACAGTGCTCATGGTGACAGTGCCCACGATGACAGTGCTCATGGGGACAGTGCCCTTGTTGATAGTTCTCATGGTGATAGTGCTGATGGTGGCAGTTCGCATGGTGACACTGCGCATGTTGAAAGTGCCCACGGTGACAGTGCTCATGGTGGCACTGCCGATGGTGACTGTGCTCATGCCGGCGGTGTACATGGTTGGAGTTCCGATGGTGAAATTCCTCATGGTAGCACTGCCCATGATGTTAGTGCTCATGGTGACAGTGTCCAAGGTGACAGTGCCTATGGTGACACTGTCGATAGTGACATTTATCATGGTGACAGTGCTCATGGTGAGAGTTCCCATGGTGACATTGCACATGGTGACAGGGTTCATTGGTATAGTGCTCACGGTGATAGTGCCCACATTGACAGTGCTCATTGTGACCGTTCCTATGGTGACAGTGCTCATAATGACAGTGCTCATGGTGACAGTGCCCACTGTGATAGTGCTCACGGTGACAGTGCCCTTGGTGATAGCGCTCTTGGTGATAGTGCACACGGTGATAGTTCGCAAGGTGACAGTGCTCAAGTTGAATGTGCCCATGGTGACAGTACCCATGGTGACAGTGCCCATGGTGACAGTGCACATGGTGACATTTCCCATGGTGACAGTGCTCATGGTGAGAGTTACCATGGTGACAGTGCGCATGTTGACATTGCCCATGGTGACCTTTCCCATGGTGACAGTTCCCATGGTGATAGTGCTCATGGTGATAGTGCTCATGGTGACAGTGCACACGGTGACAATGCGCACAGTGACAATGCTCACAGTGATAGTGCTCATGGTGATAGTGCCTATTGTAAGAGTGCTCACGTTGACAGTGCCCATGTTGATATTGCTCAAGGTGACACTGCCCATGGTAATAGTGCTCATGGTGATAGTGCTCATGGTGACACTTCCCTTGGTGATAGTGCGCTTGGTGATAGTGCTCATGGTAATAGTGCTCATGGTGACAGTGCTCATGTTGACAGTGCCCATGGTGAGGGTGTCCATGGTGACAGAGCTCATGTGGACAGTGCCAACGGTGACAGTGCTTATGGTGAGAGTTCCCATGGTGACAGTGCTCACCTTGACAGTGCCCTTGGTGATAGTACCCATGATAATAGTGCTCACGGTGACAGTGCGCATGGTGATTGTGCTCATGGTGATAGTGCTCATGGGGACAGTTCCCTTGGTGATAGTGCTCATTGTGATAGTGCTCAAGGTGACAGTTCGCATGGTGACAGTGCTCATGATGACAGTGGTCATTGTGACAGTACCCACGGTGACAGTGCTCATGGTGACAGTGCCCTTGGTGAGAGTACCCATGGTAATATTGCTCACATGACAGTGCCCATAGTGATATTGCTCACGATGACACTGCCCATGGTGATAGTGCTCACGGTGACACTGCCTATGTTGATAGTGGTCACGGTGATAGTGCTCATGGTGACAGTTCCCATGGTTACAGTGCCCATGGTGACAGTTCTCATGGTGACAGTGCTCATGGTGATAGTTCTCACGGTGACAGTGCCCGTGGTGATAGTGCACATGGTGATAGTGCTCATGGTGATAGTGCTCATGGTGACACTGCCCATGGTGACTGTGCTCATGCTGGCGGTGTACATGGTTGGAGTTCCGATGGTGAAATTCCTCATGGTAGCACTGCCCATGATGATAGTGCTCATGGTGACAGTGTCCATGGTGACAGTGCACATGGTGACAGTGCCCATGGTGACATTTCCCATGGTGACAGTGTTCATGGTAAGAGTTTCCATGGTGACAGTGCTCATGTGCACAGTGCCCATGGTGACAGTGTCCATGGCCAACAGTGCCCATGGTGAGAGTGCCCATGGTGACAGTGCCCATGGTGACAGTGATCATGATGAGAGTTCCCATGTTGACAGTGCCCATGGTGACAGTGCATATGGTGATAGTGCTCATGGTGACTGTGCCCTTAGTGATAGTGCTCAGGGTGATAGTGCTCATGGTTATAGTGCTCATGGTGACACTGCCCATGGCGATATTGCTCACGGTGATACTGCCCATTGTGATAGTGCTCACGGTGACAGTGCTCTGGTGGATAGTGCCCATGGTGACAGTGTCCCTGGTGACCGTGCTCATGGTGACATTTCCCATGGTGAGAGTGCTCATGGTGAGAGTGCTCACTGTGGCAGTGCCAATGGTTACAGTGCTCATGGTGGCAGTGTCCATGGTGGCAGTTCCTAAGATGACAGTGTCCATGAGGACAGAGCCCACGGTGACAGTGCTCATGGTGACAGTGCCCATGGTGACAGTGCACACGGTGACAGTGCCCACGGTGACAGTGCTCACGGTGAGAGTGCTCATGGTGATAGTGCCCATGGTAATAGTGCTCACTGTGACATTTCCCATGGTGATATTGCTCACGGTGACACTGCAAATGGTGTTAGTGCTCACGGTGATAGTGCTCATGGTGACAGTTCCCATGGTGAGAGTGCCCACGGTGACAGTGCTCATGGTGACAGTTCGCATGGTGACAGTGCCCATGTTGAAAGTGCCCATGGTAATAGTGCTCATGGTGACACTGCCCATGGTGACTGTGCTCATGCTGGCGGTGTACATGGTTGGAGTTGCCATGGTGAAATTCCTCATGGTGGCACTGCCCATGATGATAGTGCTCATGGTGACAGTGTCCATGGTAACAATGCCCATGCTGACAGTGCCCATGGTGACATTTCCCATGGTGACAGTGTTCATGGTAAGAGTTACCATGGTGACAGTGCTCATGTTCACAGTGCCCATGGTGACAGTTTCCATGGTCAACAGTGCCCATGGTGAGAGTGCCCATGCTGACAGTGCCCATGGTGACAGTGCCCATGGTGACAGTACTCATGGTGACACTTCCCATGATGACAATGATCATGGTGACAGTGCTCACGGTGATAGTGCTCATGGTGGCAGTTCCCATATTGACGGTGCTCATGGTGATAGTTCTCATGGTGACAGTGCCCATGATGACAGTTCCAATGTTGACAGTGTACATGGGGACAATGCTCATGGAAAGAGTGTCCATGGTCATAGTGCTCCTGGTGACAGTGTCCATGGTTACAGTACCCATGGTGACATTTTCCATGGTGACGGTTCCCAAGGTGACATTGTCCATGGTGACAGTGCCCATGGTTACAGTGCCCATGGTGAAAGTTCCCATGGTGACAGTGCTCAAGGTCACAATGCTCATGGTGACAGTGTCCATGGTGACAGTGCTCATGATGACAGTGCTCACGGTGATAGTGCCCACAGTGGCAGTGCTCTAGGTGACAGTGCCCATGTTGAACAGTGCTCATGGTGACAGTGCTTATGGTGACAGTGCCCACGGTGACAGAGCAAATGGTGAGAGTGCCCATGGTGACATTTCCCTCTGTGACAGTGCTTATGGTGACAGTGGCCATGGTGACACTGGCCATGGTGACAGTGCTCATGGTGAGAGTTCCCATGGTGACAGTGCTCATATTGACAGTGCCCATGGGGACAATGCTGATGGATACAGTGTCCATGGTGATAGTGCTCCTGGGGACAGTGTAGATGGTTACAGTGCCCATGGTGACATTTTCCACAGTGACAGTGTCCATGGTGAGAGTGCCCATGGAGACAGTGTCCATAGTGACAGTGCCCATGGTGACAGTGCTCATGGTGACACTTCCCATAGTGAACAGTGTCCAGGGTGACATTTCCCATGGAGACAGTGCTCCTGGTGAGAGTTCCAATGCTGACAGTGCTCACGTTGACAGTGCCCATGGTGACCGTTCCCATGTTGACACTTCCCATGGTGATAGTGCTCATGGTGACAGTGCTCATGGTGACAGTGCACATGGTGACATTGCCCACGGTGACAGTGCTCACTGTGATAGTGCTCATGGTGATAGTGCTCATAGTGATAGTGTTCATGGTGACAGTTCGCATGGTGACAGTGCCCATGTTGAAAGTGCCCATGGTGACAGTGCTCATGGTGACACTGCCCATGTTGACTGTGCTCATGCTGGCAGTGTACATGGATGGAGTTCCGATGGTGAAATTGCTCATGGTAGCACTGCCCATGATGATAGTGCTCATGGTGACAGTGTCCATGGTGACAGTGCCTATGGTGACAGTGCCCATTGTGATAGTGCTCAGGGTGAGAGTGCCCACAGTGACAGTGCTCATGGTGACAGTTCCTATGGTGACAGTACCCATGATGACAGTGCTCATGGGGACAGTGCTCATGGTGACGGTGCACACGGTGATAATGCCAACGGTGACATTGCTCATGGTGATAGTGCTCATGGTGATAGTGCCTATTGTAATAGTGCTCACAGTGACAGTGCCCATGTTGATATTGCTCAAGGTGACACTGCCCATTGTGATAGTGCTCACGGTGATAGTGCTCATGGTGACACTTCCCTTGGTGATAGTGCTCATGGTGATAGTGCTCATGGTGACAGTTCACATGGTGACAGTGCTCATGATGACAGTGCTCACGGTGACACTGCCCATGTTGATAGTGCTCACAGTGATAGTGCTCCTGGTGACAATTCCCATGGTTACAGTGCCCATGGTGACAGTTCTCATGGTGACAGTGCTCACGGTGATAGTTCTCACGGTGACAGTGCCCGTGGTGATAGTGCACATGGTGATAGTGCTCAAGGTGATAGTGCACATGGTGACACTGCCCATGGTGACTGTGCTCATGCTGGTGGTGTACATGTTTGGAGTTCCCATGGTGAAATTCCTTATGGTGGCAATGCCCATGACGATAGTGCTCATGGTGACAGTGTCCATGGTGACAGTGCCCATCGTGACAGTGCCCATGGTGACATTTCCCATGGTGACAGTGCTTATGGTGAGAGTTCCCATGGTGACAGTGCTCATGTTGACAGTGCCCATGGTGACAGTGTCCATGGTGACAGTGCCCATGGTGAGAGTGCCCATGGTGACAGTGTCCAAGGTGACAGTGCTCATGTTGACTGTGCCCACGGTGACAATGCTCATGGTGAGAATTCCAATGGTGACAGTGCTCACCTTGACAGTGTCCATGGTGACCATTCCCATGGTGACAGTTCCCAAGGTGATAGTGCCCATGGTGACAGTGCTCATGGTGACAGTGCTCACTGTGATAGTGCTCACGGTGACAGTTCCCCTGGTGATAGTGCTCATGGTGATAGTGCTCATGGTGACACTGCCCATGGTGAATGTGCTCATGCTGGCGGTGTACATGGTTGGAGTTCCCATGGTGACATTCCTTATGGTGGTATTGCACATGATGATAGTGCTCATGCTGAGAGTGTCCATGGTGACAGTGCCTATGGTGACAGTGCCCATGGTGACATTTCCCATGGTGACAGTGCTCATGGTGAGAGTTCCCATGGTGACAATGCTCATGTTGACAATGCCCATGGTGACTATGCTCATGGTGACAGTGCCCACGGTGAAAATGCTCATGGTGACAGTGCTCACGGTGATAGTGCTCACGGTAATACTGCTCATGCTGACAGTGCCCTTGGTGATAGTGCTCATGATAATAGTGCTCATGGTGACGCTTTGCATGGTGACAGTGCCCATGGTGACATTTCCCATGGTGACAGTGCTCATGGTGACAGTGCCCACGGTGACAATTCTCATGTTGACAATGCTCACAGTGATAGTGCTCACGGTGACAGTGCTCCTGCTGACAGTGCCCTTGGTGATAGTGCTCATGGTAATACTGCTCATTGTGATAGTGCTCATGGTGACGGTTCGCATGGTGACCGTGCACACGCTGACAATGCCCACAGTGACAGTGCTCACGGTGATAGGGCTCATGGAGATAGTGCCCATTGTAATAGTGCTCACGGTGACAGTGCCCATGTTGATATTGCTGACGGTGACACTGCCCATGGTGATAGTGGTCACAGTGATAGCGCTCATGGTGACACTGCCCTTGGTGATAGTGCTCATGGTGATAGTGCTCATGGTAATAGTGCTCATGGTGACACTCCCCATGGTGACAGTGCCCATGGTGACACTCTCGATAGTGACATTTCTCATGGTGACAGTGCTCATGGTGAGAGTTCCCATGGTGACATTGCACATGGTGACAGGGTTCATTGTGATAGTGCTCACGCTGATAGTGCCCACAGTGACAGTTCTAATGGTGACAGTTCCCATGGTGACAGTGCCCATGATGACAGTGCTCATGGTGACAGTGCCCACGATGACAGTGCTCATGGGGACAGTGCCCTTGTTGATAGTTCTCATGGTGATAGTGCTGATGGTGGCAGTTCGCATGGTGACACTGCGCATGTTGAAAGTGCCCACGGTGACAGTGCTCATGGTGGCACTGCCGATGGTGACTGTGCTCATGCCGGCGGTGTACATGGTTGGAGTTCCGATGGTGAAATTCCTCATGGTAGCACTGCCCATGATGTTAGTGCTCATGGTGACAGTGTCCAAGGTGACAGTGCCTATGGTGACACTGTCGATAGTGACATTTATCATGGTGACAGTGCTCATGGTGAGAGTTCCCATGGTGACATTGCACATGGTGACAGGGTTCATTGGTATAGTGCTCACGGTGATAGTGCCCACATTGACAGTGCTCATTGTGACCGTTCCTATGGTGACAGTGCTCATAATGACAGTGCTCATGGTGACAGTGCCCACTGTGATAGTGCTCACGGTGACAGTGCCCTTGGTGATAGCGCTCTTGGTGATAGTGCACACGGTGATAGTTCGCAAGGTGACAGTGCTCAAGTTGAATGTGCCCATGGTGACAGTACCCATGGTGACAGTGCCCATGGTGACAGTGCACATGGTGACATTTCCCATGGTGACAGTGCTCATGGTGAGAGTTACCATGGTGACAGTGCGCATGTTGACATTGCCCATGGTGACCTTTCCCATGGTGACAGTTCCCATGGTGATAGTGCTCATGGTGATAGTGCTCATGGTGACAGTGCACACGGTGACAATGCGCACAGTGACAATGCTCACAGTGATAGTGCTCATGGTGATAGTGCCTATTGTAAGAGTGCTCACGTTGACAGTGCCCATGTTGATATTGCTCAAGGTGACACTGCCCATGGTAATAGTGCTCATGGTGATAGTGCTCATGGTGACACTTCCCTTGGTGATAGTGCGCTTGGTGATAGTGCTCATGGTAATAGTGCTCATGGTGACAGTGCTCATGTTGACAGTGCCCATGGTGAGGGTGTCCATGGTGACAGAGCTCATGTGGACAGTGCCAACGGTGACAGTGCTTATGGTGAGAGTTCCCATGGTGACAGTGCTCACCTTGACAGTGCCCTTGGTGATAGTACCCATGATAATAGTGCTCACGGTGACAGTGCGCATGGTGATTGTGCTCATGGTGATAGTGCTCATGGGGACAGTTCCCTTGGTGATAGTGCTCATTGTGATAGTGCTCAAGGTGACAGTTCGCATGGTGACAGTGCTCATGATGACAGTGGTCATTGTGACAGTACCCACGGTGACAGTGCTCATGGTGACAGTGCCCTTGGTGAGAGTACCCATGGTAATATTGCTCACATGACAGTGCCCATAGTGATATTGCTCACGATGACACTGCCCATGGTGATAGTGCTCACGGTGACACTGCCTATGTTGATAGTGGTCACGGTGATAGTGCTCATGGTGACAGTTCCCATGGTTACAGTGCCCATGGTGACAGTTCTCATGGTGACAGTGCTCATGGTGATAGTT
Organism: Balaenoptera ricei; assembly: GCF_028023285.1. Lineage (NCBI taxonomy): Eukaryota > Metazoa > Chordata > Mammalia > Artiodactyla > Balaenopteridae > Balaenoptera > Balaenoptera ricei. Next base: position 105,786,884 of record NC_082654.1, read on the forward strand.
CTCACGGTGACAGTGCCCGTGGTGATAGTGCACATGGTGATAGTGCTCATGGTGATAGTGCTCATGGTGACACTGCCCATGGTGACTGTGCTCATGCTGGCGGTGTACATGGTTGGAGTTCCGATGGTGAAATTCCTCATGGTAGCACTGCCCATGATGATAGTGCTCATGGTGACAGTGTCCATGGTGACAGTGCACATGGTGACAGTGCCCATGGTGACATTTCCCATGGTGACAGTGTTCATGGTAAGAGTTTCCATGGTGACAGTGCTCATGTGCACAGTGCCCATGGTGACAGTGTCCATGGCCAACAGTGCCCATGGTGAGAGTGCCCATGGTGACAGTGCCCATGGTGACAGTGATCATGATGAGAGTTCCCATGTTGACAGTGCCCATGGTGACAGTGCATATGGTGATAGTGCTCATGGTGACTGTGCCCTTAGTGATAGTGCTCAGGGTGATAGTGCTCATGGTTATAGTGCTCATGGTGACACTGCCCATGGCGATATTGCTCACGGTGATACTGCCCATTGTGATAGTGCTCACGGTGACAGTGCTCTGGTGGATAGTGCCCATGGTGACAGTGTCCCTGGTGACCGTGCTCATGGTGACATTTCCCATGGTGAGAGTGCTCATGGTGAGAGTGCTCACTGTGGCAGTGCCAATGGTTACAGTGCTCATGGTGGCAGTGTCCATGGTGGCAGTTCCTAAGATGACAGTGTCCATGAGGACAGAGCCCACGGTGACAGTGCTCATGGTGACAGTGCCCATGGTGACAGTGCACACGGTGACAGTGCCCACGGTGACAGTGCTCACGGTGAGAGTGCTCATGGTGATAGTGCCCATGGTAATAGTGCTCACTGTGACATTTCCCATGGTGATATTGCTCACGGTGACACTGCAAATGGTGTTAGTGCTCACGGTGATAGTGCTCATGGTGACAGTTCCCATGGTGAGAGTGCCCACGGTGACAGTGCTCATGGTGACAGTTCGCATGGTGACAGTGCCCATGTTGAAAGTGCCCATGGTAATAGTGCTCATGGTGACACTGCCCATGGTGACTGTGCTCATGCTGGCGGTGTACATGGTTGGAGTGGCCATGGTGAAATTCCTCATGGTGGCACTGCCCATGATGATAGTGCTCATGGTGACAGTGTCCATGGTAACAATGCCCATGCTGACAGTGCCCATGGTGACATTTCCCATGGTGACAGTGTTCATGGTAAGAGTTACCATGGTGACAGTGCTCATGTTCACTGTGCCCATGGTGACAGTTTCCATGGTCAACAGTGCCCATGGTGAGAGTGCCCATGGTGACAGTGCCCATGGTGACAGTACTCATGGTGACACTTCCCATGATGACAATGATCATGGTGACAGTGCTCACGGTGATAGTGCTCATGGTGGCAGTTCCCATATTGACGGTGCTCATGGTGATAGTTCTCATGGTGACAGTGCCCATGATGACAGTTCCAATGTTGACAGTGTACATGGGGACAATGCTCATGGAAAGAGTGTCCATGGTCATAGTGCTCCTGGTGACAGTGTCCATGGTTACAGTGCCCATGGTGACATTTTCCATGGTGACGGTTCCCAAGGTGACATTGTCCATGGTGACAGTGCCCATGGTTACAGTGCCCATGCTGAAAGTTCCCATGGTGACAGTGCTCAAGGTCACAATGCTCATGGTGACAGTGTCCATGGTGACAGTGCTCATGGTGACAGTGCTCACGGTGATAGTGCCCACAGTGGCAGTGCTCTAGGTGACAGTGCCCATGTTGAACAGTGCTCATGGTGACAGTGCTTATGGTGACAGTGCCCACGGTGACAGAGCAAATGGTGAGAGTGCCCATGGTGACATTTCCCTCTGTGACAGTGCTTATGGTGACAGTGGCCATGGTGACACTGGCCATGGTGACAGTGCTCATGGTGAGAGTTCCCATGGTGACAGTGCTCATATTGACAGTGCCCATGGGGACAATGCTGATGGATACAGTGTCCATGGTGATAGTGCTCCTGGGGACAGTGTAGATGGTTACAGTGCCCATGGTGACATTTTCCACAGTGACAGTGTCCATGGTGAGAGTGCCCATTGAGACAGTGTCCATAGTGACAGTGCCCATGGTGACAGTGCTCATGGTGACACTTCCCATAGTGAACAGTGTCCAGGGTGACATTTCCCATGGAGACAGTGCTCCTGGTGAGAGTTCCAATGCTGACAGTGCTCACGTTGACAGTGCCCATGGTGACCGTTCCCATGTTGACACTTCCCATGGTGATAGTGCTCATGGTGACAGTGCTCATGGTGACAGTGCACATGGTGACATTGCCCACGGTGACAGTGCTCACTGTGATAGTGCTCATGGTGATAGTGCTCATAGTGATAGTGTTCATGGTGACAGTTCGCATGGTGACAGTGCCCATGTTGAAAGTGCCCATGGTGACAGTGCTCATGGTGACACTGCCCATGTTGACTGTGCTCATGCTGGCAGTGTACATGGATGGAGTTCCGATGGTGAAATTGCTCATGGTAGCACTGCCCATGATGATAGTGCTCATGGTGACAGTGTCCATGGTGACAGTGCCTATGGTGACAGTGCCCATTGTGATAGTGCTCAGGGTGAGAGTGCCCACAGTGACAGTGCTCATGGTGACAGTTCCTATGGTGACAGTACCCATGATGACAGTGCTCATGGGGACAGTGCTCATGGTGACGGTGCACACGGTGATAATGCCAACGGTGACATTGCTCATGGTGATAGTGCTCATGGTGATAGTGCCTATTGTAATAGTGCTCACAGTGACAGTGCCCATGTTGATATTGCTCAAGGTGACACTGCCCATTGTGATAGTGCTCACGGTGATAGTGCTCATGGTGACACTGCCCTTGGTGATAGTGCTCATGGTGATAGTGCTCATGGTGACAGTTCACATGGTGACAGTGCTCATGATGACAGTGCTCACGGTGACACTGCCCACGTTGATAGTGCTCACAGTGATAGTGCTCCTGGTGACAATTCCCATGGTTACAGTGCCCATGGTGACAGTTCTCATGGTGACAGTGCTCACGGTGATAGTTCTCACGGTGACAGTGCCCGTGGTGATAGTGCACATGGTGATAGTGCTCAAGGTGATAGTGCTCATGGTGACACTGCCCATGGTGACTGTGCTCATGCTGGTGGTGTACATGTTTGGAGTTCCCATGGTGAAATTCCTTATGGTGGCAATGCCCATGACGATAGTGCTCATGGTGACAGTGTCCATGGTGACAGTGCCCATCGTGACAGTGCCCATGGTGACATTTCCCATGGTGACAGTGCTTATGGTGAGAGTTCCCATGGTGACAGTGCTCATGTTGACAGTGCCCATGGTGACAGTGTCCATGGTGACAGTGCCCATGGTGAGAGTGCCCATGGTGACAGTGTCCAAGGTGACAGTGCTCATGTTGACTGTGCCCACGGTGACAATGCTCATGGTGAGAATTCCAATGGTGACAGTGCTCACCTTGACAGTGTCCATGGTGACCATTCCCATGGTGACAGTTCCCAAGGTGATAGTGCCCATGGTGACAGTGCTCATGGTGACAGTGCTCACTGTGATAGTGCTCACGGTGACAGTTCCCCTGGTGATAGTGCTCATGGTGATAGTGCTCATGGTGACACTGCCCATGGTGAATGTGCTCATGCTGGCGGTGTACATGGTTGGAGTTCCCATGGTGACATTCCTTATGGTGGTATTGCACATGATGATAGTGCTCATGCTGAGAGTGTCCATGGTGACAGTGCCTATGGTGACAGTGCCCATGGTGACATTTCCCATGGTGACAGTGCTCATGGTGAGAGTTCCCATGGTGACAATGCTCATGTTGACAATGCCCATGGTGACTATGCTCATGGTGACAGTGCCCACGGTGAAAATGCTCATGGTGACAGTGCTCACGGTGATAGTGCTCACGGTAATACTGCTCATGCTGACAGTGCCCTTGGTGATAGTGCTCATGATAATAGTGCTCATGGTGACGCTTTGCATGGTGACAGTGCCCATGGTGACATTTCCCATGGTGACAGTGCTCATGGTGACAGTGCCCACGGTGACAATTCTCATGTTGACAATGCTCACAGTGATAGTGCTCACGGTGACAGTGCTCCTGCTGACAGTGCCCTTGGTGATAGTGCTCATGGTAATACTGCTCATTGTGATAGTGCTCATGGTGACGGTTCGCATGGTGACCGTGCACACGCTGACAATGCCCACAGTGACAGTGCTCACGGTGATAGGGCTCATGGAGATAGTGCCCATTGTAATAGTGCTCACGGTGACAGTGCCCATGTTGATATTGCTGACGGTGACACTGCCCATGGTGATAGTGGTCACAGTGATAGCGCTCATGGTGACACTGCCCTTGGTGATAGTGCTCATGGTGATAGTGCTCATGGTAATAGTGCTCATGGTGACACTCCCCATGGTGACAGTGCCCATGGTGACACTCTCGATAGTGACATTTCTCATGGTGACAGTGCTCATGGTGAGAGTTCCCATGGTGACATTGCACATGGTGACAGGGTTCATTGTGATAGTGCTCACGCTGATAGTGCCCACAGTGACAGTTCTAATGGTGACAGTTCCCATGGTGACAGTGCCCATGATGACAGTGCTCATGGTGACAGTGCCCACGATGACAGTGCTCATGGGGACAGTGCCCTTGTTGATAGTTCTCATGGTGATAGTGCTGATGGTGGCAGTTCGCATGGTGACACTGCGCATGTTGAAAGTGCCCACGGTGACAGTGCTCATGGTGGCACTGCCGATGGTGACTGTGCTCATGCCGGCGGTGTACATGGTTGGAGTTCCGATGGTGAAATTCCTCATGGTAGCACTGCCCATGATGTTAGTGCTCATGGTGACAGTGTCCAAGGTGACAGTGCCTATGGTGACACTGTCGATAGTGACATTTATCATGGTGACAGTGCTCATGGTGAGAGTTCCCATGGTGACATTGCACATGGTGACAGGGTTCATTGGTATAGTGCTCACGGTGATAGTGCCCACATTGACAGTGCTCATTGTGACCGTTCCTATGGTGACAGTGCTCATAATGACAGTGCTCATGGTGACAGTGCCCACTGTGATAGTGCTCACGGTGACAGTGCCCTTGGTGATAGCGCTCTTGGTGATAGTGCACACGGTGATAGTTCGCAAGGTGACAGTGCTCAAGTTGAATGTGCCCATGGTGACAGTACCCATGGTGACAGTGCCCATGGTGACAGTGCACATGGTGACATTTCCCATGGTGACAGTGCTCATGGTGAGAGTTACCATGGTGACAGTGCGCATGTTGACATTGCCCATGGTGACCTTTCCCATGGTGACAGTTCCCATGGTGATAGTGCTCATGGTGATAGTGCTCATGGTGACAGTGCACACGGTGACAATGCGCACAGTGACAATGCTCACAGTGATAGTGCTCATGGTGATAGTGCCTATTGTAAGAGTGCTCACGTTGACAGTGCCCATGTTGATATTGCTCAAGGTGACACTGCCCATGGTAATAGTGCTCATGGTGATAGTGCTCATGGTGACACTTCCCTTGGTGATAGTGCGCTTGGTGATAGTGCTCATGGTAATAGTGCTCATGGTGACAGTGCTCATGTTGACAGTGCCCATGGTGAGGGTGTCCATGGTGACAGAGCTCATGTGGACAGTGCCAACGGTGACAGTGCTTATGGTGAGAGTTCCCATGGTGACAGTGCTCACCTTGACAGTGCCCTTGGTGATAGTACCCATGATAATAGTGCTGACGGTGACAGTGCGCATGGTGATTGTGCTCATGGTGATAGTGCTCATGGGGACAGTTCCCTTGGTGATAGTGCTCATGGTGATAGTGCTCATTGTGATAGTGCTCAAGGTGACAGTTCGCATGGTGACAGTGCTCATGATGACGGTGGTCATTGTGACAGTACCCACGGTGACAGTGCTCATGGTGACAGTGCCCTTGGTGAGAGTACCCATGGTAATATTGCTCACATGACAGTGCCCATAGTGATATTGCTCACGATGACACTGCCCATGGTGATAGTGCTCACGGTGACACTGCCTATGTTGATAGTGGTCACGGTGATAGTGCTCATGGTGACAGTTCCCATGGTTACAGTGCCCATGGTGACAGTTCTCATGGTGACAGTGCTCATGGTGATAGTTCTCACGGTGACAGTGCCCGTGGTGATAGTGCACATGGTGATAGTGCTCATGGTGATAGTGCTCATGGTGACGCTTTGCATGGTGACAGTGCCCATGGTGACATTTCCCATGGTGACAGTGCTCATGGTGACAGTGCCCACGGTGACAATTCTCATGTTGACAATGCTCACAGTGATAGTGCTCACGGTGACAGTGCTCCCGCTGACAGTGCCCTTGGTGATAGTGCTCATGGTGACACTGCCCATGGTGACTGTGCTCATGCTGGCGGTGTACATGGTTGGAGTGGCCATGGTGAAATTCCTCATGGTGGCACTGCCCATGATGATAGTGCTCATGGTGACAGTGTCCATGGTAACAATGCCCATGCTGACAGTGCCCATGGTGACATTTCCCATGGTGACAGTGTTCATGGTAAGAGTTACCATGGTGACAGTGCTCATGTTCACAGTGCCCATGGTGACAGTTTCCATGGTCAACAGTGCCCATGGTGAGAGTGCCCATGCTGACAGTGCCCATGGTGACAGTGCCCATGGTGACAGTACTCATGGTGACACTTCCCATGATGACAATGATCATGGTGACAGTGCTCACGGTGATAGTGCTCATGGTGGCAGTTCCCATATTGACGGTGCTCATGGTGATAGTTCTCATGGTGACAGTGCCCATGATGACAGTTCCAATGTTGACAGTGTACATGGGGACAATGCTCATGGAAAGAGTGTCCATGGTCATAGTGCTCCTGGTGACAGTGTCCATGGTTACAGTGCCCATGGTGACATTTTCCATGGTGACGGTTCCCAAGGTGACATTGTCCATGGTGACAGTGCCCATGGTTACAGTGCCCATGCTGAAAGTTCCCATGGTGACAGTGCTCAAGGTCACAATGCTCATGGTGACAGTGTCCATGGTGACAGTGCTCATGGTGACAGTGCTCACGGTGATAGTGCCCACAGTGGCAGTGCTCTAGGTGACAGTGCCCATGTTGAACAGTGCTCATGGTGACAGTGCTTATGGTGACAGTGCCCACGGTGACAGAGCAAATGGTGAGAGTGCCCATGGTGACATTTCCCTCTGTGACAGTGCTTATGGTGACAGTGGCCATGGTGACACTGGCCATGGTGACAGTGCTCATGGTGAGAGTTCCCATGGTGACAGTGCTCATATTGACAGTGCCCATGGGGACAATGCTGATGGATACAGTGTCCATGGTGATAGTGCTCCTGGGGACAGTGTAGATGGTTACAGTGCCCATGGTGACATTTTCCACAGTGACAGTGTCCATGGTGAGAGTGCCCATGGAGACAGTGTCCATAGTGACAGTGCCCATGGTGACAGTGCTCATGGTGACACTTCCCATAGTGAACAGTGTCCAGGGTGACATTTCCCATGGAGACAGTGCTCCTGGTGAGAGTTCCAATGCTGACAGGGCTCACGTTGACAGTGCCCATGGTGACCGTTCCCATGTTGACACTTCCCATGGTGATAGTGCTCATGGTGACAGTGCTCATGGTGACAGTGCACATGGTGACATTGCCCACGGTGACAGTGCTCACTGTGATAGTGCTCATGGTGATAGTGCTCATAGTGATAGTGTTCATGGTGACAGTTCGCATGGTGACAGTGCCCATGTTGAAAGTGCCCATGGTGACAGTGCTCATGGTGACACTGCCCATGTTGACTGTGCTCATGCTGGCAGTGTACATGGATGGAGTTCCGATGGTGAAATTGCTCATGGTAGCACTGCCCATGATGATAGTGCTCATGGTGACAGTGTCCATGGTGACAGTGCCTATGGTGACAGTGCCCATTGTGATAGTGCTCAGGGTGAGAGTGCCCACAGTGACAGTGCTCATGGTGACAGTTCCTATGGTGACAGTACCCATGATGACAGTGCTCATGGGGACAGTGCTCATGGTGACGGTGCACACGGTGATAATGCCAACGGTGACATTGCTCATGGTGATAGTGCTCATGGTGATAGTGCCTATTGTAATAGTGCTCACAGTGACAGTGCCCATGTTGATATTGCTCAAGGTGACACTGCCCATTGTGATAGTGCTCACGGTGATAGTGCTCATGGTGACACTTCCCTTGGTGATAGTGCTCATGGTGATAGTGCTCATGGTGACAGTTCACATGGTGACAGTGCTCATGATGACAGTGCTCACGGTGACACTGCCCACGTTGATAGTGCTCACAGTGATAGTGCTCCTGGTGACAATTCCCATGGTTACAGTGCCCATGGTGACAGTTCTCATGGTGACAGTGCTCACGGTGATAGTTCTCACGGTGACAGTGCCCGTGGTGATAGTGCACATGGTGATAGTGCTCAAGGTGATAGTGCTCATGGTGACACTGCCCATGGTGACTGTGCTCATGCTGGTGGTGTACATGTTTGGAGTTCCCATGGTGAAATTCCTTATGGTGGCAATGCCCATGACGATAGTGCTCATGGTGACAGTGTCCATGGTGACAGTGCCCATCGTGACAGTGCCCATGGTGACATTTCCCATGGTGACAGTGCTTATGGTGAGAGTTCCCATGGTGACAGTGCTCATGTTGACAGTGCCCATGGTGACAGTGTCCATGGTGACAGTGCCCATGGTGAGAGTGCCCATGGTGACAGTGTCCAAGGTGACAGTGCTCATGTTGACTGTGCCCACGGTGACAATGCTCATGGTGAGAATTCCAATGGTGACAGTGCTCACCTTGACAGTGTCCATGGTGACCATTCCCATGGTGACAGTTCCCAAGGTGATAGTGCCCATGGTGACAGTGCTCATGGTGACAGTGCTCACTGTGATAGTGCTCACGGTGACAGTTCCCCTGGTGATAGTGCTCATGGTGATAGTGCTCATGGTGACACTGCCCATGGTGAATGTGCTCATGCTGGCGGTGTACATGGTTGGAGTTCCCATGGTGACATTCCTTATGGTGGTATTGCACATGATGATAGTGCTCATGCTGAGAGTGTCCATGGTGACAGTGCCTATGGTGACAGTGCCCATGGTGACATTTCCCATGGTGACAGTGCTCATGGTGAGAGTTCCCATGGTGACAATGCTCATGTTGACAATGCCCATGGTGACTATGCTCATGGTGACAGTGCCCACGGTGAAAATGCTCATGGTGACAGTGCTCACGGTGATAGTGCTCACGGTAATACTGCTCATGCTGACAGTGCCCTTGGTGATAGTGCTCATGATAATAGTGCTCATGGTGACGCTTTGCATGGTGACAGTGCCCATGGTGACATTTCCCATGGTGACAGTGCTCATGGTGACAGTGCCCACGGTGACAATTCTCATGTTGACAATGCTCACAGTGATAGTGCTCACGGTGACAGTGCTCCCGCTGACAGTGCCCTTGGTGATAGTGCTCATGGTAATACTGCTCATTGTGATAGTGCTCATGGTGACGGTTCGCATGGTGACCGTGCACACGCTGACAATGCCCACAGTGACAGTGCTCACGGTGATAGGGCTCATGGAGATAGTGCCCATTGTAATAGTGCTCACGGTGACAGTGCCCATGTTGATATTGCTGACGGTGACACTGCCCATGGTGATAGTGGTCACAGTGATAGCGCTCATGGTGACACTGCCCTTGGTGATAGTGCTCATGGTGATAGTGCTCATGGTAATAGTGCTCATGGTGACACTCCCCATGGTGACAGTGCCCATGGTGACACTCTCGATAGTGACATTTCTCATGGTGACAGTGCTCATGGTGAGAGTTCCCATGGTGACATTGCACATGGTGACAGGGTTCATTGTGATAGTGCTCACGCTGATAGTGCCCACAGTGACAGTTCTAATGGTGACAGTTCCCATGGTGACAGTGCCCATGATGACAGTGCTCATGGTGACAGTGCCCACGATGACAGTGCTCATGGGGACAGTGCCCTTGTTGATAGTTCTCATGGTGATAGTGCTGATGGTGGCAGTTCGCATGGTGACACTGCGCATGTTGAAAGTGCCCACGGTGACAGTGCTCATGGTGGCACTGCCGATGGTGACTGTGCTCATGCCGGCGGTGTACATGGTTGGAGTTCCGATGGTGAAATTCCTCATGGTAGCACTGCCCATGATGTTAGTGCTCATGGTGACAGTGTCCAAGGTGACAGTGCCTATGGTGACACTGTCGATAGTGACATTTATCATGGTGACAGTGCTCATGGTGAGAGTTCCCATGGTGACATTGCACATGGTGACAGGGTTCATTGGTATAGTGCTCACGGTGATAGTGCCCACATTGACAGTGCTCATTGTGACCGTTCCTATGGTGACAGTGCTCATAATGACAGTGCTCATGGTGACAGTGCCCACTGTGATAGTGCTCACGGTGACAGTGCCCTTGGTGATAGCGCTCTTGGTGATAGTGCACACGGTGATAGTTCGCAAGGTGACAGTGCTCAAGTTGAATGTGCCCATGGTGACAGTACCCATGGTGACAGTGCCCATGGTGACAGTGCACATGGTGACATTTCCCATGGTGACAGTGCTCATGGTGAGAGTTACCATGGTGACAGTGCGCATGTTGACATTGCCCATGGTGACCTTTCCCATGGTGACAGTTCCCATGGTGATAGTGCTCATGGTGATAGTGCTCATGGTGACAGTGCACACGGTGACAATGCGCACAGTGACAATGCTCACAGTGATAGTGCTCATGGTGATAGTGCCTATTGTAAGAGTGCTCACGTTGACAGTGCCCATGTTGATATTGCTCAAGGTGACACTGCCCATGGTAATAGTGCTCATGGTGATAGTGCTCATGGTGACACTTCCCTTGGTGATAGTGCGCTTGGTGATAGTGCTCATGGTAATAGTGCTCATGGTGACAGTGCTCATGTTGACAGTGCCCATGGTGAGGGTGTCCATGGTGACAGAGCTCATGTGGACAGTGCCAACGGTGACAGTGCTTATGGTGAGAGTTCCCATGGTGACAGTGCTCACCTTGACAGTGCCCTTGGTGATAGTACCCATGATAATAGTGCTGACGGTGACAGTGCGCATGGTGATTGTGCTCATGGTGATAGTGCTCATGGGGACAGTTCCCTTGGTGATAGTGCTCATGGTGATAGTGCTCATTGTGATAGTGCTCAAGGTGACAGTTCGCATGGTGACAGTGCTCATGATGACAGTGGTCATTGTGACAGTACCCACGGTGACAGTGCTCATGGTGACAGTGCCCTTGGTGAGAGTACCCATGGTAATATTGCTCACATGACAGTGCCCATAGTGATATTGCTCACGATGACACTGCCCATGGTGATAGTGCTCACGGTGACACTGCCTATGTTGATAGTGGTCACGGTGATAGTGCTCATGGTGACAGTTCCCATGGTTACAGTGCCCATGGTGACAGTTCTCATGGTGACAGTGCTCATGGTGATAGTTCTCACGGTGACAGTGCCCGTGGTGATAGTGCACATGGTGATAGTGCTCATGGTGATAGTGCTCATGGTGACACTGCCCATGGTGACTGTGCTCATGCTGGCGGTGTACATGGTTGGAGTTCCGATGGTGAAATTCCTCATGGTAGCACTGCCCATGATGATAGTGCTCATGGTGACAGTGTCCATGGTGACAGTGCACATGGTGACAGTGCCCATGGTGACATTTCCCATGGTGACAGTGTTCATGGTAAGAGTTTCCATGGTGACAGTGCTCATGTGCACAGTGCCCATGGTGACAGTGTCCATGGCCAACAGTGCCCATGGTGAGAGTGCCCATGGTGACAGTGCCCATGGTGACAGTGATCATGATGAGAGTTCCCATGTTGACAGTGCCCATGGTGACAGTGCATATGGTGATAGTGCTCATGGTGACTGTGCCCTTAGTGATAGTGCTCAGGGTGATAGTGCTCATGGTTATAGTGCTCATGGTGACACTGCCCATGGCGATATTGCTCACGGTGATACTGCCCATTGTGATAGTGCTCACGGTGACAGTGCTCTGGTGGATAGTGCCCATGGTGACAGTGTCCCTGGTGACCGTGCTCATGGTGACATTTCCCATGGTGAGAGTGCTCATGGTGAGAGTGCTCACTGTGGCAGTGCCAATGGTTACAGTGCTCATGGTGGCAGTGTCCATGGTGGCAGTTCCTAAGATGACAGTGTCCATGAGGACAGAGCCCACGGTGACAGTGCTCATGGTGACAGTGCCCATGGTGACAGTGCACACGGTGACAGTGCCCACGGTGACAGTGCTCACGGTGAGAGTGCTCATGGTGATAGTGCCCATGGTAATAGTGCTCACTGTGACATTTCCCATGGTGATATTGCTCACGGTGACACTGCAAATGGTGTTAGTGCTCACGGTGATAGTGCTCATGGTGACAGTTCCCATGGTGAGAGTGCCCACGGTGACAGTGCTCATGGTGACAGTTCGCATGGTGACAGTGCCCATGTTGAAAGTGCCCATGGTAATAGTGCTCATGGTGACACTGCCCATGGTGACTGTGCTCATGCTGGCGGTGTACATGGTTGGAGTGGCCATGGTGAAATTCCTCATGGTGGCACTGCCCATGATGATAGTGCTCATGGTGACAGTGTCCATGGTAACAATGCCCATGCTGACAGTGCCCATGGTGACATTTCCCATGGTGACAGTGTTCATGGTAAGAGTTACCATGGTGACAGTGCTCATGTTCACAGTGCCCATGGTGACAGTTTCCATGGTCAACAGTGCCCATGGTGAGAGTGCCCATGCTGACAGTGCCCATGGTGACAGTGCCCATGGTGACAGTACTCATGGTGACACTTCCCATGATGACAATGATCATGGTGACAGTGCTCACGGTGATAGTGCTCATGGTGGCAGTTCCCATATTGACGGTGCTCATGGTGATAGTTCTCATGGTGACAGTGCCCATGATGACAGTTCCAATGTTGACAGTGTACATGGGGACAATGCTCATGGAAAGAGTGTCCATGGTCATAGTGCTCCTGGTGACAGTGTCCATGGTTACAGTGCCCATGGTGACATTTTCCATGGTGACGGTTCCCAAGGTGACATTGTCCATGGTGACAGTGCCCATGGTTACAGTGCCCATGCTGAAAGTTCCCATGGTGACAGTGCTCAAGGTCACAATGCTCATGGTGACAGTGTCCATGGTGACAGTGCTCATGGTGACAGTGCTCACGGTGATAGTGCCCACAGTGGCAGTGCTCTAGGTGACAGTGCCCATGTTGAACAGTGCTCATGGTGACAGTGCTTATGGTGACAGTGCCCACGGTGACAGAGCAAATGGTGAGAGTGCCCATGGTGACATTTCCCTCTGTGACAGTGCTTATGGTGACAGTGGCCATGGTGACACTGGCCATGGTGACAGTGCTCATGGTGAGAGTTCCCATGGTGACAGTGCTCATATTGACAGTGCCCATGGGGACAATGCTGATGGATACAGTGTCCATGGTGATAGTGCTCCTGGGGACAGTGTAGATGGTTACAGTGCCCATGGTGACATTTTCCACAGTGACAGTGTCCATGGTGAGAGTGCCCATGGAGACAGTGTCCATAGTGACAGTGCCCATGGTGACAGTGCTCATGGTGACACTTCCCCTAGTGAACAGTGTCCAGGGTGACATTTCCCATGGAGACAGTGCTCCTAGTGAGAGTTCCAATGCTGACAGTGCTCACGTTGACAGTGCCCATGGTGACCGTTCCCATGTTGACACTTCCCATGGTGATAGTGCTCATGGTGACAGTGCTCATGGTGACAGTGCACATGGTGACATTGCCCACGGTGACAGTGCTCACTGTGATAGTGCTCATGGTGATAGTGCTCATAGTGATAGTGTTCATGGTGACAGTTCGCATGGTGACAGTGCCCATGTTGAAAGTGCCCATGGTGACAGTGCTCATGGTGACACTGCCCATGTTGACTGTGCTCATGCTGGCAGTGTACATGGATGGAGTTCCGATGGTGAAATTGCTCATGGTAGCACTGCCCATGATGATAGTGCTCATGGTGACAGTGTCCATGGTGACAGTGCCTATGGTGACAGTGCCCATTGTGATAGTGCTCAGGGTGAGAGTGCCCACAGTGACAGTGCTCATGGTGACAGTTCCTATGGTGACAGTACCCATGATGACAGTGCTCATGGGGACAGTGCTCATGGTGACGGTGCACACGGTGATAATGCCAACGGTGACATTGCTCATGGTGATAGTGCTCATGGTGATAGTGCCTATTGTAATAGTGCTCACAGTGACAGTGCCCATGTTGATATTGCTCAAGGTGACACTGCCCATTGTGATAGTGCTCACGGTGATAGTGCTCATGGTGACACTGCCCTTGGTGATAGTGCTCATGGTGATAGTGCTCATGGTGACAGTTCACATGGTGACAGTGCTCATGATGACAGTGCTCACGGTGACACTGCCCACGTTGATAGTGCTCACAGTGATAGTGCTCCTGGTGACAATTCCCATGGTTACAGTGCCCATGGTGACAGTTCTCATGGTGACAGTGCTCACGGTGATAGTTCTCACGGTGACAGTGCCCGTGGTGATAGTGCACATGGTGATAGTGCTCAAGGTGATAGTGCTCATGGTGACACTGCCCATGGTGACTGTGCTCATGCTGGTGGTGTACATGTTTGGAGTTCCCATGGTGAAATTCCTTATGGTGGCAATGCCCATGACGATAGTGCTCATGGTGACAGTGTCCATGGTGACAGTGCCCATCGTGACAGTGCCCATGGTGACATTTCCCATGGTGACAGTGCTTATGGTGAGAGTTCCCATGGTGACAGTGCTCATGTTGACAGTGCCCATGGTGACAGTGTCCATGGTGACAGTGCCCATGGTGAGAGTGCCCATGGTGACAGTGTCCAAGGTGACAGTGCTCATGTTGACTGTGCCCACGGTGACAATGCTCATGGTGAGAATTCCAATGGTGACAGTGCTCACCTTGACAGTGTCCATGGTGACCATTCCCATGGTGACAGTTCCCAAGGTGATAGTGCCCATGGTGACAGTGCTCATGGTGACAGTGCTCACTGTGATAGTGCTCACGGTGACAGTTCCCCTGGTGATAGTGCTCATGGTGATAGTGCTCATGGTGACACTGCCCATGGTGAATGTGCTCATGCTGGCGGTGTACATGGTTGGAGTTCCCATGGTGACATTCCTTATGGTGGTATTGAACATGATGATAGTGCTCATGCTGAGAGTGTCCATGGTGACAGTGCCTATGGTGACAGTGCCCTTGGTGACATTTCCCATGGTGACAGTGCTCATGGTGAGAGTTCCCATGGTGACAATGCTCATGTTGACAATGCCCATGGTGACTATGCTCATGGTGACAGTGCCCACGGTGAAAATGCTCATGGTGACAGTGCTCACGGTGATAGTGCTCACGGTAATACTGCTCATGCTGACAGTGCCCTTGGTGATAGTGCTCATGATAATAGTGCTCATGGTGACACTTTGCATGGTGACAGTGCCCATGGTGACATTTCCCATGGTGACAGTGCTCATGGTGACAGTGCCCACGGTGACAATTCTCATGTTGACAATGCTCACAGTGATAGTGCTCACGGTGATAGTGCTCCCGCTGACAGTGCCCTTGGTGATAGTGCTCATGGTAATACTGCTCATTGTGATAGTGCTCATGGTGACGGTTCGCATGGTGACCGTGCATACGCTGACAATGCCCACAGTGACAGTGCTCACGGTGATAGGGCTCATGGAGATAGTGCCCATTGTAATAGTGCTCACGGTGACAGTGCCCATGTTGATATTGCTGACGGTGACACTGCCCATGGTGATAGTGGTCACAGTGATAGCGCTCATGGTGACACTGCCCTTGGTGATAGTGCTCATGGTGATAGTGCTCATGGTAATAGTGCTCATGGTGACACTCCCCATGGTGACAGTGCCCATGGTGACACTCTCGATAGTGACATTTCTCATGGTGACAGTGCTCATGGTGAGAGTTCCCATGGTGACATTGCACATGGTGACAGGGTTCATTGTGATAGTGCTCACGCTGATAGTGCCCACAGTGACAGTTCTAATGGTGACAGTTCCCATGGTGACAGTGCCCATGATGACAGTGCTCATGGTGACAGTGCCCACGATGACAGTGCTCATGGGGACAGTGCCCTTGTTGATAGTTCTCATGGTGATAGTGCTGATGGTGGCAGTTCGCATGGTGACACTGCGCATGTTGAAAGTGCCCACGGTGACAGTGCTCATGGTGGCACTGCCGATGGTGACTGTGCTCATGCTGGCGGTGTACATGGTTGGAGTTCCGATGGTGAAATTCCTCATGGTAGCACTGCCCATGATGTTAGTGCTCATGGTGACAGTGTCCAAGGTGACAGTGCCTATGGTGACACTGTCGATAGTGACATTTATCATGGTGACAGTGCTCATGGTGAGAGTTCCCATGGTGACATTGCACATGGTGACAGGGTTCATTGGTATAGTCTCACGGTGATAGTGCCCACATTGACAGTGCTCATTGTGACCGTTCCTATGGTGACAGTGCTCATAATGACAGTGCTCATGGTGACAGTGCCCACTGTGATAGTGCTCACGGTGACAGTGCCCTTGGTGATAGCGCTCTTGGTGATAGTGCACACGGTGATAGTTCGCAAGGTGACAGTGCTCAAGTTGAATGTGCCCATGGTGACAGTACCCATGGTGACAGTGCCCATGGTGACAGTGCACATGGTGACATTTCCCATGGTGACAGTGCTCATGGTGAGAGTTACCATGGTGACAGTGCGCATGTTGACATTGCCCATGGTGACCTTTCCCATGGTGACAGTTCCCATGGTGATAGTGCTCATGGTGATAGTGCTCATGGTGACAGTGCACACGGTGACAATGCGCACAGTGACAATGCTCACAGTGATAGTGCTCATGGTGATAGTGCCTATTGTAAGAGTGCTCACGTTGACAGTGCCCATGTTGATATTGCTCAAGGTGACACTGCCCATGGTAATAGTGCTCATGGTGATAGTGCTCATGGTGACACTTCCCTTGGTGATAGTGCGCTTGGTGATAGTGCTCATGGTAATAGTGCTCATGGTGACAGTGCTCATGTTGACAGTGCCCATGGTGAGGGTGTCCATGGTGACAGAGCTCATGTGGACAGTGCCAACGGTGACAGTGCTTATGGTGAGAGTTCCCATGGTGACAGTGCTCACCTTGACAGTGCCCTTGGTGATAGTACCCATGATAATAGTGCTCACGGTGACAGTGCCCATGGTGATTGTGCTCATGGTGATAGTGCTCATGGGGACAGTTCCCTTGGTGATAGTGCTCATGGTGATAGTGCTCATTGTGATAGTGCTCAAGGTGACAGTTCGCATGGTGACAGTGCTCATGATGACAGTGGTCATTGTGACAGTACCCACGGTGACAGTGCTCATGGTGACAGTGCCCTTGGTGAGAGTACCCATGGTAATATTGCTCACATGACAGTGCCCATAGTGATATTGCTCACGATGACACTGCCCATGGTGATAGTGCTCACGGTGACACTGCCTATGTTGATAGTGGTCACGGTGATAGTGCTCATGGTGACAGTTCCCATGGTTACAGTGCCCATGGTGACAGTTCTCATGGTGACAGTGCTCATGGTGATAGTTCTCATGGTGACAGTGCCCGTGGTGATAGTGCACATGGTGATAGTGCTCATGGTGATAGTGCTCATGGTGACACTGCCCATGGTGACTGTGCTCATGCTGGCGGTGTACATGGTTGGAGTTCCGATGGTGAAATTCCTCATGGTAGCACTGCCCATGATGATAGTGCTCATGGTGACAGTGTCCATGGTGACAGTGCACATGGTGACAGTGCCCATGGTGACATTTCCCATGGTGACAGTGTTCATGGTAAGAGTTTCCATGGTGACAGTGCTCATGTTCACAGTGCCCATGGTGACAGTGTCCATGGCCAACAGTGCCCATGGTGAGAGTGCCCATGGTGACAGTGCCCATGGTGACAGTGATCATGATGAGAGTTCCCATGTTGACAGTGCCCATGGTGACAGTGCATATGGTGATAGTGCTCATGGTGACTGTGCCCTTAGTGATAGTGCTCAGGGTGATAGTGCTCATGGTTATAGTGCTCATGGTGACACTGCCCATGGCGATATTGCTCACGGTGATACTGCCCATTGTGATAGTGCTCACGGTGACAGTGCTCTGGTGGATAGTGCCCATGGTGACAGTGTCCCTGGTGACCGTGCTCATGGTGACATTTCCCATGGTGAGAGTGCTCATGGTGAGAGTGCTCACTGTGGCAGTGCCAATGGTTACAGTGCTCATGGTGGCAGTGTCCATGGTGGCAGTTCCTAAGATGACAGTGTCCATGAGGACAGAGCCCACGGTGACAGTGCTCATGGTGACAGTGCCCATGGTGACAGTGCACACGGTGACAGTGCCCACGGTGACAGTGCTCACGGTGAGAGTGCTCATGGTGATAGTGCCCATGGTAATAGTGCTCACTGTGACATTTCCCATGGTGATATTGCTCACGGTGACACTGCAAATGGTGTTAGTGCTCACGGTGATAGTGCTCATGGTGACAGTTCCCATGGTGAGAGTGCCCACGGTGACAGTGCTCATGGTGACAGTTCGCATGGTGACAGTGCCCATGTTGAAAGTGCCCATGGTAATAGTGCTCATGGTGACACTGCCCATGGTGACTGTGCTCATGCTGGCGGTGTACATGATTGGAGTTGCCATGGTGAAATTCCTCATGGTGGCACTGCCCATGATGATAGTGCTCATGGTGACAGTGTCCATGGTAACAATGCCCATGCTGACAGTGCCCATGGTGACATTTCCCATGGTGACAGTGTTCATGGTAAGAGTTACCATGGTGACAGTGCTCATGTTCACAGTGCCCATGGTGACAGTTTCCATGGTCAACAGTGCCCATGGTGAGAGTGCCCATGCTGACAGTGCCCATGGTGACAGTGCCCATGGTGACAGTACTCATGGTGACACTTCCCATGATGACAATGATCATGGTGACAGTGCTCACGGTGATAGTGCTCAT